>NC_090648.1:172549958-172885247 GCF_040937935.1 Hyperolius riggenbachi
ACCTTCAGTGCTCATCACATGATGTCATTCAACAAGTGCTGAGGGAAGAATGGAAGTTAGACCAAAACTGAAATGGTTCGTGGTGGTGTAAAATGGACAGCACTCTCACCTTGCAGCATAAGGTCTTTGTCTCAAATCAGGGCCAGGACACTATCAGCATGGAGTTTGTATGTACTTGCTTGGGATTTTTCTGTGTACCCTGGGTTTCTCCAATTGGCTTCCCACCAAAATTGGCATCAGACTATGATAAATGTAGGACTATGGTAGGGATTACACTGTGAGCCCCTCTGAAGGATTATCAGGGAATGACCATACTTGTTACATTTGCAAATTACATAAGCATTTTTGCGTTTCTGCATTTTTGTTTCTGCCTTATGTGATTTTTTGTGCACTTTTTTGTGCGCTTTCAAATGTATTAGTGTGCGTTTTCTGGAAATCTACCAGCCTGTCATACAGTCATGTGCCCATTCATAACTGTATGACTGTGTCTTTTTAATAAGAGTTGTCCCAGCCTCAGTGTCAACACTATATAGTCTGTATAGCGCTTATCACTGAAGAAGGTGTCAGTGTCATATAAATACAAAATAATATAAATAAAATAAATCCAGTGTACATCTTTGCACCACTTGTCACACATCAGACATGATAGCTGTTATAGGGAAGACTTAAAGAGACACTGAAGCGAAAAAAAATTATGATATAATGAATTGATTGTGTAGTACGGATAATTACTAGAACATTAGTAGCAAAGAAAATATTCTCATATTTTTATTTTCAGTTATATGGCGCTTTTTTTTTTTTTTTTTTTTTTTTTTTATAACATTGCATCATTCTCTAATATTTGCAGTTTACACACTACTCAGCATTCTAAATGATTTTACAATTTCTAAACTGTCCTCTGGAGAGCAAAAGAAAATACAGTGACTGACAGTTGAGATGACAAGCTTCAGAAGATAGAGCTCTCTTTGTGGAGCTCAATGGCTCTTTTGCATAGATAACAACTGGAGTTTCTTAACTCTTTCTGTACTGGAAACAATATTAGACTCATGTCTCTGCTCCTAATGTCTTATTTCTTAGCTGTACTACACATACAAATCATTATATCATATTTATTTTTTCGCTTCAGTGTCTCTTTAATGGCTGCACATGTCCTATGGGAGACATGATGACTGCATTGCTACAGTGGGATTATCACTAGAGGCCTGTGGGGTTTGTGGTGGGGAACATAATTACACCAAGGACATTACAGGTGGATGCACACGCACTGTCTTGCTTGGTACACAATGGTTAGTTATGAGAGACAACATATCTACGGTATATTTCTCTAGCTGTGGATTCTGCATTACAGACGCAACATTTCCACCATGATCAATATCCTAGAATTCTTATGGAAGAATACACCACTTCCATCTCCTGCAGAGCATATTTTCAAGATAATAAAACCAAGATTAAATGGCAGATACATTTATTTTTGTATTATTATTTAGTATTTTTATAGTGCCGACATCGTCCGCAGCGATGTACAGAGTATATTGTCTTGTCACTGACTGTCCCTCAGAGGGGATCACAATCTAATTAGGCAGCAGTGTATGGAGGAAAAAGCGGGTTGGCACTAAGGTACTGGCAAGCGTGCTGTGGTAGTCTGCAAGGTGCCCCTATATCAGCATGATAGAGCGTGCTCTGGTACAAGGTAAGCAGGCATGCAGCCTCCGTAGATGCGCAGACGTGCGCGAAACGGCCATCAGGCTTAACCACCAGCACCCACCGCACCACCAGGTACCCCACCTCTATTTCCATTTTATTCACTGTGCCAGCCAGCAACGTTTTTGTATGTGTTACTCTTTATGCATGAAGAAGAATAAATCAGCTACTTTGCAGTGCCGGTTTCCTCTGCTTGCTTTCTCCCTTGCCACAATCTAATTAGGGCCCACAATGTAATCCAAAAATGGGTAGTATTTACCTAGTCAAGGTTTAAGAAATGTCCTCTATAAACAATTTGTAGCAGCAAGACCCCATATGTGTCACTGTCTGAAGGATAAATAGGTATCTATGACGAATACGGGTGGTTCTCTTGCTGGCTTGTGATATGTAGTTTTCCTTTTATTCCCTACAGGTGCCTTGGATTTCTATGTTGTGCAGACATTTGCCTGGAGGACCAGACTGTGACATGCTTGTGGGGTATACAGCTGTGTACCGAGTCTGCTTTGGGACTGCATCATTTTACTTTATCCAGTCAGTTTTCCTTATCAATGTGAAATCCACTCTTGAATTCAGGGCCATGGTGCACAATGGGTAAGTATAGCAGCCTGGGGCTGAATGATTACTTCATTGCAGTACTTTTTTTTTTATCACTGTTACTTAGCCCAGTCATATCTTACCTAGGCTCGGCTCTACTAGTCATATTACCCATTAGCTAGCTGTAAGAGGGCAGTGTGTGTGTGTACTATAGGACAGGGGTCCCCAACCTTTTTGAGCCCGGGGCCCACTGTACCGACCTAAATTTTCTCCAGGGCCCCCCGGGGGGGGGGGGGGGGGGGGGGGTTGGAGGGGCGTGGCTAGTGGCGGCGCCAGTTACCACAGTATAGCAAGTACAGTTAGCCCGGTATAGCTAGTACAGTTAGCCCAGTATAGCTAGTACAGTTAGCCCAGTGTAGCAAGTACAGTTAGCCCAGTATAGCAAGTACAGTTAGCCCAGTATAGCAAGTCCAGTTAGCCCAGTATAGCTAGTACAGTTAGCCTAGTATAGCTAGTACAGTTAGCCCAGTATAGCTAGTACAGATAGCCCAGTATAGCTAGTACAGTTAGCCCAGTATAGCTAGTACAGTTAGCCTAGTATAGCTAGTACAGGTACCCCAGTATAGCCAGTAGTTACCCCAGTATAGCAAGTACCGTTAGCCCAGTATAGCAAGTACCATTAGCCCAGTATAGCAAGTATAGTTACCCCAGTATAGCAAGTATAGTTACCCCAGTATAGCCAGTAGTTACCACAGTATATCAAGTATAGTTAGCCCAGAATAGCAAGTACAGTTAGCCCAATATAGCAAGTACAGTTAGCCCAGTATAGCTAGTACAGTTAGCCCAGTATAGCTAGTACAGTTAGCCCAGTATAGCTAGTACAGTTATCCCAGTATAGCTAGAACAGTCAGCCCAGTATAGCTAGCACAGTTAGCCCAGTATAGCAAGTACAGTTAGCCCAGTATAGCATGTACAGTTAGCCCAGTATAGCAAGTACAGTTAGACCAGTATAGCAAGTACAGTTAACCCAGTATAGCAAGTACCGTTAGCCCAGTATAGCAAGTATAGTTACCCCAGTATAGCCAGTAGTTACCACAGAATATCAAGTATAGTTAGCCCAGAATAGCCAGTAGTTATCACAGTATATCAAGTATAGTTAGCCCAGAATAGCAAGTACAGTTAGCCCAGTATAGCTGCCCCAGTGTAGCCAGTAGTTACCCCAGTATAGTGCCCCAGTGTAGCTAGGATAGGTGCCCTCTAGCCCCCGCGGCCGCCGCTCCTGTTACCTTATGAGCGGGCGGTCGCTTCCTTCCTTATATTCCCCCAGGCGCTTCTCTCCTCGGTTGCAGCATCTCGTAATACAGCAGCGCTTCCCGCGCGGCTGCTGTAAAGAAGGGAAGGAAACAGGGCACCGGCTTCCTGTAGCGGCGATCGCCGTTACCATGGGAACCGCTGCCCCGCCCCCTTCCCTCCTTACAGCAGCCACACAGGAAGCGCTGCTGTAATACGAGATAGGAGAGGGGCTATGGGGAACATAAGGGAGGAAGCGGCCGCCGCTCTTAAGGTAACAGAAACGGCGGCCGCGGGGGGGAGAGGAAGAAAGGCCAGATCCGCCGCGGCCCCCCAGAAATTTGCCCACGGACCCCCAGGGGGCCGCGGCCCCCAGGTATAGGACATTATTGCATTCACTTTTTCTGAGTTTTCTCACAGATGTTTTCTCATTTTATCAACAAAATACTCTTTTCTGCACCTAGCTAGCAAGTACAAAAATACTAAAGGGAGGGTATAAAAATAAATAATGTCAAAATTAAACACATTTGCACCAACTTATTTTGAGTAATTTTTTGCTTGCTGCTCATATTCTGTGAGTAAACTCAGGAGAAGAGTTCTTATTGAATCAGGGGCTGTGACTGCATAAATGCCCTCAGCATCAGAAATATTGCAGATGTGAGCATTCTATCAAGAGAATGGTTGAAATATAGGAAGGCTGTAAAATACATTTTGCCCGCATCACATTTAACTACTGTTGTGTCTGGATGGTCAATTTCCAGCAGAGTTATAAATTAAGAATCACTTTTCAGTAATGTTTAAACAGACCCCTTAAATTGTAATTTTTCTTCAAAATTTCAGAAGGTAATTAGCGTTGACAGAATCCTAAAACTTCTGCCAGTGGTGCAGTAATTCTTCATCAGGTATTGACTTCTGGAATAAAGATGTTAACACAGATTAGTTCTGCCAAATCAGAGCTGTGTCAGTGAAAAATCGCTGTGCAGTTTTAAACTCTCTTTTTGTTTTTTGCAGTAGAAGGATCTGTAGAAAGGGGAAAGTGTGCTGCCTCTCATTGCATTTCTGTTCTTTCTAAAGTTCTGTTGCCAGCAGGTAGAACTGATGTTGGTCAAAATGTACATACCACATATTCACCTATTCTGTTCTTTCTTCTAAATCGTTGGCTACTTGGGTGTCCTTTTCAATTAACGTTATTTAATCTATTGCAGTTAAAAAAATGATCCCATTCAAATAAATGCAATTCACAAATAGATTAACTTTAAAGAGAACCTGAAGTGAGTAAAATTATTTAAAATAAACACATGATGTAGCTGCAAATGAATATTACTTACTTACCTCGCCGTCAGTTCTTCCCAGAAGCTCACCGTTTTCTTCTTACAGAGATCCCTTCCAGTTCTGACAATATTTTGAGAGTTCTATGCACAGAGGGAGATATTGCTTGCTTGGCAGTTGGCAAAAGCTGTTGTTTCCCACAATGCAATGAAGTTCACAGAGAGCATACTGTCAGGACCAAGGTCATGACATCACACTGTGGGAGGGGTTTCACCACAAGATTTATGTATCAGCCACACCGATTTATTCACAATATAATGAACTAGCATTTTAAACTTACATACTTCAAGTTCTGTTTATTCATTCAGATCAGTTTCACAAATGTTTGAATATTTCTGAAAGAATGGCGTGCCCAATGACATGAAGCAGAGCCCTTATATAGCTGTCATAAGGATGGAGATAACAGTCCACTTATAAACTGATGAAGATGAATGAATCTATCCATAATAGATGACAAGTCCAGCAGAAGGCAATTCTTGTGACAGGCCTATCTGTTTCAGCTGAATACCTTTTATCAAGCACTTAGACGGTATATAAATCCAACAGGCATATTCCAGATATTATAGCAGTAACACAGGGCAATGAGGCACATAGCTCTATAAATAAATCGTGCTGCTTTTATATCTGCTGAAATCTCCCCCTTCACCACTTCACAATGCTTTCTAAAAATACACAGAATTGGTGTTAAATGTCATTACATGCAGTTTCCTGCAAATGGGTCTAAAGTGTTTACAGCTACTTTCTATAAGTACATTAATATTTTTTTTTTTACTTTAAACTGTTTTTTCCCCCCTTGCTTTCCATCATTCAGTTTCTTATTACTACTACTCTAGATACTAAGCTTGAAAGGCTCTCCTGTTCAGTAAGAAGAGATTTGCAACTATTGAGATTTCCTTGCGTTAAAGAACACCTGAACTGAGAGGGTTATGGAGGCTGCCATATTTATTTCCAATACCAGTTGCCTATAATAAGTCCTGCTGATCTCTTTGGCTGCAGCAGTGTCTGAATCATACACCTGAAGCAGGCATGCAGCTAATCCAGTCGGACTTCAGTCAGAGCACCTGATCAGCCTGCTTTTTCAGGGTCTATGGCTAAGAGTATTATTAGAAAAAGAGGCTCAGCACGATTGCCACAAAATCTGCATTGTTTAAAATGAAATACATATGTCAGCCTTCATATCCCTCTCAGTTTAGGTGTGCTTTAAAAAAATGCATTGTGCTCTCAGAGTAAGCCTCTTCTTTCGCAAGCATTGGTGGCTATTATTCCATATTACATTGTAGGTCAACATCTCTGTGAAATAAAGATTTGCTCTTGATGACCACTCAGCATTCTTCATTGAAACGAATACAGTGCTGCATCAGTTTTTTGTGATTGCTAAAATGTGTTATCTGTAGTACCTGGTGACTCTACCCAAAAGGGGGCATTTGGCTGACATTAGTATGTGCTGATGAAGCTTTCAAATGAAAGAGTGACTTTTTAGGCCTAGTGTTCTCCAGCATTTGTGCTGAACACCTGGTCGAAGCAGACACAAGCACATTGTATTTTACATGTTTTTGAAATGCTGTTAAAGAGAACCCGAGGTGGGTTTGAAGAATGTTATCTGCATACAGAGGCTGGATCTGCCTATACAGCCCAGCCTCTGTTGCTATCCCAAACCCCACTAAGGTCCCCCTGCACTCTGCAATCCCTCATAAATCACAGCCGTGCTGCTGACAAACAGCTTGTCAGAGCTGGCTGTGTTTATCTCTATAGTGTCAGTTTGCTGCTCTCCCCGCCTCCTGCAGAACTCCAGTCCCCGCCTGCATTCCTTCCCTCCCTGCTGATTGGAGGGAAGGGACGGGGGCAGGGACCGGAGCTATGCAGGAGGCGGGGAAGCAGCTGAGACTGACACTACAGATGTAAACACAGCCTCACAGCACGGCTGTGATTTATGAGGGCATAGCAGAGTGCAGGGGGACCTTAGTGGGGTTTGGGATAGCAACAGAGGCTGGGCTGTATAGGCAGATCCAGCCTCTGTATGCAGTTAACATTCTTTAAACACACCTCGGGTTCTCTTTAAGATTGATCTGAGATGCTTCTGCCGCAAGTTTCCAATCCACTTTGAGATGTATTCATGATTACCTGTATTTAGATGGGCAGTCCTCCATCTGAAAAATAGTTCCTCCTGCCAGGTGCGCCTGCCTGTCAGCAATTTGTTCCCTTGCCGCTCACTTGAACATAAAGACACCCCTGCACAGTACTGCTGTACTCCCTAGTCGTTTGGACTTCTCAATGATTGTCTCCCATTTCCCGATGTCTCAATGTATATCTCTCTTGTTTGTCAATGCAGTATCTGTCTATGTAACACTGTCAATGCCATGTGAACCACAATCAATTCCGGGTACCATAATCTTCTTACTTGGCGAATAAATATTGATTCTGATTCTAATTTAAAGTACAGCAATCTGTATTCTGCTGCAGGAGACTACATTTTAATTCCATGCATTCTCTTCGGAAATTGTGAATTTTACAAAAATGCAAGTGAGAAGCAGAAGGTTATGGTTGGGGGGGGGGGGGGGGTTAAGTGTTAGGCATAGGTAGAGGGGGTGCTATGGGTTAGGCATCGGTAGAGGGAGGTTTTAGGGTTGGGTATCAGTAGAGGGAGGGTTCTGTGCGGGCCAGAGTTAGGACACCTAACCTGGGTACTGCTGCGCAGTGTAGGTGACTAAGCAAGAGAATGCATTCCTGTGAGGAATAGCAGGACCGCCGCCGCCGCGCAGGGCAGCATGGCGGCGGCCTCCGCTTCCCAGCCGACTGACTCCGTCGCTCATGCGGAGCAGCCGGCACACTCTGCTAGGGACACCGCCGCCGCGACTGGCGACACGGCGGCGGGTCTCGCATGGCAGCAGGCGGATTTCAGTCCGCAGGCAGACGCGGACCCGGGGCCTGGCCTCTCCATTACCCAGAGGCAAAGGGTCGCACGCGCAAAGAGGCAGGACTTTTACCTCCTACGTAGGAGGCTCAGCTGACTCACTAGTCAGCTGACCTCAGGAGGTGTCTGGATTGGTTGGGGCTCTGGGGCGGCGCTGAGTAGCTCTCTAGCTACAAATACAACTTGCCTGTCAGTAGCAAGTTGTCTGCTGTCGTGAATACATTGTTGTGTTAGCGCTCAGACCTTAGTGCAGTGCCCTGGTGTTGATACTAAGGATTTCACACCTTAGCTTAGGAATATTATTGTATATTGATCTGTGTTTTGACTCTGGCTATCCCTGACTACTCTATCTCTTGCTGATCTTGTACCTTTGCCTATCTGATCCTTGTTGCCGACCTCTGCCCGTTTACCGATTACTCTTCTGTCTTCCGCTCCTGTACCGCTGCCGTCATCTCTGTTGCCGAACCCTTGCCTGTCTGACCTTTCTCCCTTCAGTGGAACGTCTCCCACTGGAGGGTTATCTCTGAGGCTTGCCTCTCCGAGACGCCTGCCCCAAGCAGACGATTACTGCTGGGGGTCGAGATTCCTCACTCAGCCTGATTAGAGGATCTCACTCACGGGGTTCCCATTCAGAGGTAACCACACCTCTGAGGAATTACCGTGAGGTGGATATTTCCACACTTCTGTGATATTACTGTCTTTATTGTGTTACTTTTGCTGAGGTGCCCAGAGGTTAGCAATATATCTGTATTATCGGTGATTCTGCAGATCACCAATAATCGGGTATATATCTGCATTCTTGGTGATACTGCAGATCTCCAATAATCAGATTCTCTCTGTGTGCTAACATCGCTCATGACAGAACAGCAGACCATTAGTATGGAAGCACTACGCAGTCAGATCGAGACTCTAACCAACTCACTTAATAACCTCACTGAGGTGGTTAATATGCAACAGACTCAGATCAATCAATTGGCTGGGTCTGTACGGGTCTTGCAGACGACTGTGGCCACAGTGCAATCCCCTCTGGTCACAGATCTCCGCATGCCAGTGCCCGAAAAGTTTTCATGGCAAAGATCTGACTTCCAGAACTTTCGTAACCGGGTTTTATCTTACTTTGAGTTACGACCTACTCAGTCAGGTTCTGAGCAGCAAAGGGTGACCTTTATTAAGACCTTATTGTCCGGGGACTCGCAAACCTGGGCATATGGTCTTCCACCCGAGGATACGGCTCTCACATCAGTTGAGGAATTTTTCAAAGCGATGGCTATAATTTATGATGATCCGGATGCTTCGATCACTGCCGAGAGGAAGCTCAAAACTCTCAGGCAGGGTCGAGATACGGTTGAGGTTTACGCAGCAGAGTTCAGAAAGTGGGCTGTGTCATCTAGGTGGGGGTCTCACGCCTTGTTAGACTGTTTTCTGTCAGGCCTTTCAGACGCAGTCTCTGAGTTAATGGTGGGACACCCAGAGCCCAAGTCCATGGATGACGCCATTTCCTTGGCGATTCGGGCGGACCGAGGGGCAGTCGAGGGGCAGAAATGCAGTGAGAGTTTTTTCTCATGCGTCCTCATCGCCTGCCCCTCCCACCGACGAGCCGATGCAAATCAGACAGTCTCGGTTGACTTGAGCCGAGAAGGAACGTAGAAGGGCAGAAAATCTTTGTTTATATTGTGCAGAGCAGGGTCATATTGCTCAGAATTGCCCCAGGAAATCGGGAAACGCTGCTGTCTAGGTGTAGTTAGAGGTAATACCCTAGACGCACAGAGCTTACCTCTAAATCAGAATAATCGGTTACTTCTCCCGTGTTCCATTTCCTGGGGGAATTTTACTGTTTGTACGGAAGCTTTTGTGGACTCTGGGTCCGCGACTAATTTTATAGATTACGAATTTGTGAAAGGACTGGGTATTCCCTTACAGCCCTTAGACCGACAAATAGTCGTCACCGCTGTAGATGACTCTCCTCTACAGTGTAGACAACCTCTCTCTCAGACCCCAAGGTTGTCATGCACGATAGGGGTTCTACATAAAGAGAGTCTACAGTTTCTTGTTTTGCGCATGGCAACCTCCACCGTTATTCTCGGTATGCCCTGGTTACAGCTCCATTCCCCACAAATAGATTGGGCCTCAGGTCAGTTACTCAGCTGGTCACCTTATTGCCATACCCATTGTTTGGGGAGGATTGCCATGTGTGCCGCCAAGGTAGAGGTTAAGGGGATACCAGCACAGTACGTTGAATTTGCGGATGTGTTTTGTCCTAAATCCGCTGATAAACTCCCACCACATCGGAGTTTCGAAAGTCCTATCAACCTAAGATCTGGTTGTATGCCTCCTAGGGGTCATCTTTATAATCTTTCCGGACCGGAGAAACAGGCAATGCGGGAGTACATTACCGAGAACCTGGCTAAGGGGTTCATCCGCCCTTCTCGTTCACCAGCAGGGGTGGGGTTTTTTTTCGTTAAAAAGAAAGATGGTGGTCTTAGACCCTGTATTGACTACCGAGGTTTAAACAAGATCACCATAAAGAATCGCTATCCATTACCTCTGATAGACGATCTTTTTACCCAAATCACCAATGCCACTATTTTTTCGAAATTGGACCTACGTGGGGCATACAACCTGGTGCGCATTAGGGCTGGTGACGAGTGGAAGACGGCCTTCAATACACCCGACGGGCATTACGAGTATCTGGTTATGCCCTTCGGGTTGTGTAACGCCCCGGCCGTCTTCCAGGACTTGATTAACGAGGTCTTCAGGGAGGTGCTGGGGAAGTTTGTCGTAGTATACCTCAATGACATATTGATTTTCTCCCCAAACCTCGAGGTGCATCGCAAGCATGTCAAATATGTGTTGACGAAGTTGAGACAAAACGTATTGTATGCAAAACTAGAGAAATGTCTTTTTGAGGTCACTCAAATTCCTTTTCTGGGATACATCATCTCTATGTCAGGGCTCTCTATGGATCCAGAAAAGGTTTCGGCGGTCCTAGAGTGGCCGCAACCGGTAGGCTTGAAGGCACTTCAGAGATTCCTTGGTTTTGCTAACTACTACCGGAGATTTATCAAAGCATTCTCTTCGGTAGTAGCCCCTCTGACTGATCTAACCAAGAAAGGGGCCGACCCCTATCAGTGGTCCTCGGAGGCCCAGGCCGCCTTCAATACCCGGAAGAAACTGTTTTGCTCGGCACCTATACTGAGACATGTTAACATCGCTCTTCCCTTCATAGTAGAGGTAGATGCCTTAGAGATCGGGGTGGGGGCTGTGCTGTCTCAGCGCTCGGGTCTGCAGGGCAAGACACATCCTTGTGCCTATTTCTCATGCAGGTTTTCTCCTGCTGAGAGAAACCATGATGTGGGCAACAGGGAACTGTTGGCCATCAAGTTAGCCTTCCAGGAATGGCGCCATTGGCTGGAGGGTGCAGAACACACCATTACGGTATATACTGACCATAAGCACCTGGAGTACATTGAAGGGGCTAAGAGGCTCACTCCCCGGCAGCCCCGCTGGTCACTATTTTTCTCGCGTTTTAGATTTGTTGTCACGTACACCCCAGGTTCCAAGAACATTAAGGCAGACGCTCTCTCCAGATGTTTTGAACCGGAGACGGCTCAGCCCGCACTTCCCGAGAGCATTTTACCTCACAAGGTGGTGCTGGCAGCCACTGAAACCTGGGAGGACTGGGCAGTCACACTGGCGCCTCACCAGCTAGATACCCCAGAAGGGAAATGGGAATGGGTCCTCTTTGTTCCACTCCCGTTCCGTTTATAAATCATGCAGCTATTCCATGCCCATAAGAACACAGGTCACCCAGGGGTCACCCGCACTTTAGACCTACTCACAAGGTGTGTTTGGTGGCCTTCATTGGCCTCTGATTGCAGAGAGTTTGTCAGAGAGTGTGTGGGGTGTGCCAGGAGTAAACCGTCTCGCCAGGTTCCAGTGGGTACCTTGCAACCCTTACCAGTTCCAGGTGAACCATGGACCCATCTGTCCATGGACTTCGTTGGTGAGCTTCCCAGGTCGGAGGGTATGACTGTGATATGGGTGATCGTGGACAGGTTCAGCAAGATGGCCCATTTTGTTCCTCTTAATGGATTCCCATGAGCTCAAGAGTTAGCCGACCTCTTCATACAGCACGTCTTCCGATTACATGGGATTCCGGATGATGTGGTATCGGATAGAGGAGTTCAATTTATTTCAAGGTTTTGGAGGGCTTTCTGCCATAATTTGGGTATGAACCTGTCCTTCTCGTCTGGGTATCACCCACAGACCAACGGGCAGACCGAGAGGGTTAATCAGGCACTGGAACAATTCCTGAGGTGCTATGTGGCAGATGCACAAACGGAATGGGTTAAATTCTTACCCTTTGCTGAGTTTGCTCACAACAACTTGAGAAGCGCTTTAACGGGCTTGTCCCCTTTTCAGGTTGTGTCAGGAAGGTCCCCTAAATTTTCCCCATTGCTGGTGTGCTCCTCTCCCTTCCCAGCCCTGGAAGAGTGGCAGAAAGTTTTAAAGAAACTTTGGGGACAAGTAAAGGAGAATTTGGGAATAGCCTTCCAGAATCAAAAGAAACAGGCCGACAAGAGACGGTCAGTTGAGTGGCACTTTTCTCCTGGGGACATGGTGTGGGTGTCAACAAGACAACCATCCACCAAGTTGGGGCCCAAGTTCATAGGGCCTTATCTGGTGGCCCAAAAGATCAATGAGGTCTCGTATGTGATTGATCTCCCAGCCAGCATGAGAGGTGGGAGATTGTTCCATGTTTCGTTGTTAAAACCAGCAGTATATTCCCGGCTGGTACAGAATTCCGTACAGTATCTGGTCCATTGGAAAGGGTATGGGGTGGAGGACAGATCTTGGGTACCTGAGAATCGCATGCATGCTGAGAAATTAAAGAAGAAGTTCCATCAGTTACATCCTGAGAAACCGGGTAGGAAGTGTCCGGAGTCCACTCCTCAAGGGGGGGGGGGGTACTGTGAGGAATGGCGGGACTGCCACCGCCGCGCAGGGCAGCATGGCGGCGGCCTCCGCTTCCCAGCCGGCTGACTCCGTCGCTCATGCGGAGCAGCCGGCCCACTCTGCTAGGGACACCGCCGCCGCGACTGGCGACACGGCGGCGGATCTCGCATGGCGGCAGGCGGATTTCAGTCCGCAGGCGGACGCGGACCCGGGGCCTGGCCTCTCCATTACCCAGAGGCAAAGGGTCGCACGCGCAAAGAGGCAGGACTTTTACCTCCTACGTAGAAGCCTCAGCTGACTCACTAGTCAGCTGACCTCAGGAGGTGTCTGGATTGGTTGGGGCTCTGAGGCGGCGCTGAGTAGCTCGCTAGCTACAAATACAACTTGCCTGTCAGTAGCAAGTTGTCTGCTGTCGTGAATACATTGTTGTGTTAGCGCTCAGACCT
This sequence comes from Hyperolius riggenbachi, assembly GCF_040937935.1. Taxonomy (NCBI): domain Eukaryota; kingdom Metazoa; phylum Chordata; class Amphibia; order Anura; family Hyperoliidae; genus Hyperolius; species Hyperolius riggenbachi. Next base: position 172,563,126 of record NC_090648.1, read on the forward strand.
TAGTGCAGTGCCCTGGTGTTGATACTAAGGATTTCACACCTTAGCTTAGGAATATTATTGTATATTGATCTGTGTTTTGACTCTGGCTATCCCTGACTACTCTATCTTTTTCTGATCTTGTACCTTTGCCTATCTGATCCTTGCTGCCGACCTCTGCCCGTTTACCGATTACTCTTCTGTCTTCCGCTCCTGTACCGCTGCCGTCATCTCTGTTGCCGAACAGTGGAACGTCTCCCACTGGAGGGTTATCTCTGAGGCTTGCCTCTCCGAGACACCTGCCCCAAGCAGACGATTACTGCTAGGGGTCGAGATTCCTCACTCAGCCTGGTCAGAGGATCTCACTCACGGGGTTCCCATTCAGAGGTAACCACACCTCTGAGGAATTACCGTGAGGTGGATATTTCCACACTTCTGTGATATTACTGTCTTTATTGTGTTACTTTTGCTGAGGTGCCCAGAGGTTAGCAATATATCTGTATTATCGGTGATTCTGCAGATCACCAATAATCGGGTATATATCTGCATTCTTGGTGATACTGCAGATCGCCAATAATCAGATTCTCTCTGTGTGCTAACATCGCTCATGACAATTCCCTTGTGAACTAAGACCCCGGCTTTTGACTGTGGGGATAACAGTGGTGCCTGGATGAGTGAATCTGTGAATGCATTTGTTGAACATTTGCATGAGAGTGTGCAAAGGGTTAATGTTTTTTGCTATTTTTCTGGCCACACCCCCTTTAGCTCCTCTCTTTCCTTAATTATTTAAATGCCGTAACTAGAGGCGATGTGCCTGGATTTATGTGGGTTTTTTTCAGAATACAATACACGTGATCGAACGCCATCTGCGTTGCCTCGCATTGCTCTGCTGAGTGCATCCTCTGCAGTGAACGGGTCAGCGCTGCAACTGTTTTGCAACTTTATTGATCGGTATAAAGTTTGCAGAGTTAGCTTTTATACTAATTTCTGCAACAATATGATGAAACTTGTGGGTACAAGGCAGCAAATTGCTAGTTTCCAGCTGATTTCTGATAGGAGAGATATCAGTCATTTGATGGATCAGGTGCCCATCGTGTAGTGTATGGCTAGCATAACTATACTGGTTTAGTCAGGAGTGTCCAGGCACTGACCTGTTTTGTGCTGTTCTTTGTAGGTTTTGGTTCCTGAAGTTAATGATATTAGTTGGAATGTGCGCTGCAGCATTCTTCATCCCAGCTGAATCTTTTATACGAGGTAAGGAAAAAGACAAAATGATCACATATAATGAATCTCTTTAAACTTTCTGTATGTGACACTGTGGGGATTATTTATGACTACCCCTATAATCTGGCTTCAAGAAGCACCACAGCTGTGAAACAGCCCTTGACCAGATTTGCAATGACCTGCTCATGGCCTAGAGCCAGAGGCGAGTGTTCCATCCTGATACTGCTTGATCTCTCAGCAGTTTTTGAGATAGTTGATCATGAAATCTTGCTTAACAGGCTACAAGAGTACTCTGGCTGGCTATGATGGTTTAGTCCTTCGATGGTTCTCCTTTTTCCTGGCTGGCAGAACACAATGGGTAGCCTTAGTGCCTTTCCAGTCCAACCCTGTACCACTAAAATATGGGGTGCCCCAGGGCTCAATTCTATCCCCTTTGTTGTTTACCATATACATGCTGCCACTCAGGAAAATCATCCAAAACACGGTCTGACATTCCACTGCTATGTTGATGACACCCAGCTATATTTGTCATTCAAACCCGACTTGACAGACCCCATTCCAAAATTAAAAACACATGCTTAAAGGGGCACTACAGCGAAAAACTGTACAATTTAAAATATGTGCAAACATAGACAAATAAGAAGTACATTTTTTCCAGAGTAAAATGAGCCATAAATTACTTTTCTCCTATGTTGCTGTCACTTACAGTAGATAGGAGAGATCTGACAGAAGCGACAGGTTTGGACTACTCCATCTCTTCATAGGGGATTCTCAGCAATGCTTTTATTCTTTATAAAGATATCCCCTAAAAAGGATTTAAACAATGATGCTGGCCAGCTTCCCTGCTCGCTACACAGTTTTTTGGCAGTTGAACAGATCAACTGCCATTTACTAAGTGCTTTTGAAAATAAATATATCTCTGAGAATCCCCTATAAAGAGATGGACTAGTCCTAAACCTGTCACTTCTGTCAGATTTCTACTACCTGCTGTAAGTGACAGCAACATAGGAGAAAAATCATTTATGTCTCATTTTACTCTGGAAAAAATGTACTTATTTGTATGTTTGCACATATTTTAAATTTTACAGTTTTTCGCTGTAGTGCCCCTTTAACTTCAGGAGTGGATGAAAGACCACTGCCTTAAAGGGAACCAGAGACACCAGACACAGAAAAAGAAAAGATTTCATACATACTTGGGGCTTCTTCCAGCCCCATATGCCTGGATCGCTCTCACGCCGCCATCCTCCGCTTTCTGAATCCGCCGGTACCGGGTCCCGTCACTTCCGGCGGACACGCTCAATTGTCCGCATGATTGGGGGATCCCTCCATATCCTTACGCGTGTGGCTGCGCACTATGCAGCTGCACACGTAAGGGTATGCTGGGAGCCCCTGTGATGCGGACAATTGGCCGCATGCTGACGCCGACTGGCCGAAACTACGGGACCCAGAACCGGCTGATACAGGAAGCGGAGGGCGGCGGGGTGAGATCGATCCGTGCGTATGGGGCTGGAGGAAGCCCCAGGTATGTATAAAATCTTTTTTCTGGCGTCTCTGGTTCCCTCTAAAGGGGACCAATCACCACTTTTTTGCCTTTGTTTCTGATAGCGATAGGAGCTGCCATGTTCCCCCCTCCTATTCTAACTGTCAATTATTTATCCACAGGGAAGGTGTGAAGATAGAATCTGTGACTTCTGTAAAGTCTTTGAAGCACATTGTGCAAGCTACACACACCCCCTGCCCTGCTGATCAAAAGCTTTTCTCTATGCTAATGTGTACAGTAGTTCTTGTCTCCCTCTGGCAGGCCATGGAAGTAGGACGAAATAGATTAATAAAGGCTTGTGCTTAACCTTTGAATGTAAAATAAGAGAATATATATATATTTATATACAATATATATATATATATATATATATATATATATATATATATATATATATATATATATATATATATATATATATATATAATGGTCAGCACCATTGAGGGTAGGGAACTCAGACCTACTGTGCAGCTTGGGTGTGCTGATTGATGGGGAATTAAACTTAAAGAGTATCTGTCAGGCTGCAAAAGCTAATTTAAACCTCTATTCTCCTGTGTTAAACAGTTTAGAAGGAAGCAAAAAAGGCAATACTGAAGATAAAAATCTCTCTTTCATTTGATGTGTGCTTATCAGCAAAGCTGTTAGACCCAAGCTCTTAAGAAGCCGAAAGCCGCATACCATACTGCAAAGCATTCTGGGGCCCTCCCCTCGGCTGCTAATGAGAAGTTACAGGGTCAAGTTACAATAGCATGCAACTCAGTCCAGCGCACAGCACTGATAAATCTCCAGGCAGAGTACACTGCAGGAGTCCGCTATTGTTCCTAGGCACATGGCTAATTAATATTCACTGCACAGTACTGTTATTCAGTACGAGCTTTTCTGTGAGTGGAATCATCAGGAAGCAGGCAGGACATGACGACACATTTGGCTTCATAGGAGACAGACAAACATGGAACCTGCCATGAGCTGTCAGGAGCATCAATCTCTGCATATACTATATAAAAATTCTGTGAAATCCAAACGTGGACAGTGAAATGCATATGTAATGTAAGTACAGCCAATATTTAGCTACTGATATATGTGTTTATTTTCTCTGAGACCTTATACCTAACAGCTCCTCTTTAAAGGGGCACTATGGCGAAAATTTATAAAATTTAAAATATGTGCAAACATAGACAAATAAGAAGTACGTTTTATCCAGAGTAAAATGAGCCATAAATTACTTTTCTCCTATGTTGCTGTCACTTACAGTAGGTAGTAGAAATCTGACAGAAGCGACAGGTTTTAGACTGTCGTACTTCTTATTTGTCTATGTTTGCACATATTTTAAATTTTGCAATTTTTCGCCATAGTACCCCTTTAAGTAATCAAATTTCAGCTGTTGTGAAATCCATTTTTTCACCTAAGGAACATTGCAAAAATTAAGCCCCTTATTCCTTCAGAGGATCTTCCAACCTAGTTTAGGCCTTTATCACATCACAGCTGGACTATTGCAGTGCCCTCAAAGCTGGAAGAAAAATACTTCTTACCTGGGGCTTCCTCCAGCCCCTGGCAGCCGACATGTCCCTTGCTGCAGCTCCGTTTCCAGCCTGTGGCCTGGGGCCTCTCTGTTCGTGATGGCGACCTCGCCAGGTCAGTATCTTCTGCGCCTGCGCAAGAGTCACTGTTAATCACGTTCATGTGGTCTGGAGTGTATTGCGCAGGCGCTGTAGTTCTGACACCGGAGCTGTGGTGAGGGACATGTAGGCTGCCAGGGGCTGGAGGAAGCCCCAGGTAAGTAGATGTCTTTTTTTTTCCAGCTCGGACATTTCCTTTAATGCCGGCCTTGCAAACAAAAACCTACACCGCCCACAGCTAGTACACAATGCTGCCATAAGACTGTTAACAAGCCAACCCCACCTCTGCCAAATAACACAAATCCATTGCTCACTACACTGGCAGTGGCTACCCATAAAATGGAGAATCATTCTCAAAATTGGCATGCTAACATTCAAATCCTTACACGACCTAGGCCCCGTATACCTGAAGGATTTGTTGCAACTGCGTCACCCATCCATAACCTCAGCTCAAAAGGATCCAATAACTTGACCACCCTCAGAGTCCAACTAAAAACCTTTGGAACCAGAGCCTTTTGTCATGCTGCCCCTACCCTGTGGAATGCCTTGCCAAACTTAATCAAGACAGCTCCAACCATCAACATGTTTAAATCAAAACTGAAAAGCCACCTGTTCAGTCTGGCATTTATAATCACATGACTTTTCCCCCTGTACACATCACTATGTACTGATCTGAGGCAAGCTTATGTGCTTTGGGTCCTACGGGAGAAAAGCGCTTTACAAATGTTTTGTTGTTATTGTTGTTGACTCCACACAGAAGACAACACAAACCAAGCACTCTGGGTGATGTATTTTAAATTGCATGGCAGACAGCTTTTTAATCTCCCTCCTTTTCACTCAGAAGTTAGATGTAAGTGCACAATGTCACTGAAGATTTGACCTTTATTGACACTTTTTAAATATGGCAAAAATAACTGACAAAGGGGTTAACTTACTAAACTAATAGCAAATGGTGTAATCTGCATTACAGAAATAGCATGTGAGTTGTGGACATGATGTATTTTGCGCTAATTGCACAACACACATTACGTTGTTATGTAAACACCTGTAAAATTACCATGAGCACACTATCACTTTCAGCGCACATCAATCACTATCAGCGTACAGCAATTTTACCGCCATTTATTACCACTAAATCGAGCCCTAGATTTTCTGAGTAGTGAATTGTTCCAGTGGCTTTGGGCATAGCAAGTGCCAGAAGAGCCATCACAAATCAGTAGAATCCAGTCAACCAACATTTCCCATCCTGATTGGATTATAATTTCAATTGGTTTTGTGCCGTAATTGATTACAATTACGATCGATGCAGCATTTTGTGCAGTAGATTTCTGGCAGATTTGATTACTCTGATCATTTACTTTCTGATCGGAAATCACTTGTGGCGCAGTCATTTTGCTACTTTGAACTATGTGATATCTATTAGATTTCAGCAGAAATAGCTTCACCCACTGCTAGCTTTGTACCTCCCATTGCAATTAAAAGTCTGCAGCCATCAATATCCCATCTCATCGCTTTGTGCATGGTAGATTAAAGTTACCACCTTCAATTTTCAATCCAATCAATAATTTGATAAGAATTTTTAATTGATTTGTGTTGCCATTCAAAATGATTATCAATTCAAATATTTAATTCATTTAAAATGTTGTGTAGTAAAGGACCTGCTTAATCCATATTTCAGTTTTGAATGTGTACTGGAAAGTCACAACTCATACTAGCTTATTATTGTAATGATCCGCTCAGAAGTCGGCACAGACAGACAGCTGTTTGACCATTCCTTAAGTCTGAGGGCTGCAGGTCTCTGGAAAAGAGACCTGTCTTTACTTTGTAAGTTTCAGACCTGCTCTGCTGCTGAGGAATTTGCATATATTTGTTATGCAGATTGCCTAGCTGCCTCCTTTGAAGGCTGGCAGTATAAATACCATGTTCTCCCAGAATCCCTTGCTGGTCATCTTCATGGTTTGTTACTAATGAACTCTCCTAGAGTATCAGCCCTGTTTGTTTGTTAAAGTTTATCTTAGAGTAATTCCTGGGGACTGCACTAGGCAGCTCTTCTAGTGCAGTCAGGTTGCATTATCTGTTTTGCCTGTGTTGTCTCTCCACTGCGATTGTCCTGTCGCTGAGCGGTCGACAGGAAATCGTTCTGTCTGTCTGGGAGTGTAGGCCAGAGCTGCGGTTGCTACTGCCTGCTCCATCTGTCTGGATCGCACTCGCCCTAGTGGTAGTGGCAGTGCCTCCTTCTGTATTCTGCCTCAGGGGTGCTAACCAGAGCAGCGATTGCTGCTGGTATCCCCATCTGTTTGTCTGTTTGGATCGCACTCGCTCTAGCGGTAGCAGCGGTGGTTCCTTCTGAACTCTGTCTGGGAGTGTAGGCCAGAGCTGCGGTTGCTGCTGGCTGCTCCTTCTCTCTGTCTTGTCAGATACGAACGCTTGCTGTAGGCTCGGTGGGGTAACCGTTAGCAAGCGTTCGCGTTCTCTATTTCGTGTTGTGTGTCATTGGTTAGTTAGGGTGGCACGCTTATCACTCGGTGCTTAACGCGTGGTGATCGTGCTGAAACGCGTTCGCTGTTGCGAATGAGTGCGGTGTTCGCGTTTAGCTAGCGTTTGTTATTTTCTTTATCTTCTGATTGTTTTTTGCTGTGCCTTTGCTACTCTCGTGCTCTGTTTTCAGCCTTGTTTCACTTCTGGCAATCGCCTCTCTCCTGCGATTGTGTTCCTGCTTTGTTTCTGCGGATGGGTGTTCGCCGTCGCTGGGTGGCGACTAGATTGGGGAACACACATTTAGTCTGTCTCTGTGCTCTCTCTCTTTGAGGGCTATCCTGCCCTGCTTTGCCTTTATTCGTACAATTCCCATCTGGCATCTGTGGACGTTCAGAGGCTGTGCTCGTCTGCACTCCACAGCTCCATCTGCCGGTGGAAATTGCCCTCTACTGGTGCACTGCATCCAAGCTGGGTACTATTTAAATATACGCTTGTGGAGGATTTCCGCTGTGTTAGCGCGCATCTTGTGCGCTGACCACGGAGATAGAAAACCCGCAAACGTTACAATTATACAGTATATCTTAGACACTGTTTTGGTGAGGAAATATTATCAGATTTGTGTTTAGTTGGATAAATGGCAGTTGGAGTATAATGCCGGGCATGCACCATGCAATTTCTCATTTTATAGACGGGTCAAATCGAATATTTCTGACAGATCCAATCTAATGTCTGATAATTTTACTGATCAGTTTTTCGATCACTTCTATACAAAATCGACCAGAAAAACAATCAGGTGTCAAATTGGACCTGTCAGACCTAATCGATTTAATGGTGTATACCAGGCATAAGACCTTTTAGGCACTTGGTACTTTAGAAACTGTGTTGTTTATGATTTAGTATGCAACTGCATATGCAACTGCCAGTACAGAATGGAGGGAACAAGGCTACAGTGGCCAAACCTGTCTGTGTTTCTGGATATCCTACATAGGAGATCCAGTTTAATGTTATGATGTACTTGGGGAATTCTACTGCAGGTTTGAACATCAACCAACCCATGTAGGAAACCCGAGGGCCACCCATTGGGCAACCCCCACCTCTCCTAGTACTAGCAGTGCCCTCCCAGAACCAGCAGTAGTCCAGGTGTCTGACGTACTCAGGCACCTCCGGAAACGAAATCCTAGGAAAGCCTCTGGCCCAGACGGCTTGTCATCTATGTGCCTGAGATCCTGCGCTAGCCAGCTAGCCCCCGTGCTGACCTCCATTTTTCAGAATTCCCTGTCGGCTGGCAAGGTACCTTCCTGCCTTAAAAGGTCCACCATCATACCAGTACCCAAAAAAACAGGTGTTACGGATCTCAACAACTACAGACCCGTGGCCCTTACCTCAACTGTCATGAAGATCCTTGAAAAATTGGTCCTCCTCACCCATCTGAAAAACTCCACCAACGCTCTCCTAGATCCACTTCAATTTGCATACAGGGCAAACAGGTCCATAGAGGATGCCATCAACATCAGCCTGGCATATATCATGGAACATCTGGACATACCCAACACCTACGCCAGGATCCTCATCCTAGACATTAGCTCTGCTTTCAATACGATCTGCCCGAACATCCTGTACAACAACTTACCGCAACTTGGGCTTGACGGAAATCTCTGCACCTGGATCAAGGACTTCCTCACAAACAGGACGCAACAGGTTAAACTTGGCAGCTGCCTCTCCCAAATGAGGACCACAAATACTGGCGCCCCCCAAGGCTGCGTACTGTCTCCGATCCTGTTTTCCCTGTATACAAACAGATGTACCTCAACTGCTGACTGCGTTAAGGTAATTAAATTTGCAGATGACACCACCATCCTTGGTCTCATCAGTGGAGAGGACGAATGCACCTACCGCAGTGAGATTGAGCGAATCTGCAACTGGTGTAAGGACAACATGCTTGTCCTAAACGCTGCAAAGACCGTCGAGTTGGTTATCGACTTCAGGAAAAGTCCCCCCTCACTCAGCCCGGTATTCATCGAAGGCACTGAAGTCACCAGAGTATCAAATGTTCAGTTTCTGGGCACCACCAACACCAATGACCTGAGATGGAGTGAAAACACCACTTAATGCCAAAAGAAGGCGCAGCAACGGCTGTTCTTCCTAAGACAACTCAGGAAGTTTGGTATGCCGCAGGAGCTGCTGTCTAGCTTCTACACTGCCACCATCGAGTCAGTCCTGTGCTCATCCACCATCGTGTGGTATGGGGGAGCCACCACGAGTGACAGGTACAGACTACAAAGAGTAATCAATGCAGCGGAAAGAATAATTGGTTCACCCCTGCCACCTCTGGACCTCCTCCACGCATTCAGACTGAGAACAAGGGCTTACAGGATCACAAATGACCCACACCATCCTGGCAGCCGCTTCATCAACCGCATGCGCTCAGACCATCGCTACAGGGCTATTTCCACCAAAACCTCCAGGTACAGGAACTCTTTTTTTCCCCCAGTGTGCCTTCTGAACTCAAGTCACACACACACAGGAAAACTAAATAGCACATCTGTGACCCAGGCCTAAATTAATGTTTACCTATTCTGTGGTTACCGCATGTAGTGTGCACTACAATACCTAAATTCCCTTGTCTGTACATGTATTTGCACTACCTGGTTTTAATGTCTTTGTCTGTCGTCATTGAATGCTTTTTCACTACTATGCTTCTAATGCCTTTGTACTATGCTTTATGCCGATGTGTACCACAAACAATTCCGAGTGTGTCAACTGGTGCACTTGGCGAAATAAATCTGATTCTGACAAACAGATAATTGTACTTACATGCTTAAGTATCTTCATCCTTTTTAAATGTTCACAAAAGTATTGTTATCCTTGAGGCCCCTTTTACACGTAGACGCTTTCATTGAGCTGCAGAGAGGGTACCCCTCTCTGCAGGAAGGGCAAAGCAACGGCAATGAAAGTCTATTGGGCCTAGTACACTTACCCCGCCGCGTTGTGTTGCACCAGAAGTTTCCTATTGGCTGCCGACCTTCCACAAAGTCAACAGCGCATTACCGTCGGACGTCTGCGGGAACACAGCGGTGGAATGCATGATAATCAATAGGTGACACAGAAATGTAAAAGTTGTTGGCGAGATCAACTACATACTGTATTACGCAATCCCAATTGTTATACTTTGTAAAACTCCATGGTGGTGACTTCACAGCTTGGAGCTCCACAGCAGAGATCCTGCCAGGAAAGGCAGCCGATGTTTCCCACCAACTTCCACTTGTAGCTGAAATCAGTGTTGTCTGGACTGAGCCAGTAATGAATGTGTGGGAAAAGTAATTTGATAGCTGTTCTGCTCCATACAGTAAAATTCATCTTTAAATCCTCCGTGGCATAGGAACATTTATATTGATTTTGGAGATGCTTCAAAATACTCCATCACATTGATTGGTCTTTATTTCAAGATTAGTGACAGCTTAAAGGAATTGGTGATCAAGCTAAAGACGTAGTCGGTGAGACAGATATGAGCTTGGCCTGATGAACGCGAAAGAAAATAAGTCCTATAGCAAAGGCTTGGTGATATATTCCCAACACTGTATTGTGTATTTTATGCTGAACCTTTCAGCTGGTGATTAATCACGCAGAACTGAATCTTACATTTGCAACTGAATTTATAACGTATTGTATTGTGTGCCATGGCAGGAATATCATTTTTTTTTTTTTATTTCATTGTGAGTTTTCACAGAAAAAGTTTCAGTCCTGTTTATTGTGTTTATTACAGTGGACCTGATCTCTTGTACAGGACAGAAGGAAAACATATAGAAACGCACCCTGAATGTATTTAGAGAGTTTAGCCTGTCTAATTCCCCCTCATCTGGGACTAAGCACAAGTTGTAATTTGATCCCTCAGCTGTGTCAGCTACCTGCCATGGCAGAGAGCTAAATGGTAAACACAGGATGTTAACAATATGTCTGCTTCCATAAAAGCAGGAAGTAGACCCACTGTAGATTTACTGTAGGATTTGTATCAGCTGTAACAAAGAAATATTTTTTGTTTAAAGGTTATTATGTGTTGCATATTTTTTAGAGCAGAGAGGGAGTTCTGAGTTCAGGTCCGCTTTTACTATAACTATTCTATTCTAATTCTCAGTAGCAGCGAGTGAGCTAAGCTCTCTCCAGCTTCAGCAATCTGCTATATATTGGTAATTGTGTCTCTGTGGGGCGCTGGATTCTTGATGCTAAATCTCCAGAAAATTATTATTTTTTTATGTTTTCAGAACATAAATTCGTTATGAAAAGTACAATACTGATTTGCTACATTAAATACAATTCTGAGGATTATAAGAGCTCACACTGGAAAGATAACTGGTAACCATAATGGAAGAATTGTACAGTAATAAATGAACTATGTGTACAGTATATGTAATACATCTGTAAACATGTCAGAGGATAAGGTTTAGAGTGGGTTAGATCCTCTAATCTGAGTGAATGTAAGTTAATTTGAGCTGTGCCAGAAATAAATGTGTAAGGACCTTGGCCCTTGAGGGGTGGAGTTGGCCATGACTGTATAAGTTAGAGAGAATGGAGCAGGAAATAGGAGGGAATGGGAGGCGAACACGCTGAAACCAGCGCAGGAGATTTGGGCGCAACGCAGGAGATTTGGGCGCAGCGCAGGAGATTTGGGTGCAGCTGGCGCCACCATAGGCCGTAATAGGAATTATGGCTATAGCAGCGCACAGGGAGTACGGTAACTTCAGTGCCGTCAGAAGACGGAGCAGAAGTTACTTTTAAAACATAATAATTCGGCTTCCAGCAATTGCTGGAAGCCAAGTTATTTCATTTCCCACCATCCATGGCGGCCTGGAGGGGGAATAGTATTTAATACGGTCGGGACTTGTGCGGCAGCAGGATCAGCCATATACCGGCTGAATCCTGCACCCAAGTCTCCAGCGCCGTTATGGATGATGGGAGAAAACATTATACCAAGCCTGCTGCTACCTGTCTGCAGATTAGATTTTAGCCAAAACTCAGATTTTTCAAGGAGGGATTACTGGAAAGAATCACACTGGCAGGATAGTTAGGAAGTGATGAACCTGACCCCAGAGTATATGAGGTACATATAGTAGACTGAGCTCTTTTGGAGAAAAAGACAGATGTAAGTTGTTTTGAGCCCTTGGTAAAGTGTCACCTATGTCAGCATTATAGAATAATAGAAAATAACACTAATATATAGAAAATAACAGCTGCTCAGTGTAACACGCTTCTGTCACATCCACTTTCACAAGTGTTTTTTTCCCCACAGTGTGGCATTATATCGGAGTGTGTGGTGGATTCTCATTTGTTCTCATACAGTTAATTCTGATAACTGCATTTGCTCATACCTGGAACAAGAACTGGTAAGATGTTTGTCTACTCCTAGAACAGACAGCTTTTTATTACTATCATTATTATTATTATTGATTTATAAAACACCAACATATTCCACGATGGTGTACAAAATAATTAACAAACATGGGCTACAAAATAATACAGAAAATGGTGTAAACCAATATACAAAATACAGAGTTGTTACAAAATAATCAGTACAAAATACAGAATTGGTCATTACAGTAACAAAAGTAATATGAATAAAATGTGTAACAGCATGAATACTATTTATTTGCTTTATCAAAAAGATCAAGTTTTCAGTATATTATATATGCTTTTTTATGCTCCCATCTTGGAAAGATATATACAATATATTGAAAGATAGCATTTTGTATCTATTGAGCTAGCCTGTAAAAGGTCTGAACATTACTGCTAAAATTCTAATTGCTAACAAAATACACTACTATTGCTCTTCTCATGTAATAGACTTTGTAACCACCTGGGGGCAGTGTTGACATGGTGTAAGAGAGGAGAAATTCTTTGCCTAGAATTTTGCATCATAGACACTAATTTATTAGAAGCATGCATGGGCAGTTATACATATTTTAGGGTGTTGAAGTAAACAAAGCTAAAGAAAAGTCTATATATAAATCTTGCAGGACCTGCACTGTTTCCGTTGTCTGAGCTATTGATCTTCTTAAACAGTTTGCATTGATCTGTTCGGAAACACAATGGGGGATTCTAAATAAAGGTGATGTGGAGTGACTCTGTGTTGCTTTTGTACAATTCAGCATTGTAATCCCTTGGTGCTGCTGCAATTGGAAATCAGGGAACTCCCAGGCAGTAGCTTATGCTTAGAGCCCTTTCATTAAAGCAAACCTGAAGTGAAAATAAACTGATGAGATAAACAATTCTCTGTATAGACCCGCTCCTAAATAGAGCCTTCCTGCAATCACATAGTCTTATTTTGGTTTTAAAGGTGGAAAGCGTTAAGATGTTGATACATATGTCTGCGCCACCTACAGTGACATAAGAGTACTGCACTCTAAGTACTGCAAATGATTACTTTTTTTTTTATGTTTGTTCAACTTTCATAGAGACAAATCTTCAACTATTGATTTTTTATGTTTCCTGCTCTGAGAAGTGTGTTTTTCTCAGCCACACAGGAGTTCTATGATCCCTAATTAGTTATCAGTGAGTCCAACTGCAGTAAAACATGTGAGAAAAACAAAGTAGCACACGCTAGTTTTAGGACAGGGACTGCACATACCGGTAAAAGTTTATCTCCTCATGTTACATGTCACGTCAAACACAAACACAACAACAAACACAAACATTTGTATTGCGCTTTTCTCCTGGTGGACTCAAAGTTCCAGGAGAAAAACATTAAGTTATCTTTTCAGGTCCGCTCTTGTGTCGGTTTATAAACCCTGGGAATATTGAGGGTATAAATTGGGTCAGTTAATAAAGACCCAAATTTCACCAACATAGTACCATCAAATGTCTGTTAACTCTTTACATACAGTATGTAATTTATTAGTCAAAGGGTTAAATGCTTTCTTGTACAGTGAACAGTGAGACATTGGGTAGGAAGAAGACACTAGCACGCTGCAGTGCTGGCCATGAAGCATGAATCTCTAAGCAACAAAGGGAGGACATGGGTGGGAATAGCCCTGTGCTGGGGAGTAAAGCTACATACACACGGGGGACAATTGTCCCCCTTTGCATGGCTACAAGGGACCAGGGAGCGACAGCTCCCTGGCGGCGTCAGCTATCCACACGTCTCACCAGAAAGGCAGAGATGCGGCGGAAGCTGTCTGTGAATGGAGCATCCCCCGGCCGGATGCTCCATTCACTTGCATTGTGTTTCCTGTCGCTAGTCCGCATACACACGCGGACTAGCGACAGTTGCGGCGACAGCTGTAGCCGGCAATTAAACATGTCAATCGCCTGGCGACAGCTCCGACGGGCGACGGTTCGGGGCGTGCGCATCATACACACGGGCGACCTGTCGCCGCAACACGCGCGTGCCACGTGGTTGCGGCGCAAGCCGTACCCCGTGTGTATGAGCCATTAAAGCTGTTCACTAGTTGGAGAACATCCACTCTCCTGGTAGCTTTCAGTTCTCTCAGTAGATTCTGGTTCATATGCCTCTCTGGAATGACTGCATCAAATATGAATTTTGTGTGAACAATGCCATAGTCCCCCATTCACCTTTACAATGAACAATATGGGAGGATGAACTAGGGTTTTAACATATGCTGTTATTAAAACCTTTGAATGCCTTTCCACTTCTTTTCCTTTCAGGCTGACTGGTGCTTCTAAAGACAAACGCTGGTACATTGCTGTTGTTGTGGCCACACTACTCTTCTATTCCTTTGCCTCTCTGGCCTTCTATTTCCTGTACAAATTCTTCACCCATCCAGCTGGCTGCCTGCTGAACAAAGGATTGATCAATATTAACATCATCTTGTGTATAATCATGTCCTTTGTTTCAGTCACTCCCTGCGTACAGCTCAGTAAGTCTTTCCTTTAAACTGATGCTCTGCAGTGAAAGAGGGAGATGAGGGATGCATTCAATAAAGGCCAGTGGCAGTGCCCATAGAACAGTAGCCCGTAGGTAATAATAGAGATTTCAGTTTACTAGAGAAAGATCAGCTATAAAAAAGCCATAGCTTGCAAGGAATGCAGGAAGTATGAGTTCTATTTTTCGGTCTAATGCAAACTGTGACTTTCTTGTTTTTTGGTCCTGTCTGAAAAGTGTTTGCCCTCTGACCATCAAATAAATAAACTTACTTAAACCACATCAGAGCTGTTATTTCTCTACTACCGCCTTTAGTAATCCTATTGGCACAAATCATATAGTGAGGCCATGTGAGGTCATGACTTTGTCTACTTAGCATGTGAATGGTATTCTCGTATCTTGACATTTGTACCAAAAGGGACTCTGAGCATCATCCTGCTTTGATGTTTGTATCCCCTGCAGTTATGAAGCCGCCAGGACATTGTGCAAAGGCTTTTACTTGGGCTATTAGAATACAACAGGATACTTTCTATGGGCTTAATTTAACAGCATGTTGCAAAGATCACTGACGTACTTAATCGCAGTGGCAACCAATGAGAAGCCAGCATTCATTAGCATTTTACATACCATGCCTGATGCAGAGACATGAGCAGTCAGGAAAGCCTGGAATTTTAATCTTCTGAGCCAATAAATGGTATCACTTTAACCTTACGTTTTCCTACTGTGATCTGTGAGTAGAACACTTTAACACTTTACTGTTGAGTTGGGAAGGCTAAAATTGATAATAAAACATCATGGTCTAGTTAGTTCAGCAAGTGTAGTCCATTAGAAATGCTAAATTCTGATATTAATTCTAAATGTTTTAGTATGTGCAATTAAAGGAGGCCTCTTTCGTTCATGGAGGTCTCACTCTCTGTAGGTAGTTCAATATTTTAAAAACCCATTAATATAGGTCTAGGTAAAGCATTGCTGAACCAAAACATCCCCCAATCACCTCAAAAAATAATAATAATAATTTGTTCCTAAAACTTCTGACTGCTGCTAAAATATATATTGAATCTCAATGATATTCTTCTACTTTAGACTATCATCAAGCTATAAATTAAATGTATTATATTTTTCACTGAACACTTAGGGCTTGATTCACTAAGACAAATAGCACGCCTTATCAAAGTTAGCACGCCTTATCAGAGTAGCATAGCGAGCACTACGAACCCGCAGGGGCTCAGGGCAGGGCGAATGGAGCTCTCGTCATTGCCAAATAGCAGGCATAAGTTTGCTATGCTACTCTGATAAGGCGTGGTAAAGTGGTATAAAACTCTGACATAATATTCAATAAAAACATGTTTTCCTACTTTTTATATGCCATACGGTTATCATATTTGCTTTTGTGCATAAGCATTATTATTCATTTAGAAATGACAAGTTCTCAAAGTACAATTTTTTTGCTCTGAGAGCTGCTTTTGCATTTTATTCATAAGTGGTTTATTCATCTTGTAATGTACGCAGAAATGCTTTCTGAGTGTCTGTCTGTGTTCAGGAGAGTCTGCACAGTCAGGGAATGTGTTACATTCCTCACTTAATACAACTAAGTAAACACAAGATAATGTTATCTCCAGTTCGGATGCATCCAGCTTTCCCTGCAGGGAGCTTGTAAGTCCTGTGTTTAACTAGTTGAAAGCTAAAGTAAAGTAAAAAAATAAATGGTGGTAGTATATAATATGCTGTAAATAATCTTTTAGAGCAAAGAAGAAATGCTGGCTTTCATTCCGCTTTAATTTTGATAAGGCGTGCTATTTGTCTTAGTGAATTAAGCCCTTAAAGAGCTGCTGTCGTGAAAATAAAGTAATGATTAAAATAATGTAGCTTATCTATTTTTTTTTTCAATATTAATTTATGAATATGACTAAGGAGCCATGAGTTTGCTCCGATACACATGAGCTACTGTTTGTCCACACATGCTTCAATAAAAATTGTACTTTTATCCTATAGCCGGTATAGCAGGATTCTTCTCTCTTACTATTAATTTATGAATTATTTATTCAGTCTTTCCTCTCCCTGATTTACATTTTAATAATGTGTCACAGATGGCGATATCTTTAGTACTGTCAGGTGATCTCTGTGGAATGTTTGTTTTATGAGAGCTCATTAAAGGATACCCGAAGTGACATGTGACATGATGAGATAGACATATGTATGTACAGTGCAAAGCACACAAATAACTATGCTGTATTCCTTTTTTTCTTTCTCTGCCTGAAAGAGTTAAATATCAGGTATGTAAGTGGCTAACTCAGTTCTGACTCAGACAGGAAGTGACTACAGTGTGACCCTCACTGATAAGAAATTCCAACTATAAAACACTTTCCTAGCAGAAAATTGCTTCTGAGAGTAAGAAAGAGATACAAATGGGAATATCTTATCAGCGAGGCACTGTACATACACATGTCTATCTCATCATGTCACATGTCACTTCGGATATCATTAAAAAAATTACCGTAAAAGTAGGTATCCTGAATTTACTGCATTCTACAATATGTCACTACAGTGCCTCTTTAACAAGTATTTTACGTTATTTTGGATTTCTAATATGATATATGGAGTCCATGGTTACATTTAACTTATGATTTATTTCATTTATCGTGACATCCAAAGACATAGAGGACACTTAACTTTATCCTTTTTATTCTGTGTTATATGGAATGTTTGTTTATTATTATGGCGCCTATTTAGCTGTGAGTTCTAATTTGGTTAGCATACTACTCAAAAGTAACTGTGTAATACTGATGACAGTACTTTTATTTGCACGTATTGCGCTTACTTTTGTTGGAAAGGAAGTACCAGACTTTTACTTTCCATCATTAATTGTACTTGTTTGCAACCTTTCAGGCTATTTACACACCAAAACGTTGCTTTTTAAGAGATGTTATGGTCGCATAACGTGCCCCTAACGCAATGTATGGTGGTGTTGAAGTTGGACGTCAGATTGAGCTGCATTATGCAGCTCTCAAAGCAGCCGCTCCAGGTTAGTGATAGGAAGTCCAGATCTTTTTAAGGATTCGGATCATTTGAATCGGATCATTGAAAAGATCCGGATCTTTGAACCAAATCATTTGAATCATTTTACTAGGGAAGCAGACTGGGTGAAATGACTAGCAGGACAGGACTTTCCCTGCACTGTACATTCTGTATGTTCCTGTTTCTTCCAGACAGACATCCACTGTGAACCGAATCTTTCATTGTGATGATCCGGATGATTCGACTCACAAAAAAGATCCGGATCAAATGAACGATTCTTTCATGATCCGGACAACACTACAGTCCCACCACGAGTCACCACAGTGCAGTGAATATTAATTAGCCATGTGGCTGGCAGCGGAGGAAAAGGGGAGACCTCCTCCTCCAACATTGCTGAGCATGTGCAAGCAGTCTAACGCTGCTTAGCCCAGTATAACGTACGGCATGCAGCACTTTGTTTAAACGTGCTGCGTTACTATGTAACGCAACGTGTGCACTGTGAACAGCAACATTGATTTTACAGTGCTGTGAGTTAGGCTGCGTTACTGGCTGCTGTAACGTGGGACTTTAACGTCCCACTGTGAAACCAGCCTCAAGGTATACCTTACTTTTTCATGTCACAAAACCTCTGTAAGGCCTCTTGCACACTGCATGCGATTCCGATTCAGATTCCGCTTTTTAATCAGTTTTTACATCCGATTCAGATTCTGATTTGCAGTTTGCTCCCTGCACACTGCAAATCGGAATCTGAATCGGATGTAAAAACTGATTAAAAAGCGGAATCTGAATCGGAATCGCGTGCAGTGTGCAAGAGGCCTAAGAGGAAATTTTACATTCTGATCTAAAGAATAAAAAAAAATCTCTTTTTGTTATTAATTTATCATCATACTTTCTATAATAAAGTCCTTCCTGTTTCATATCTGCAGTTAGATAAGCGCCCAGGATCAACCACTACACATATCATATCCACTTTTATTATAATTTTGGAGATCGTAGCAGTTTAAATATAAACTCAGGCATCAGACTGGTGGTTTCGCTTTTTTATATCGCTAAACCACATTTGTGAGTTTGTGGAAGTTGTTACAAATCATCACTTGGTTAATTGTCCATTAAATGAGAACTTTCCTACTTTTAATTCTCTTTTGTTTTGTTTTGTTTCCTAGAGCAGCCTCGCTCTGGATTGCTTCAGGCTTCCATCATCAGTTGTTATGTGACATACCTTACATTTTCTGCCCTGTCTAGCAGGCCACCAGAGAGAGGTGAGTAAAAAATGTGATGAGGTTGCAGAGAATGAATCTTTTCAATCACTGTCATTGTGATTTCATATATTGACATACTGCTTGTCTGTCCTGAGTTGAACCTTTGCATTCTGGAGTCTGTCAGTCCTGCTTTATGACCCCGTGTGAGACAGCAGCACATCCTCTTTCTATAATAGGGATTGTGTTCATTGTGGGGGTTTTATATCAAAGTCTCCCAAATAGATCAAACAGTAATTGTCACAGCGAAACACAGTGATTCCCTTTTATTATTAGCTCACAATACAGCCCATTTTCCTGCTTCGAGTGTAAAGTGTACCCTTTAATCTTTTCTGCTGGCAGAAGTGTATCAGTTTTGTGACATTTACAAACTCTCTATCACCTTCTCTCATTTGGTATCATGTTCTGGTATTTCCGTGATTATCAGTATCACTTTATTTTACACATATTTCATCTCTTTGCTAATGGCCCCTTATTCTATGACCTTTCTAATGTTTCTCGGTTTGTCTCTCTGAAATGTTTTATCTAAAGCTGTGATTTTCTTTCTTTGTACATCTTATCACTCTATTATTCCTGTCTGCCTTTCCCGACTCTTAACACCTGCTTTGGATAGCAGACAAAAACATCTACATCAAACATATGGAGCTTTTGCAGTGTGATATACATAAAAACTACAATATATGTCTTTCATTGTATATAGATGATAAGGATGAAAAACAGACCTGGGTGGAACAATTAGTAATGACTGCTGTAAAGGAACTAAAAATAAAAATGTGTTTGATAAAAATCAAATACAAAAGTGGTTATGCAGTGTTAAATGTGAAGTCCATCTGAAAAAATGCATATAAAAGCTGAAACTAAAACCTGGCAACACATGAAGGCCCTGATCCATAAAGCACAGGTAAAACTGCTTTGCGCACTGTACGCACGTCAATATTACTGTTGTGTTAACACAAGCAACATAACAGGCATATTCAAGCAACACATGTATTCTATACATAACAGGCGATACATTATTTGGGCCCATTACGTCGGTTGCGTAAATACTGGAAAAATTGATGTGTGGTATGTGTGCAAATCAATTTTACTATCACTTTGTAAGTCAGGAGACAAGTCTGGTACACACTGTTGCCTGACATGATCTCTACAGAATGGAAAGGGCAAAGTGCTTTCAACAATTGCAATACAGACATGCTATTTTTTTTATTATTATTATTCGTTACAACAAAGTGCATTTGCATAATTTAGAATGTAGCTTTTATTGTAGAGCATTAGTAAAATTTACATAGGGCATGTAAGAAAAAATAGATTTTTGACCAAGATGATCAAGGACAACCTTACCTTGTCCACTGCCAGGTCTCACACTACCTTTAGATATCCACACTGGATGTTCCCTGTTATAATGTGATGCTCTGTGCCTTAGTGACCTGTCACTAGCCTCATGTATAGTTACTTGGGGATTAGAGGGTTGTGCCACCACCTCTGGAGATGCCATACACCCAGGCAGAACATCTAACAGTAGTGGGGAATTAACAACTGCGCTCATCAATGTGGCAGCATCTTATGGTGCTGGTTGTTTATAGAGACTTCACCATATGTTCCCAGCTTTAGTTACTGTTCAGACATTCCTTATGATTATATCAGTGTGGTCAGCTAAACAACCACAGAATGTACGTTATTACACATATACAACCTGACATAAAGAAACTTATGGGCAGCATTCATACACCTGTTTGCAGAGCCGGATTTACCGCAAGGCACTATAGGCACGTGCCTACAGGCGCCTGATGATGGAAAGGCTGCTCACTCCTCTCCCCTAGTATATTCCACCCTCCTTCCCTATGCAGAGTCCTGAGCAGAGTGTAAATGAGAGGTTACTCACCCACCTCTTGGCATTCCACCGTTGAGATCTCCCTTCCGTCAGGGGTACGTCTAGCTACCTAACTAATATTGAAAGTACCTCTGGATACCAAATGCTAGGGGACACCTGTAGCTGCCTGTGATGTGCAAGGAAAATAAGGGAGAGGTGACAGCTGGGCCAGCCAGCACACTTGCAGTGCAGTTTGGTGGGAGTTTGTAGGTTCATGGAGGGAGAAGTCTAGGGTGCCGGGGACATCTGTGCCTATAGGCTCCTGTAATGTAAATCCAGGCCTGCCTGTTTATTATCAAATGTCATGGAGATCTGGATCAAGTGAGCTCACTTAATAATACTAAATGCTATAAGCAAAATTCACTAATCCACATCATTCATTTATAATTCATACTGGTATTTACTGAAGGTTATTATAATTTACACATCATCATTCCACATTCCACTGACTTACTAAATACATATGAACTCAATGAATGGATGTCTTTTTTCAACCCAAATAACAATGTAACTATGATTTAGCAGAGACCTACGGTAATACTATGAACAGAATACCTATTACATGTAAATGCTATGTCCAGCCAAAATAGATATTGTAATGTTATCCCTTTGCTGGCAGGTTGAATCCTGTCCTGGTTGAAATGTCACCATAAGACTTCCTGGCACTGCATGCTTCCTGTGGCCATTGCAAGGCACAATGATGGTGACACTCACCCAATTGACTCTTTATATAACAAATATTGGACATGATGCACTTAATGGGTACCTAAACTGACATGTTACATGAGGCCAAAGTTACTAAACGTTGGTAAGATTGTCCTGAACAGGCAGAGAAAATGTACAGTTACTTAAAGGACTTACGAGGCCAGAACAAAAATGCATTTTTACTTACCTGAGACTCCTCCAGCCCCTAGAAGTCATTTGGGTCCCTCGGCATAGAACCAGTACTCTCCGGCGTCAGTAGTCTGCGCAGTTACAGTATGCTCCCAATGACATGGCTGCGTACGCATGGCGGTTACTCACATGCACCCGTGTATGCGCAGAAGGCAACAATCCATCAGAGATCAGCAATCCTTACAGGGCGATGCCGGAGATGACCAGAGCTGTGCTGAGCGACCCAAATTACCTCTAGGGACTGGAAGAAGCCCCAGGTAAGTATAACTGAAATTTTGTTCTGGCCTCATGAGTCCTTTAAACCAACTACTTAGCACATGTTGCTCCATTAGCAGAACCCATGCTGTTACCTGGGTAATACTCGCATTGCTAGGGTAGTGCGAATTGCGCTAAGTGTGCAACACGTGCTAAGTAGTCAGCCTAAGTAATGGTAAATCATTTATCTAATCATAGGTCATATTCACAAAACATCAATAAGATGCATGTCGATTTTACTACGATATAAAGATTACTGCAGGGAAATCTCAAAACTAGAGTCACAGAGAGCTAGAAAATACTGTGTTGGTGGTTCAGTCTACAATAGGTACTAGTGTATGAGGGTTACTGCTATGTAGTTGTTGTGGGGCTATGGGGTGGTATGGGATAGTGCACAGCAACTTTACCTGTACTTATGCCAGCAGAGCGGCTTGTCTTGTGCAATTAGTGCAGCCCACTGTACATTGTATATACATTTTTATAGACCCATTCAAACCCAAAACATGCTCCCTTTTATAATATCAAATTACTTGACTACAGACAGCATAGTGTTGACCAATTAATTAATATCCATGACCATCACCTAAAAGGCCAGATGTTAAAAAATTATGAAACAAATAAATTACAGAAGTGAATATTTGGCTCACCAGTTTTAACGAGCTTCTCGAAATAGAGTTCCCATACCCCTTGGATGCCTCAATGACCATCTCTAGCGAACAAAATAGATGGACAATGCTGTATATTTTCTGTTCAGATAAACTCAAAAATTAGCCATACTATTTTAAATAAGGGTAGGTCTTAGCCAGTTATTACCCTCCACACCTTCCTTTCTGTTTCTTCCGTTCCAGTCTACCTTCCTCTTCTTAGAAGGCATCACTATCCTGCTATTCTTTTTTTCTTTCCTATCCTTCTGCTATAACTTTTTACTCCCTTTTCTAACTTTGTAGTATTATAATATGTAATTATGATTAGCAAACATGATAAGACTCTATGTCCAACACCAAGAGCATGGTGATGAAGCCTATCAATATGATTGGGCCTTCTATGGCTAGACTCTATGTCTATGACTAGACTCTGAGCTAATCTGGAAAAAAAAGAAGTGAATATTTGCAGACAGCTACATGTGACCATCATATACCATGCTTCCATCCTATCTGAAAAGTCTAGGTGCACAGAAAACAGTCATAAAATAATCATGAAAGTGTCAATCATAATCCAGCATACCCAAATGCACAATAACTCCCTGCCAATCCCTTTCCTTTCACTCTGTATTGCAGTATAACTAATTGCATTATTTCACCTTTCATTTTGTGTCTACACTTTCTTTGCAGTTCAGGTCCGTGGACTCAATATCACTGTGTGTGTTCCAAGTATGAGCAGAGATGGACTGCAGACTGAGGACACATCAATCGCCATTATTGGGGCAGCCATTATGTATATTTGTGTCTTGTTTGCATGGTAAGTGTGCATTTTACAATGTATGCAGTAAAGTAGCAATATAAAATAAAAGTTAACCTGTCATTAGAGCTATATATGTCACTTAAAAGATGTATGCTGATGTCGGTTCCATTCAAGGGTCTCAATTTTTTAGCTAGATGGTTTTCATTACAATCAAGAATATTCCATTTTTAAAAGGGGATCCGCAATGGCAGCCTCCACATTTCTGAAGGATTGCTGGAAGGTTAGGGCATTAGTGATGCATGCTTGCTTTATATACAAACACCTACATGTGACAGATTTTGTTGAGTTAAATTCAGTTTAGGTTTGAAGTATTATTATTATTCATTTATAAAACGCCAACATATTCCATGGCACTGTAAAGAAGAAGAACAAAACATAATTACAGTTATAATTGTAATATTATGAACAAAATATTTAGCGAATTCCAAGACACAAAAGATTGAGAGACCCCTGCCCTTGCAAGCTTACGATCTAAAGGAATAGGGAGGAAACAAGTGGGGTAGTATACAATATCTATAGCTAGTGGCAGTGTCTTTTCCATTAGATTTAGTAAGGAATACAACTTGGGTAGAGGTTTAAGGAGGAATAGCCTAAGTTAGAGCATATGCTCGTTACAAAAAGTGAGTTTTAAGGGAGTGCTTAAAGATTTCAAACGTTGGAGAGTGATTTATGTGTTCTGAAAGGAGAGTCCAGAGGAGGGGTGAAGTGCATGAGAAGTCTTGTATACGTGAATGCAAGGAGGTGATTCTAGTGGAAGACCCAAAAAGGTTATGTGCAGATCTGAGATTGCAGTTGGGTTGCTATCTGGAAACTAGTGAATAGATGTACAGTGGAGAGAGATAGCAGAGACCTTTGTAAGTTAGGGTTAAGTGTTTAAAAAGGATCCTTTGGTTAATTGGCAGCCAATGAAGAGCTTGAGAGAGAGGAGCAGCAGAGGAGGAGCGAGAAGAGAGATGAATGGGACAAACTTCCAAGTTCAGTACAGATTGAAGTGGTGCCATTCTGTTAGTTGGTATTGCACAAAGCAGTTTATTACAATAGTCCTAATGAAATATTATCATTCACATTCTTCATCTCAGAAAAACGTTAGTAGGTAAAGACCCATGGGTCCTTCCTTATGGGACAGACAGAAGTATAGCCTTCTACCTCCTTCCTATCACTGCCCTATGTATTGATCTGCTTTGGGCGGGGCTTGAAGGAACACTGTATAGGGGATCATTGTGTACCTACCAGGTAATCAGGATACATGCTAGGTAGTTTTACTAATAATTTGGCAGTACTGCTGCTGTCACAATAAATTTGGCTCATATGTACAAGAAAATAAAGTCCAGGCACAGCGCAGTTCCACTAACCTTTATTCAACAACATTCCTTTTAAAACATACACTGAGCTATTGTGAATGCCTGCAGTTGGGTTGCCAGTTACAGAGAGGCTAATTCTTGTTCAAGATGCTTCTATGGAGGTTGGCATGAAGGGACTTTTGGAATAAAGTACAGTACGACTGGGCTGTGCCTGGACTGTCTTACTTTGAACATATAATACATTGCTAATCACCTTTGCCCAGAACATAACCATAAGACAAGACAAGTTTTACAGAAAACTTTTCCCCATAATGCCTAGCAATATGGAAGGAATTTGCCCCAGCGTGGAACCAAGGCATAAGGATTTGCATGTTCGCTTGCACATGCGTTTGCTGTTCACCTAGTTAACTGCACCATGCCAAGTTCCACCATCACTATTGCTCAGTATTGATGGATCCCTTATAACTGATCAGACTCTTTCCAAATAATCCAGGTCAGGTCTGCACATTTACATCATGTAGTCCAATCAGTGTGAAAAATACGTCAGAGTCCCCAGTATCTGGCACCAGTGGGGATTGCCTGATGCCGGATACATGTGTTTAAAGCAACTGGCCTAAAAAGCACCTCCCCCCCTAAATACTGAGCCGTAAGTGACGTCTAGCAGCCTTCCTGTAGCTCCTAGTGGCTTTCTGGCTTCACCGTGCACAGAAGCCAGCCTGTCACCTGACCCGTATCAGGTCAGGTGACACGCCAACTTATGTGCACGGAGCCCACTAGGGGCTGCAGGAAGGCTGCTAGACGTCACTGGAGGCTCGGCAAGTATTTTAAAAGCCTCACAACCTACCCAAAACAAAGTCCCCGTTATCCCTCAGGCATGCTGGTTAGTTGATACTTCCAGTTGCCTCAGTTCCAGATATTGGGGACTTTGCTATACAAGTAAATAAGGCCGTGTGTGTGTATATATATATATTTATATATTTATATACAATGTAAAATCCATATTACATGAAAAATACAGTATAAACTGAATACAGTTCTAATGCAATTGCTTTTGAACACAACGATTTTCCCTATAACTGGATGCTAGGAGGCTTATCTTGTAACTCCTCAAGCACAAGACACTTGTTCAGTTGTGATTAGCTGGGATCTGATATACATCAGAGTGGATGTAGCAAGGAATGCGAGGGAGGCAGCATGCATGATTGGTGAAAACATGAAAATATTTACAGTATCTGAATGAGGTCACGAGGCATTGCCAGCTGTTATAAATAATGTGGTCTACTATACTTAAATAAGCTCAGGGTGGAAACGCAGAAAGGTCAAGAGCAGAGCAGCAGGGGAACTATGGGAAATTGCTGCTTCTGCTGGCATGCTGAATATCTTCTCTAATGAAGCCAACAACATTGGAAGCTGCAAACTCTGGGCTGGGACAGCTGCCCTCTGGATATGTGCTCCCCAGTACACACCTACTTATGGGCTTGTGTTAGGACTGTGCTGCTGTAAATGTTTCTAACCGCACTCTATTATTATACAGCCAAGCTTTTTACTGCTGCTAGTTAAGAAGGGAGAAGGGTCACCCATAAAAGACTCACTGCTCCTTATAAAAGGACTTCAATAAAAGTGTCTTCTTTGTAAATGAGAATACAGGTGTGGTCTCTCAGCAGCCGTATACCATGGCTACCCTGTGACATATCTGCAGGAAGGAAAGGAAAGCATCTGTGTTGTCATAGTGAACCGGCAAGTTGCAGTTGTTATTTTTGTAATGCAGGTTCAAAAGATATAAGCCAATAATGCCCTTCTGTGCGTAATGCATGCACATTCTTCCTTCCCAAAGTCTCTGTGCAGAAGTCTAGCTATGCCTACTGTGACGCACTGACCATAGATTTATACCTATAGACATCACACGTCCCTAAGGAAGCCTATGTCAGGAACACGTATATGGGTTCATTTATGGCAAGGATTCTAAATTAAAAGTATTTCAGGTTGCCAATAAAAACTAAACAGATTCCATGTTTCACCTTTAAAGAGAATCTGTACTGTCCGATTTGTACAATAAAAAACATACCAATCGAGTCACTGTGATCTCCTGGGTCTCTCTTTGCCATTTTCGCCTCTCCCTGCCGCAATCCTGGCTTTTAATCGCCAGTTTTAGGCAGTGTTTACAAACAAAAAACATGGCCGCTAACCAGGAAGTATATATATATATATATTATGTGTCTATCTATCTATCTATCTATCTATCTATCTATCTATCTATCTGTCATGTTACAGTATACTGCAAGTTTTTATTACATAGACTCCACTCCAGTCTGGGATTCTCACAGTTTCTCAGCATGTGACAGGCAGCTCCCTCCCCCCTCAGCCTCACAAACTGCATCACAGACAAGCTGAAACTGAGAGCAGGGAGGCTGTCTGTGAGGAATAAACCAAGCACACAAAGCCTGCAGGGGGCGTGCATGACTTGTATTAATTACAACAGAGGCAGCCCATTCCTCCATGGGTCCACAAAGCTTGACAAAGAAAAGAAGATTAGATATATTACAGAGACAGTGCAACTAGAAAAGGCTGCAGTAAGCCAGAGCACATTAGAACAGGTATAGGAACTTATAGGATAGAAGAAATAAGGCTGAACATTTTGTTACAGAGTCTCTTTAAGCCTAGACTGTAAATGCCTGCTGAAAAATATTGCTTTTAAATGTTATTATTATTCGCTTCTATTTATAAAGCACCCATGCATTACCAGTGCAATGTGCCATAAATAATAGTGGGTGCCAATTACAAACTTACATAGATAAAACATACAAAGTATTGAGATATCCCTGGGATGGGGGTAATGCGTGGGAAACAATTTCTTTGTTCAGAGGAAGAGCAGATAAAATGAATAGGGCTGTATTTGTGGAGGTTGGAAGTGGAACACATTATTATGAACTGTAAAGGTGAGAATCCTGTAAGAAAAATACAGTATATATCATATTGTTTCAATTCCTTCTTAAACAACTTACTATGATAAAAAAAAAACTGTAAACTTATGAATGGCTGTGAATGAGTTTGTGAGTTTCCATGCATTTCCATAAGTTTTTACTCCAGATGAGTTGAATTGCACTGCACAGCAACTCACTGTTGTAGTGTGAATGATAAAATGAAAGTCTATGGACTTTCATGTTCCCTTGTAAAATGAGCACTATGTGCAGTGTGTCAAAACACACTGTAACTCACTCAATGTGAATGAACTCTTATAATGCATTTATTTGTACACAGTACTTGCAATGTAAATGACTTATTTCCTAAGTAGCTATCACCAACCAGGGGCGTAGCAATAGGGGGTGCAGAGGTAGCCACCGCATCGGGGCCCTTGGGCTAGAGGGGCCCCGAAGGGCCCTCCCTCAACCACAGTATTAGCTCTTTATTGGTCCTATGCTGATAATATTCCCTTCTACAGATGATTAGATTAGCAGTGATCATTAACACACAGTTTCCCATCCCTTTCTTGCACCTCTGACACTGTAGTTGTCCTTGATTGGTTTTGGTGTGGCGTATCAATTGTTATGTATAGAGAGCTTGGGGGGCCCCAATGCAAAACTTGCACTGGGACCCACAGCTTCTTAGCTATGCCACGGTCACCAACCGTAGTTATTGCTAATATGATGGTTCTGAACCTCTTACTGATAGGTTTCAGACTAGTCTAGTTCCTCTTGAGTGATTCTCAAGGTTTCCTTTATTATTTTCATAGCTTTCCCTGGCAATCACTTATGCAAAGATGCAGGATGGTCTGCCTAGTTGTGTGTCACGATTCTGGTGACTGTAGTATATTTGAAAAATAAAGGGAAACTTGATGGGGTATCTATTAAATGGGAGATTTGGGCGCAGGATAAAGCAGATAAACCGCTTACCCTGCTCCTGCACAAGTCCCGGAGATGCTAATTACTATTCCCCCTCCAGGCCACCATGAATAGTGGGGGAAAGATGTAATCTGGCTTCCAGCTATTGCTGGGGGCCGAATTACAGTGTTTCTGTAGTCATTTGTGCTCCGTCTTTTGACGACACACAAATTACTTACTGAGCGCCACTATAGCTGTAATTCCTATTATGGGCTGTAGTGGCGCTGGCTGTGCCTAAATCTCCTGTGCTGTTTTTACAGCGCTTGCCTTGAGGTTCCCCCAGGAGGAGATGAACTAGTACAAATCCGGTTGGTCAGCAGGTCAGAGCCATCAGGTTATAACACCTACTGTCAAAGGAAGAAAAACATTTACCATATATTTACTCTTGGAAAATATACATATGTAGGGATTTTACATTTTTTTATTATAACAGTCCTATAAGGGAAATCCTTCACAAGAAAAAGCGAAACTATAGCTTAATTTGAGAATATTTCATAATTGCCCCTACAAAAAACATATGCTTTATCTGGCCAATGGAGAGAGGCGATCCTGTGCCTTCTGTAGTGATAATCTTATAAAGCATCCATAAACTTTGGCTGACAAAAGATCAGACCTCACACGGCTCCTCTTTGAACATCTTCATCCTTTATTACTTCTGTTTTGCGCCTCTGGAGTTCACCAGTACATTACTCTCGCTTTGGCCTTCACAACAACTAGTTTATTCCTGTAAAGTTTTTGTCATTCTCTTCTCGTACTCAACAGTCTGTTCTCAAAAAGAGAAAAGTATTTATGCAATGGCAATTACAATAATCCTCTTTCTCCATACTTTATAAAGGAAAAAGTACGGTAGTTATTTTTATTTTTTATTTTTTGAACTTTCACTTTTATTTTGTTTATTAGTTTTTTTTTATTAGAAAAATATTACGGGTAGTTCACAGTGCTCAGTTAAGTTTCAAAATAATTCTGCAATTCTGCATGTCAACTCACTGCCCATACCATTCTATGCGGCTGTTCACACTACTGCATTGCAACTGATTGCGTTATTCTAACTCACTACATGTAGGCTTTGCAATAAAGTTTTGGTCCAGGCTCCACTGTAGTTCACAGTACGGCTAGGTTCACAGTGGTCAGTTGCATAACACACATGTCATAATGTGTTATAATGAGTGTAAACTGCAATGGTGACTTTAATACAAAGCCTGCATGCAGCCAGTTACAACACAGTACTGTGAACAGGCCCATAGAATTGTATGGGCAGTGAGTAGGCATGCAGAATTATCCTGCAATGCAACTGAGCACTGTGAACCTAGCCCAGGCATGGGCAAACTCAGCCCTCCAGCTGTTAAGGAACTACAAGTCCCACAATGCATTTGCCTTTATGAGTCCTGACTGTGGCTGTCAGACTCCTGCAATGCATTGTGGGACTTCTAATTCCTTAACAGCTGGAGGGCCAAGTTTGCCCATGCCTGACCTAGCCCTTACACATGATGTAATTGTATTCTGCTAACTCTCTACAGCTCTCTCCTTCTGTAAACTTTATATGATAC
Organism: Hyperolius riggenbachi; assembly: GCF_040937935.1. Lineage (NCBI taxonomy): Eukaryota > Metazoa > Chordata > Amphibia > Anura > Hyperoliidae > Hyperolius > Hyperolius riggenbachi. The sequence goes on from NC_090648.1 coordinate 172,593,310, forward strand.
ATGGATGTTGCTGCTTCTTCTTTGCATGTTTGCTGCTTCTTCTTTGCATGTAGCACGTGCCTTTCTGTACCTTTAATGAACTTGTTGATTAAACAAAAATGGAATAAATAATTCAGATTTAAAGTTAATAATTTTAGATGAATGCATAATGACCTTTCTTTGGGTGGCCCCTTAAAATATGCGCCTCCGCACACACAATGTGCTGATTATAATTCTACCTACTTGTGAAGTGCTTATTTTGCTACATGAATTGACTGCACCCCATCACTGTTCATTGTCATGCTAGCGTGCAAAACAAAAATTCCTACGGAAACCTGCAACTAAACATCACATTACCACAGGTGACCACTAACATGTGCTGCCCCTTTCCCATTCATTTCATTAGAAAGGAATGTAATGATGCTCATTTCAGTGTAGAGTATTAAGAGAGATTAACTAACAACTTGTCAATGTTCTTCTCTCTGTAATACATAGGAACGCCACATCAGCTGCCATAACACATTATATGGTGCTAATATACTGACAGATTGTAGTCAATTAAACTAATTAGCCTCACCAGTCCAACTCTATAATTTGCTCACAGCCCACTGGATGTGCTAATCTGGTCAAATAACACTCTTCACCTCCGTTAATAATCTTATAAACATAAGTTAACTATATGTAGGCAGCTATATAGACGACAGTGAGAATAAATGGAAGCCTGCATTGCCTCCTGGCAGTGATAAACTGGAACAGTGCGCTAGTGCTACCACACTTGGGAAATCGGCCAGGGCCTCAACCTCCTTAGAGGCACCAAATCAGGGATGTTGGAGGTCATAATAACTTTACTACTGGCATGGTATTGAAAGCAAGGGGTCCCACATTCATTTTTGCCCAAGGTCCCACTTTGCGTAAAACTTTCCCTGAGCTGGAAATGAGTAAAGTTTCTATTACTCAGTGTGGAAGCTGTCAATGCGATCAAGATTTTTCATCAGACAGAGAAAATAAGTATTTCAAAACGATCATACTGTTTTTGCTAGACTATTACTACTCTACATTGGCTTATCAAATCCATTCCAGAGCAACTGCTTTATACAACTGTATTGAATTTTGTTTAGGAGAGGGTGAGACAGAATATACCGTATCTGTTTGGTTTTTGGTATTGAAATTGTCCCAGCTAGGGACTTTCTCTTTTCTTGTGGTGCCTCCAGCAACAGCAATAGGATAACACACAGTTGGCAACTCAGGCAATCCCTTACTGCATGGATGTCAAACTCCAGTCAAGGGCCGAGGTTCTCACACATTTCAGGCACCGCTCAAATTAATTGATGGGACTGAATCAGGAAAGGTGAGGTTCATCAAGTAGAACCCATTTCTCAGTTTCTCTGTCCATCCTAAACACTGGCGTGGATATGGCCCTCAAGGATTGGAGTTGGACAGCCCTTATTTACTGGATAGTTACCTAATATATAAAGTAAAGAGAATCTCACAAATTTGCTTAGACAGCCATAAAAAACCTGAGAGTGGTTGAAAGCCACCCAATCTCTATCCAACATTTAGGGAAACATTATTTTGACTAATTGTTCGCTCTCTGGTTACCTGAGGGCAGACCTCAGCAATCTCCTGCTGAAAGTCATGTAGTCTTTTACTGCTGCAGAACATTCACGTAATATTTTACATGCCCAGCGCATTGAATTTGGTCTTTTTTTGTTTTACAGCAATGAAGCCTCGTACCTTGCAGAGATGTTTGGTCCAATGTGGATGGTTAAAGTCTACACCTACGAGTTTCAAGTTAGTATACTTATCTTTATAGAACTGATCTACCTTGTATTCAGGATGATTTCAATAACCTAAAGCATTAAACTTTGCATGACTGGTATTCCTGGCTTCTATAACATTGTTTCTTGTACATTTTATACGCAGAAGGCATCCTGTTGCTTCTGTTGTCCTGAAGAGGATGAAGAGCAGGGTGAGTCTTTTAAGCCTTAATAAGGTTGGAGTTATGTACAGTAGGTCATACTTTGACTGTGTTCTGCTCGCATCAGGCTGACTGGAGCTTGGCCAGCAATGTGTATTGCGCTTTAAGAGCTTATTAATAGATGAAATCCGCTTGAGTGGAGAGCAGAAGAAGATGCACTATACTTCTGTTGTTTTTCAATAATAAGACATTCAGTACCAGAGGTACCCATACACATAGGTTTTTACAAAACATGGAAAAATATTCTGGCCCAACCCACAGCACAATAAGGAACCCTAAAATGTGTTCCCAGTTGCAAGTAATAACTTATAAAGGGGAAATTAAGAGAGAAGGGACACCTTAGCCCCCTGGGCCCTGACGATTGCTATTGGTATGTCCATACTTATGCGCTGCAGTAATCCATTACATACCAAATTAAATGGCACATGTTTACTTAACCAGTGCGGGACCATGGTAGGTAGAATCTATGCCGCACCTGTGGCTCTCTAGTTCTGTTGCAGCATAGGTTCTATGCGGTGGCTTTCCACGGCTCCAAGCCAATCCCCGCCAGCCGCCACAGACTTGGCTGTTTTGACAGCCAAGCTTCCTTCTATCGGTAAGGAGCCAATTCCTTTGGCTCTTTACCAGGTGATCACTGTGAGCCAATCACAGTAATCAAAGAACAGCCGCATTAAAACAAGGCTTTGGTTCTTGAGGAGCCAGAGCCTTGCATTCCGAAATAGGATAAAATACCAAAGAAACACTTAATGAGGTAAAAACCTTTATGAATTGTCATACAGTTATCAGATAATTTATCAAACTATTACCACATGTATGAAAATCTTAGGGAATACCCAATAAAAATATGTTTTTAGGTAATTTACCATCCATGACATTTTTACCGAAGAGGTCTTAAAGGATTTCCAAGGTGAATCTATCTTTACTTACCTGAGGTTTCTTCCAGCCCCTAGAAGTCATTTGTGTCCCTCACCACAGCTCCAGTCTTCTCCTGGGTCCCACTGGCAGCCTCTGAAAGATTGCTAACCCATCATGTCTTCTGCACAGTAGACGTGGGCGCTTTTACGCGTGGGGCAGGTTCACGCCCACACGTGCAGAAAACGCCGACCCATTGGGGGTCGGCGATCCTTCAGAGGCTGCCATTGGGACCCAAGAGGTGACCGGAGCTATGGCAAGGGACACAAATGACTTCTGGGGACTGGAAGAAGCCTCATGTAAGAAAAGCTACATTTAATTTTTCACCTTGGAAATCCTTCAAGGCCAATAAACATGCTAGATGCATGTTGCACCAAGATCACTCAGGTGACACTGCAGGGCCGAGGCTGACACTCATGTTGGTAGCTTGAAGGCTAGCAACGTATCCTGCTCCTTTGTGGGTGGGGAAGCGGCACAGGAGTGACATCACAAAGCAGCAGGGTAAGTGGGGAGAACAGAGCTTTCGGGCGACACTTGGCCCAAACAATCTACCAGGTCAGATTGCTGGCCATGCGGTCGAAAGGGGTTGGCAGCGATGTACACACACTGGATTCTCGGCACAAGCGGTCATTATCGGCTGAGTTTCATCTAGCTTGTGTACAGGCTTTAGTGGTTTTCTCTAGTGTTTGCTCTACAAATGCAGATACAAATTACAATAGCAATTGTGGACAGCAGTTCAGGTTAGAAAGGTCCTGTCTAATTACTGTTATTACTCTGTCCATGTCAGTAGTTGGGGAAAGTAATGGCTTGATTAGGCTATATCCTACAATCAACTGAAAGTTTCATTCCTTGGGAAAACAAAGCCAGATTTTATGACTTCTTTTGGAACAAAGCCTCCTATGTATCTATTATCCTGGAGCCTGCTAGTGTTTATTTGACGTATTTTGTTTCATGATGGCATTGGTTTTGGTGTCTCATCTGTATAACTGCATTGAAAAGAAGCACTAAATACACATCTTTCTGCAAACATCAATTACCCTTATTATGTGCTCATGACAAAGTGTCAGACAGTTGTAATGACGTGATTTTTAGGTGTGTATTACCCACCACAGCGCACTGTAATTATGTGTTCCCTGTTTTCTTTCTCCTCTTTTGAGGCAGGCAGCACCAATCAGTCTGTCAGCAATTGTCTTTGACACATCTGTCGTAAACAGAAACATTTACATCAATGAACTTGCATTCATTTTTCTTCAGAGCCAAAAAATAAGGGTATACGTGAAAAGCTAAGAAATTGACGAAGGTTAATCAAGGTCTTTTTCAGAGCCACCCAGTAGGAATAGATTTATTTATTATCGCACAGAAATTAAAGACATACCAGCAGTGGTGTAGCAATAGGGGATGCAGATGTTGTGACCGCATGGGGGTCCTTGGGCCAGAGGGGCCCTCTCTCATCCATCTTATTAGCTCTTGATTGGTTCTATGCTAATAATAAACACCTCTATATGTGCATTGGATAGTAGTAATCCTTAACAAGCTATTTTCTTTCTCTGATCACACCTCTCTGACACTGCAGATGTCCTTGGTAAGTTTTGGGGCTCCATATCAACAGAGTGCTTGGGGCCCCATGTAAAACTCGCATCGGGGCCCCAAGCTCCTTAGTTACGCCACTGCATACCTGAAGTGAGAGTGACATGGAGGCTGCCTTATTAAACAAAATTACTTCCTGGCCTATCCTGTTGCAGTAGTGTTTGAATCATCCACCTGAAACGAGCATGCTCCAAATCCAGTCAGACCTCAGTCAAAAACATCTGATCTGCATGCTTGTTCAGGGTCTATGACTAAAGGTGGGTACACACATCAGATAAAAGTCTTTGGAAAATGAAAGATCACAGACCACTTTTACTCCATTCCATGTAGTATGAGAGCCATACCTACACAGTCTATTTTATGGAGCTGAACTTTCCATCAGATAAACACCTTGTTTAACTGACATTCATCTGCATATCTGACAATCATCTGCAGATCTGAATATCCATCCTGGTGGATCTGATCTGCAGATGATTGTCTGTTAAACAAGGTGTGTATGATGATCTGCAGATATCATAGACTATGAATGCATTTTGCAGGAACGGATCTTTTGCAGGAACTGATCTTTTGCAGATACTGATCTGTTGAATGTGTACAGCATCCTTGTTTTCAACATCTTGCAAAGATTTTTATCTGATGGGGAGTTCAGCTCCATAGAATAGACTGTGTAGAGTATGGCTCTCATACTACATGGAAGAGGGTAAAATTGGTCTGTGATCTTTCATTTTCCAAAGACTTTTATCTGATGTGTGTACCCACCTTAAAACTATAAGAGGCAGAGGATCAGCAGGACAACTAGCCAATTGGCCTCAATTCACTAAGATCATGCTGGAGATAATAAAGCAAGAGAAAACTTACCTCCACATAAGAGAGAGTTATCTTATCTCTTCATTCCTTAATTTACCTCCTTTGTAGTTAATTTACCTCCTTTGTAGTTAATTTACCTCCTCTGTAGTTAAGTTACCTCCTCTGTAGTTATTTTCACACGCAGTTAATTGACAGCCTGTCTTTAACGCTGGAGTTATTTTAAGGATTGGAGAGTTAACTTAAAGACAGAAGAGTTAACTTTAGGTTTGCCTGAGGTAAAGATAACTCTCTCACTGTGTGGAGGTAAGTTTTCTCTTGCCTTATTATCTCCAGCATGATCTTAGTGAATTGAGGCCATTGTGCATTGTTTAAAGGGCAATAAAAATGACAGCCTTCATATCCCTCTTACTTCAGGCGTCCTTTAAGCAAAATTAGAAGTCATGCAGAAGCCTGTATATATTAGTCTGTATAGAACATTGCAAGAAAAAGCTGTATAAGTGTGCCTGCTTGTCAGCTGGCAGTGCAGCTAGTCAATTTACAGTGATGCTTAATCATATTTTGGAAGTTATGTTTTATTTGCTCATTGCTTTGTACTGAAGGCCCAACAGTCTGTCTGCTTGCTTCCTTTGTGTTAGGAGAAATAAACTGTGGGGAAGATACAGATGCCACTGGTGGACAGACAGTGATACATGATGAGAGGGAGCGTGTGATCTACAGCTATTCCTTCTTCCACTTTGTGTTTGTGCTCGCTTCTCTCTATGTGATGATGACGCTCACCAACTGGTTCAGGTGAGCATTCCGCACATTCCCAGGTGCTCAGTTGTCATGCTGTAATACAGGAGAGGCTAGCTGGGAAATAACTCACTGTGATTTACTGTGTGTTTAGATAGGGTCCACAAGAGCTCTTCTCCTTCGTTTATTGTGCCTATTGACAATTTCTTCCATGGCGATTCAACAACTGAAGCAACTTGTCTACTATAAGTTCTTTTTATGCCCCATATTCTTTTCTTATTAAAAACCCGGCAGTCGCTCAGGTAACGTTAGCTGTTCAGTTCTGTGGGTCAGTTTACCTGATCTGCGATGTGTAGGTAGATAATTAACACAGCACCTGTAATCCATATAGTGACTGCTAGAAGTGTATTGACATCTAGAAGAAAGAGGCGGCCACCAACCGTTTCAGTGACATTGGTGGTTTATTGTGACAGGTTCTAGATTACAAAAAGCTCCATGCAAACATCAATCAACTAGCTACTACTGACTTATGACGGAAATTAGGAATGGGAGAAGTGGAGTAACTACCGGTACTACGAGGCAAGCTGGACTCATAGTTTCTCCACCTCTCCTGCTCCTTACTTCCGTAATATTACTGCCACACTCTTAGCCACTCCAATCACTGTGGTGGCAACCAGAGGAAGGGGTGGAGCCTCGGACTATTTAGCTCTCTGCACTTCCACACACCAGCCGGGGACAACAACATGTCCAAGCGTCCTATAGAGAGGTGAATGGCCGTTGTTAGGTTCTTTTAGTGCCCATGCACCCACCACTACTCCCACGTACACTTATCTTGCTACACACGGCAGGAGCCATCACGAGTCAGTAGTGGCAAGTTGATTGACCTTTGCATGGCGCTTGCAATCTGGAACCTTTCTACTGGAAATCTATTATCTGGTTTTTTTTCTTCCGCATATTTTGCTGGAGCACACCGGGGCTACAAGCAAGCTGCAGAACGTGATAAGACCTTTCCTCTTTTTTCACTTTACACCATAAAGAGTGCCGCAAAGTCTCATACCTCTTGGATTTTTCACCGCTAGGAGTGTAGTTCAGCTTATATCACTGCTCTGCATAAGCCATCACAGCTATTGGCACACAGCATGATCTACAATCATTCTCTGTTGCATGATCTGTGACATGCCAGGAGATTTGGATCTAGCATAAATTGTCTAATAATTGCTCTATGGAATATATAAATACCATGCTGAATGTTCTATTTGATTCATGTCTGTTCCTGATCCTCAGAAAACAAGTTGAAAGTTGCACACTTGCCTTACAGTGTTCCCATTGCTACAAATATCTTGACATGTATGTACGGTATGTCTCTCTAGCAGGATTTGGTGGGAGTTTGTACCATGCATAAGACTTCAGGATGCCATGTCCAAGTAAAGGGAGAGCCCAAACCTCCTTAAAAGCAGTCTGTTGATGCATGTTGCTGCCTTTGCCCTGTCTGAATGGTGGGTTTAATGAACTGTGCTTCGGGTATGTTTGCTGGGACTGGAAGCAGGTTTCTCACTGGAGAGTGTCCTATTAACTCATGGTAGGGCAGTCAGTGAGCCACTAGTTTTAAGACTGTGACCTGTTACTTTGCCTGGGCAGAAACTAAAGACCCATACACACACTGGATTGATGTAGCCCAACGGGATTCGAGACTCGATCCTTCAGGCAACATTGCTGGGCCCTTTAGGCTGACGATGCATTCTGTTGCAATGCAGTCATGGGTAGAGCCAACAGAGCAGCGCAGATGTGACGTCTCGCAGTGGGCAGAGCGAGCGGCATGAACAAAGGTATAGGCTGTTGCTCAACCAAATTGATCTGCCTGGTGGATTACATGCCTAATGGCGGTCGGGGGCCACTGTACACATGGTGGATTATCAGCAGAAAAAATACAGAGGTGGTCATTATCGGCTACCTCGGCCGAACCTAATAACGCCTTTTGGACGTAGCTGCTACGTCCAAAAGAATGCTGCCGCCCTGCTCCCGTGGCTGAATGACTGAGGATTGTGGCCAAATAGTAAAACTACATCTACATACATTTTTTTTAAATAAACACACAATCAATTACATTTAAAATTAACGGTTTACCTCCCACACTCCAAAAAATACCCAAATAAAAATTGTAATTTAAAAAAAAATTACAATTAACAAAAAAAAACCCATAAATAGTTACCCAAGGGTCTGAACTTCTTTAATATGCATGTCAAGAGGGTATATTACTATTATTTGTAAAATTTTAAGCTTGTAAACAGTAATGGATGCAAAACGGAAAAAAATGTACCTTTATTTCCAAATAATATATTGGCACCATACATTGTGATAGGGACATAATTTAAATGGTGTAATAACCAGGACAAATGGGCAAATAAAATATGTGGGTGTTAATTATGGTAGCATGTATTATATTATTGCTATTGTGGCCGAAAACTGAGAAATAATGATTTTTTTTCTTAATATTCCCATTAAAATGCATTTAGAAAAAAATAATTCTTAGCAAAATGTACCACCCAAAGAAAGCCTAATTGGTGGCAGAAAAAAACAAGCTATAGATCATTTCATTGTAATAAGCAGTGATAAAGTTATTGACAAATGAATGGGAGGTGAAAATTGCTCAGATGCCTAAGATGAAAAAACGACTGAAGGCTGAAGTGGTTAATCTACCGTGTGTATGGGCCTAAAGCTATCTTCTGGAAGCCCTTAGATACCTTATCAGCTGTGGCTTATTCTATAAACATATCTACAGTATTTGTATTCTACAAGAAAATGGTCCTGGCGGGGTCACTTTTGTTTATTGCTTTGTCCCATATGTTGGGGGTTCTGCTTCAAAATTATGTCTGCATCCCATTTATTTGCGCCTCCGTCCTATCTGATAACTCCAATACAATACCCGGAATAATAGGAAACCTATTAAAAGCCTTAAGAGAAAAACAAAACATATAAATTATAAATAACCCTTAGCAGCCACTCTGCAGCTTTCAGCATTTTTGCAGTTGGGCCAGTAAAAGTTAATACAGTAGTGTACTGTACTGTTATCTGGCACCAATGGGTGTCAGCTGATGCCAGAAAAGTGTGTTTTCTGGTTACTTGAGACTCAGTGTTAAAAATTGGCCTAGCTAATACAGTACTGTACCCCACTTTATATGCATACATGAACTGCCCCTAAGTCAGAGCTTGATGTGCATTGTAATGAGTGATACAAGTATTTGATCCCCTATCAACCAGCAAGGAAATTTGGTACTTTTCTATGGACTTGTTGTAAAATTGGATCATTTTATTGTATCCTGCATGGCCACTAGGGATGATCGGAACAGGCGATTTCCAATAACGCGGAAATTCCAGATTCCGCAGTAACGAAATTCCGTAACTGCTACATTCCGTCGGATACCCGCGGTATTCCGCGGAATTCTGCATTCCGGCGGAACCATATCCACAATGTTAAAGGAAACGTAATGAATGTTTCCTTTTAAACAAATAGCAGTTCCCTGGCAGTCCTGCTGATAACTTTGGCTTTAATGGTGGCTGAATCACAATCCTGATTACAATTTTTTTTGGATAAGCAGGAGTTGTCGTAGGCCATGGGACCTAAAGGTGGTCACGACGGTCATCACAATTTTTTTTTTGGAGCAGCAGGAGTTGTCGTAGGACATGGGTCCTAGAGGTGGTTTCATGGCGGTCATCACAATTTTTGGGGGAAAGCAGCAGGAGTTGTCGTAGGCCATGGGACCTAGAGGTGGTTCCACGGCAGTCATCACAATTTTTGTTTGGAGCAGCAGGAGTTGTCGAAGGCCATGGGACCTAGAGGTGGTTTCACAGCAGTCATTATAATTTTTGGGGGGAGCAGTAGGAGTTGTCGTAGGCCATGGGACCTAGAGGTGGTTCCACGGCAGTCATTACAGCAAAATTTTAATTGTCTGTCCAATCTTCATCGTGAATCAGTGAGAGGGGCCTTGTAATTATCACTGATCCATGACTCGTTCATTTTTATGAACGTTAGTATGTCCATATTGTCTGTGGACAGACGAGTCCGGTGGTCGGTGACCACCTCACCTACAGCACTAAATACTCGCTCAGAAAGAACACTGGCAGCGGGGCATGCAAGAACCTCCAGTGCATACTGAGCGAGTTAAGGCCAGGTATCCAGTTGTTTTGTCCAATACTACATGGGGTCATCATTACTCTCCATATTGTCTGGAGCACTGGCCGACCCCAAGTAATCATTCACCATACGGGCCAGTCACTGGCGGTGACTACTTTGCCCGCTGGTGGTGCTGCTGCTAGAAGGAGTATCTGGCATTGACTGATAAAATTCCTTCAACATACTCAGCAGGTTCACAGATTGGCTATTGGTGCTGCTGCTGGGAGTGGGACCACCAGCCCTTTGCTGAGTATGATGAGGCTTGGTAGCTTGGGCCCGAGATACAGGTGCAGTAAACGCATCTTCTACCCAACAAAGAAGGGCATCCCTGATTTGGCTCATCCTGGCGTCTGCTTCGGAGGGGGTTATGAACTGCCGCATTTTCCCCTTGCACCGGGGATCTAAGATGGTGGCCATCCACATGTCGAGCCTTGATTTTAGAGTTTTCATCTGGTGGGTCCTTACGGAGGCACTGGAGCATATGCGCAGCCATAGGGAAGAGATGTCTGCCATTAATCACCTCTTCCTGGCTGTCAGAACTGTCGTCATTCTCCAGCTCCACATCATCAGAATCTTCTTCCCACCCCCGGACAATGGGCTCTTCTGCTTCCACAAGCTCTGCCTCCTCATCCAGGACTTCATTCACTCCCCCACTTTACTGACCACTGTTCAGTAGGGCTTCCTCCCCCTGTCCGAGCACTCTGTCAAGAGCCTTGTCCAGCATGAAGATAATAGGGAGCACTTCTGATATGCTGCAGTGCTCCTCAATGACCAATTTTGTTGCCTGCTCAAACGGCACCAACACTTTACAGACCTGTCCAAACAGCTGCCTCTGGTCCCCAGTAATGTAGTCCAGTGGCCCTGTTCTGGAGAAAGATGTCTGAGACAGGTATAGCCTGACCGCCATTCGCTGCTCCCACAACCTCTCCAGCATGTGGAGGGTGGAGTTCCACCGTGTTGCACAATCAGAAATAAGCCTGTGCTGCGGCAGGCTATGGCGGCGCTGCAGCAGTTTCAAGGCCGCGGTGGTGGTTGCGGGGCAACGGATGTGGGCTGACACTTTTCGTGCTGAGGCCACAGCATCCTTCAAGCCATCAAAAGTGTGTAAAAAATTCTGGGCTACAAGGTTGAAGACGTGGGCCAAGTAAGGTAAGTGAGTGTAGCCACCTTCAGAAATGGGGGCCAGCATGTTGGCACCATTATCAGACACCACTGCTGCCCTACCAGTTTGTGGACTGTGCCCCCTTCTGCAGACTGATGAACAGTGTTGCTCCACAATGGCGGATCCCCAGCCGCCATTATTTTGCCAGGAATACTATCCCTGCCCTTCACCAGCACATTGTGGAGTGTGTTGGCCGGTCTATGGATCACGCTGGCTGGCTCTGTCTAACCCTCTACACACAGCAACTACTAGTACACTACACTACAATCTATCACTGAAACTAACAATCTACTGTCACTCTCTCACAAATACACCTAGCTAGCTACTACAGCTCACACTCAAAGACTATTGTTTTATGTTGAAACAACTGTCTTTCCTCTCTCCAACACCAGACTGAAACCCACAAGCTTTCGTGACTGTCACACCTCTCTTATATAGAAAATGGTTGGGATAGTTGATGATAGGTAGCTAGGAGCAGGTTGCTAACGTAGGATTGGTTGGTTTTTGTTAAGACTCTAATTGGTGCAGAAATTCCGTTTTTAATGCAGAAATCATCATGTTTTAAGCTTCTGTGATGGGTCTATCCCCTTCTGATCCTTCTGATTGGCTAATGCAGCTTTTACACGCTTTTGTTTAAATTCCGACGGAATTCCGCATAGAAATTCCGCTATTTCCAATTAGCGCTATAGCTTTTCCGTTCCGGCTCAACGGAACGGAATTGCCAATTTCCGACCGGAATCGTGGAAATCTCCATTCTGCGGAATCCGACAAGCATCCTTAATGGCCACCTTAAGGCCTCTTGCACACTGCATGCATTTCAGATTCCGATTCCGCTTTTTAATCTGTTTTTACATCCGATTCCGATTCAGATTTTTAATCTTATCTGCATGCTGCGTTTTTTGATCCGTTTTTCTGTTGAATGTATTCAAGGAAAATCGGAAACGGAATCGGAAACGGAATCGGAATCGGAATCGGAATACGGATTTGCAGTGTGCAGGGAGCCTAACAGCTGTGAGCAAAGCAAGGCAGCGGTCCCAATGAAACATACTGAAGTGGTTTAGGAAAACACCAGAACAATCATAGAAATGACTGTCTAATACAACTCATCAAATACTTGAGCTATACAGATATTGGTTGATAAAAATTGGTTTCAGTTTCATTTGGAAAGCGGAGCTACATTTTAATTTCTACTATTATTCTGCTATATCAAGTCACAGCTGATAGGCTGGTGCAAGAACTCCTTTTTAAGATTCTCACGGAAGGCATGTATGAGGGACTACAACTTGAAGTGAACCTGAGATGGGCCAAAAGGAAAAAATTATACATACCTGGGGCTTCCTCCAGCTCCCTTCAGGCTGATCTGCCCCTCGCTATCCTCCTCTGCTGCCTGGATCCACCGCTACAGCTCCCAGTAATCTGGCCAGTTGGTGCGTAGTGCGCACACGCCCAGCTCAATAGTACAGCCGCGGGAGCATTCTGCACGGGTGCCCATCTGTGCCTGTACCGACTGGCCTCGACTGGCCAAATTATGGGGCGGTGAGGGACCGATCAGCCTGAAGGGGGCTGGAGGGAGCCCCAGGTTTTTTCCTTTTGGGCCATCTCACGATTCGCAGTATTTCATTATTCTTTACAAATGCACTCCCTGGATAGGATCTATATTAGGATGCAGACCCCACCCCCACCCCATTTGCACACTATTCTGGCCGGTGGAATGAACAACTAATGTTCACTTAGTGCTTTTGAAAATAAACAAAACACAGAGAATCCCCCATAAGGACATGGGCTATTCCAAACCCGTTCTCAGATTTCTACTACCTACTGTAAGTGACAGCAACATAGGAGAAAAGTAATTTATAGCACTTACTCTGGGAGAAAAGTAAAATATTAATACAGCAGAACAATAGCCTTTCTGCAGTCCTTGCTGTGATTTGCTATGGCTCAGACCAGGGCTGCAAAGACCAAACAAAAATGTTTACTAATCCAGGCCTGGTTTATAGGATCATTTATATTCTCCTGTGATCTCCAGCCCTGGAGTCCCCTAATAAATCAGGCCCTATGAGTTACTGAACAGTGGTAATTTCTATCTGCATTATTAAATAGCGTGTACTCTGTACCTCATTAAAATGCACACACGCCTGGAGTGTATACTGATCTATAGCCCTACAGCAGCTATTTGCCATTAGATATGGCTTCTTTCCCAGGATTGTATACAACTACAAAAAGTTGGCTACTTCCCAGTTTCATTACTTTTCTGAAAGCTGGAATGATTCCTCCCATCTGTATGTTACTCCAGGCCTCACAGCAAGTAACTGCAAATCCAGCAATGGTAATGTTATATTTCAAGCATAATGGTAATTAGGGAGAAGGAAAAAGTAACCTAAAGTACGGTAGGTAGTTTACGTTGAACTAAATAGGTGGGCAGTGTGATGGTTTAAAGAGACTCTCACTCTCATTAATACGCAGGTGTGATACAGTCTCAGGAAACTCACATTACTTACAATTTACTATGTGGAGTCTGGCTGCAGGTACAGTTTATTATTATTATTATTTATTGTATTTATAAAGCGCCAACATATTATGCAGCGCTGGACATTAGTTTAGGTTACAGACAATATTTAGGGGTGACATACAGCAATAAGACAATACAGGAATAATAGAAAACCAGATCACGCAGCACAGTATGAGTACCAGGTAATGCTTAGCCAGTCACTGGATGGGAGCATGGAGATTAGACAAGTTAGGTTCACTCAGATCCATTGACAAGAAAAATAAATAAATATATAAATGTTATTTTGTCTTGTCTTGTCACAAGACAAGACAAATAACATTTATATCACGCTTTTCTCCTGGCGGACTCAAAGCACCAGAGCTGCAGCCACTAGGCAGTGGCAGTGTTAGGGAGACTTGCCTAAGGTCTCCTTACTGAATAGGTGCTGGCTTACTGAACAGGCAGAGCTGAGATTCGAACCCTGTCTCCTGTGTCAGAGGCAGAGCCCTTAACCATTACACCATCCAGCCATAACTACACTATCCAGCCACCACTGGATGGGTGTACGGTAATGGAGGTGCTTGAACAAGTAGGAGAAACAAGGAGGAGGACCATGCCATAGGCTTACAATCTAGAGTTTGTTGTGGAAATGTATATACAGCAAAGTCCCCAGCGTTCAGCACAGGCAAGGATTGCCTGATGCCGGATACATGTGCTTGCCAGTTCTTGAACCGGTGGTAGAATAGCACTAACAGCCCCCCACCCCAGAGCAGCAGAACTTACTTACTGATCATCCAGGTACCATCTGCTACACATCCTGCAGTTTCCAGTGGCTTATAAGGGCTTCTGTGTTTAGCTTCTGGCTCATTGTCTCAGATGACACGCCGGGAGCCGTACATGGACACCTGAATGCTGCTGGTAGTTCCCGGACGATTGGAAAGGAGTTTCTACTCTGAAAACCCCAATAGTTCAGCCCCATTATTCCCCTCAGGCATGCTGGTTAGTTGAGACTTCCGCTTGCCTGAGTTACAGATAACAGGGAATTTGCTATTTATGTGACAGCCAGTACCCAAAGTGTAGTCACTTTGGGTCTGGCCCGGCCAACGGGCTGTTGCAGCCAGTGTCGGGAACAAATTGCGTTTGGAGGCAGGATCTGAATTTTTGCCTGGATCTGATATATATTTGTACTGGAGATAGCTGTCATTTCTCAGCCCTTTGCCCCCTCCCCCCTTTGACTGATCTTGATATTTATTTATTGTATTTATAAAGCACCAACATATTACGCAACTTGTCATGACGTGATTTGTAGGTGTGTATTACCCACCACAGCGCACTATAATTATGTGTTCCCTGTTTGCTTTCTCTTCTTTTGAGGCAGGCAGCACCAATCAGTCTGTCACCAATTGTTTTTGACACATCTGCCGTAAACAGAAACATTTTCATCAAATGAACTTGCATTGACTTTTCTTCAGAGCCAACGTTCTTAATACGTGAAAAGCGAAGAAATTGACTAAAGTTAATCAAGGTGTTTTTCAGAGCCCCCCAGTAAGGATAGAATTATTTATTATCGCACAGAAATTATCCTTCTAATATCTCTTACTGCAGTAGTGTCTGAATCATCCACCTGAAACGAGCATGCTCCAAATCCAGTCAGACTTCAGTCATAAACATCTGATCTGCATTCTTGTTCAGGGTCTATTTATTTATTGATATGGCAGGCTATTGGTGCTCTGCAAGACACATGGTCCCATGACCAGGGAAGACAAGAGATGACGGAAAGGGGTATTGGGTATTAGACTCCTCAGAAAAGCTTACAGCAGCAGGGCTGTAATATTAGCTATAGCAGCTATAGTGGCCAATATGGGGCTCTGGAGCAAGGTGACAAACAGGAGTCCTTAATGTGTTCCCCTAACCTTATCATGTTTCTCCACTCTGACTTTACATCTCAAACTCCATGTGGTGTATGCAAGCCCGGATTTACCTCACAGGAGCCTATAGGCACAGATGTCCTGGCACCTTAGACTTTGCTCTTCATGAATCTACAAACCCCCACCAAGCTGCAAGTGTGCTGCTGCCACTTCTCCCTTACATTCCTCTCAGGTTGCTACAGGTGCCCCCAAGTATTAGGTAGCCAGGGATACCCTCAAGTTTAAGTAGCTAGAGGTGCCCCCAAGTATTAGGTAGCTAGATGAACCTCAGTATTAAGTAGCTAGAGGTGGGGGCGTGACCGGAAGCTCATGAGGTAGAGACGCACTTCGGAGAGGCTCCGTGCTTAAACCCGTTTTAAAGATATTCGCCGGCACCCTGGCCGCCCTTAATACCACCCAGGACACAGCTAAGAATCCCCGCAACCCGCAGCCCTTCTCGCCGGTCATGACTCGCAGAGCCACAGAAGCGGCGGCGAAACTCCACCAATTCAAACATACCAGCCAAGATGGCGCCGATACTCCCAGTGTCTCCGGCACTCCAGACAACCTCTCGGAAGATGAAACCTCCCAGCCAGCACCACTACCAAGCCCGCTTGAACAGCTCCTGGAGGGGGTCTCAGCATGTCAGGCGAGTCTTGCTGCTATAACTGTTTAAACTAGAAGAGGTCCGCACGGATGTCTCGTTAGTGAGGCAGGACATGCAGAACCTGAGAGCGCGTGTCACCCAAGCGGAAGACCGCATAAGTTCGCTGGAGGACTCCACTAGGCCTCTGCAGCCAGCAATGCAAGCAACACAGCGGGAACTTAAAACTTTGCACTCCAGGCAAGATGACCTTGAAAACAGGAACCGCAGATCCAATATTAGAATCGTAGGCCTGCCCGAAAAGGTAGAAGGCCCCAATCCAGAGTTGTTTGCGGAAACACTTCTTACCGACATCTTTGGCAGAGATACTTTCTCTTCAGTATTCATTATAGAGCGGGCGCATCGCATCTCACCTAAGATACCCCCGCCCGGTGCCCCACCACGCAACTTCATCTTCAAAGTCTTGAACTACAGCGACAGGGATGCCATCCTCCGTGCCGCAAGGAACAAAGGGGAAATCACCTATCAAAACGCCAGAATTTCCTTTTATCCCGACTTTTCCCTGGAAGTCCAAAAGCAACGTGCACTATTTACAGCAGCTAAAGCCCCCGTGCTCACCAGTCACCTTCAAGATCGCCTGAACAGTGAGTAACTTTCGCTTTACACCTCACAAGAGACCCTTCGCCCTGATGGTGGTGAACAAGACTAATCTTTCACCTGTATCGCCTTGCTGAACCTTACCCACCTAGAGGCCAAGGCCTCAGAGTCCTAACTACTTTCCGCAACAATGGCTGTCCTGATTTGTGACGCACCTACTTTCAATATAACTACAGCGGCCTATGCAACATCTTCCTGAAAACTCATATACACATACTTGGATACCTACATAGGCTACTGCTGATCCTGAGGATCTTATGGCAAGCAGTTCTGTTGTATTCCAGATCCTGCTATAGCATGGATGCAAAAAGGAGGCTTGCTCCGTGAACAGCAACCACAGTGTTGCACGTTATTATGGGTGCACTATCATGCTTTGCATGGACTAATGTCTTTTTCTCTATTATGCCACTAACCGACAACAGATATCTCTGCACTGTACCCCCCCTTACCCTGTCGTCCCTCCCCCTTTTTTTTCCATACTCAACCCCCCCTGCCCAAACCCCTCGTCCTAATCCCCCCCCCTTTTTAATTTTTCCTCTTCACCCCCCCCCCCCCCCCATCCAACACCTGTTTGTTGACAGTGCATTGTGTCATAGCATAATGGATGTGAATGCGGGACATTTCTGGGACTTGGGCATATAACTTATACTGAGTTCAGTAACTGGCCGGGTGCCTGATGGAATATGTAATTTCCATTCTTTTTGGGGCACGGACCCCCCCCCCCCCCTCAGATCTCAAGTGCAACCTCCACCTCTAGCACTAATGTGTCTCTACCTCGTGCTTCTGTTGTGTTATCTCCTCAGCTACTATTTGGAGTTAGGTTATAGCTTCTATGTTAGCTGGTTATATGTTATTGGGTTTGGGGTTAAAGCCCTCCTCGTTTTAAAGGAAGGGCAGGGTGGGCATTGGGATCTACTTTTAGTAACCATTGTAACTGGTGCAATTCAGCATTATGCATGCAGCTATAGAATGAACACATGCTATTTTTATAATGATATAGAACAATGCAAATTACTTGGATATACTGTCAAATGGCATCTCAGCTAACCTTAATTACATGGAATGTACGAGAAGTGAACGATAAGATAAAGAGGCAAACACTGCTATCCTATCTGTACAAACAAAAACCTGATATAGTGGCTCTTCAGGAGACCCATCTGTCGGGCACTAAAACCTTAAGTCTTCGAAGGGGGTGGATGGGCTGGGCATACCATGCTACATTTTCCCAGACCTCACGGGGAGTATCAATCCTAATCAATAAGAAACTTCAGTTTCAACTTATTGCCTCTTAAATTGACCTAATGGGTAGATTCATCTTTCTCAATTGTACTATAGCGTGTTTGCCTCTCCTCTTATTGGTATATTATGTCCCCCCTCCATACTCAGTTACCCCTCTTAAAGAGGGTTTATCCTTCATAATGAGATACCCTGGGGTCCCCGCACTTTGGATGGGGGACTTTAATTCGGTCAAAAACCCAAAACAAGACAGGTTCCCCCCCCCACAAATAGATAAAGAAACCTCCTTCTCTTTATTCTTAAATGAAATAAACATGCTGGATGTATGGACCCATTTGCACCCTGGGGAGCCAGGCTATAGCTGCTCCTCAGCTACATACCGTACCCTATCGCGTATTGACTTTGTTTTGGCGTCGCCTCATCTGCTTCCACTGGTATCACAAATTAAGCTACTACCCCGTTTGGTCTCAGACCACTCCCCCATTCAGCTTTCTATACAATGGGGAACTCCTCCTCCGCCCAGACTATGGAAATTTAACCCATTTTGGTTGGATGTCATGGGAGCAGATGAGAAGATACGCAGAGAGATAACAGAGTTTATACACATTCATAGAGATGAAGATAACAGAATGCTAGTATGGGAGACCTTTAAAGCCTACCTAAGAGGTATCCTTATCAAAGCAGTCTCTTCCCATAAAATGTCAAACGTGCAAGAGGAGCAAAAACTCCAGGCACAGGTATCCTCCTTAGAACACAAATACCTTCAGGAGCCACAGCCCACTAACTATGAAAGTTGGCAACGTGCTATTAGAAGCCTTGCCCTACACCACGAGGAGAGGGCCAAATCCTCCCTTTTTTTTCAAAAACAGACATACTATGAGCAAGGGGAGCGCACTGGTACCCTCTTAGCTAAAATTTCACGTACATATGCAGCACCCCCTGTAATTGCATCTATCTTAGATAAGGCAGGTGTTGAGGTACGGGGCCCAGAAATTGTAAACTCCACATTTCGGGATTACTATAAGAACCTATATCAAACTAAGTCGCCAGCAACTCAATCAGACTCTGAGATATTCTTAACTGAAATTAATCTCCCACGCCTTTCTCCTGAACAACGTGACCTACTGGACAAACCTTTTACCATAGCTGAGCTTGAAATGGCAATAGCTAGCTTCCCCTCCAAGAAAGCCCCCGGCCTGGACGGTATCCCTACTGAAATATACAAAAGGTTCTCAGAAGAACTATCGCCCTTACTCCTAGAATTATATGAAGAGGCCTTTGAAAAGGCTACACTGCCTTCTTCAATGCGTGAGGCCTTAATAGTAGTGCTCCCTAAGCCTGGGAAGAATATACTTTTATGTGAATCTTATAGGCCCATATCTTTACTTCCGGTCGATGCTAAAATCTTGGCCAAAGCACCTGCCATTAGACTTAATACTGTAATCTTGGACCTAGTTCATCCTGATCAGACGGGTTTTATGCCTGGCAAGAACACGGCCATAAACATTCGGAGACTTATGGCAAACCTCCAATGTGCACACAGCAACCCAGGCCAGAGAGCGGTAGCCTCGCTTGACATGGCTAAGGCCTTCGATACCGTCGAATGGCCATATCTACAGGCGGTTCTTGCCAGATTTGGATTCGGAGACAGGTTTATGAAATGGGTACAAATACTATATACAAATCCCTGTGCCCGCATATGCACAAACTCCTGGGTCTCTGAGTCCTTTCCCCTTGAAAGAGGTACGAGGCAGGGGTGCCCCCTGTCCTCTCTTTTATATGCTTTAGCAGCTGAACCCCTTGCATGCAGAATCAGAGATCATCCAAATATACATGGTCTTCGTACTCCCCATACACATGAGAAAATATTCATGTATGCGGATGACACTATTCTATATTTGGCTGATATAGGCCCCTCTTTAGATCTAGCACTTGATGTAATCCAGGAGTCTGGGTACTACTCAGGTCTTCAGCTAAACAAAGGAAAATCAGTAATCTTACTCATAGACCAGCCCGACCCAGAATTACCTGTACCTTTGCAAATTGTGACAGCATTTAAGTATCTGGGAGTTACTATCCATCTAGATCCTAAACAATACATACACAACGAGATATACCCTCTTCTCCAGTTAGTCAGAGACAAGAGCAGATCTTGGACTAAACTTCCCCTTTCAGTGACTGGCAGAGTCAACCTAGTAAAAACGATCCTCCTCCCTAAAATTTTATATGTTCTCCACCACTCTCCAGTATATATTACTCAACACTTTTTTAAACGCCTAAGGTCGTTAATACTCAGTTTAGTATGGAACAATGGGCGGGCGAAAATACGCTATAAGCTAATGCAAAACCCCAATGGTGAAGGCGGACTGACCCTACCCTCATTCCAAAAATACTATATTGCGGCACAGTTACAGCAAGTAGCAGCATGGTTCTCCTCAGATGTGGCTTACAACCCAGAAATATATGGCTACGATAGGGACCCCAGATGCGCTTCCCTTGCTCTAGACCTTATGAGGTGTACTTTACCTCGTGGCCCCAATGCACATACCCTTCTTGACCAAGCAACTTAAGTGTGGCAGTGGAACCTTCGGTATTTCCCTACCACCCAAATGGAATCTCACATTCCCCTTTGGAACAACCACCACCTCCCTGAACTTATGGGCCTCCCTGATGTCCATCTCTGGGTGTCAAAGGGTATAGTCTTCCTGGGTCAGATTTTGGAGAGAGGCAGGCTTCTCTCATTTGGGACTCTATCTTCCAGATTTGACCTTTCGTCCAAATTTTACTTTAGATATATCCAGTTATCTCATGCCTTTAAAGCCCAATTTGGCACTTCAGCAGTGCCTATACATACATCCCTTGTTATAGATAAAATCCATAATGGTCAACAGAAACATATGGTGGGAGACCTATACTCAATTCTTATTCAACATAAAGCCGAATTACACAACGCCCCCTCTAGGGGAAAGTGGGTGGCATGTGGCCTTGAAATTAATGAAGAAGACTGGGATGATATTCTTCAGGCGGCTAGACTTACTTCCCCATCTATTAGAGAACGCCTCACCCAGATATACATCATCCACCAAGCTTATCTTACTCCCCTAAAACTAGCTAAGTTTGACCCCAGTATATCCCCCGTTTGCCCTAAATGCTCCTCCGCTACTCCCACTTTCCTGCACTTAATCTGGGAATGTCCCCCTATTGCAATGTTCTGGAAACAAATAGTACAATTCTTGCATGACAAAATGGGCTGCCCTGTGAAGATGGATCCTGCTATGTGCATCTTAGGTTTATTTACAGATGATTCTATGTCTAATAACACCAGAATATTTATCTCTCAAACCTTATTCCAAGCCAGGCAAGAAATAGCTCAAAAATGGCTTTCAGCTGAACCTCCTACACTCCAAGCCTGGATAACCAGAATTGATCGCACTCTTTCATACAAGAAGCTAATCTATCTTCACAGGAACTCCATAAATAAATTTCATCTGATATGGGATAGTTGGATAGAGAGATAGTCACTTTAAAATCTCGGTCCTCTCCTGCCACACAATGTTTCCTTGCTCTCCACGTTCCCACTTGACCTTCAATAATATGACCCACTATACCATTTAGGTTGTATCAGAAATCTGTGCCTCAAATGCATGATAATGCTTCCACTCTTTGACACCATGTAAAAGATCTAAACCTTTAAATTACAACATTTGACTTGTGTATCTCCTTATTTTCACTATGTAATTATACACCTTGTCTGATACTCTGCATATATGTTCCATATATACTTCTATATGTGCATTCTGCCTTGCACCAGGCAGTGTTGTAACTTTCGCTGCATTGTTCTCAATAAACTTCGCTTTGGGTTAAAAAAAAAAAAAAAAAAGTAGCTAGAGGTGCCCCCAAGTATTAGGTAGCTAGAGGAACCTCAGTATTAAGTAGCTAGAGGTGCCTCCAAGTATTAGGTGGCTAGAGGAGCCTCAGTATTAAGTAGCTAGAGGTGCCCCCGACTGAAGGGATACCTAGTCAGTGGAATGCTGAGAGCAGGGTGAGTAACCTCTCATATACACTGTGCTCTGTATTCTGCATAGGGAAGTAGGGAGGCACTAGGGGAGGGGAGTGAGCCGCCTTTCCATCAGCAGGTGGCTGTAAGCACGTGCCTACAGTGCCTTATGGTAAATCCGGCCCTGGGTGTATGTACTGGAAGTTCAATGCTAGTTTATGATGCAATGTCAACAATGTACTGTAAGTTCAATGTCATTACTCAAGTGTGTCTAATGGTGCCCATACATGGTACAATTTTTTTCATCCAATCTTACCATTTGTATGTAGTATAACGGTAAATTAAGTGAATATACTTAAAGGATAATGTAGGCAGTTCCCTTATATTACACAGAAACTGTAAGATTGGATGAAAGAAATTGTACCATGTGTGGGCAACATTAGTCTGAGATCTCAACAAAAATTTTGCAATGAGCCTCCATGTCTAGCAACATCCCTGCACAGCACTTACCGTTCTTAATGATTTATTTGAAGGGGACTGTAAGCTTCTAACTTCCAATACTTGATAAAGCATCCCCAGGATTTCAGCAATGAGACTGATGTGCCTTGCGGACAAATATGGCATATGTCTGCTGCCAGCTGTATATGTCTGCACAAGCATAATGTATTACTACACTCTCAGCAGCTTCATAAACCATGACTGTGAGTTATAGGACTAAACTATTCTAGCCACACACTGGCAGATCTAAATTAATGTGCGATAACATTTCATTATTTCTCAATCACAAATTCATCAAATGCCGTGTGGCAATATACAATCTTAGAATATGTTTAAAAATGAGGTTTATTAACTAACCAAGGTTTTGCTGGGGAGCCATAATTTATATATAGAAAATATTTCAAGAATGCACCCTTTAAAGAGACTCTAACAAAATGTTGAGCCTTATTTCTTCTATCCTATAAGTTCTAATGCCTGTTCTAATGTGGTCTGTCTTACGGCAGCCTTTCCTAGTTGCAATGTCTCTGTAATAAATCTAATCTTCTTTCCTCTGTCGGCTCTGTCGGGCTCAGGCTGGAATGTGTGGAATGTGCAGCACTGCTTGTCATTGGCAGAAGCTTTACACACCCTCTCCAAGCTCTGCATGAGTCACACAGTGAGCTGTTCTCAGCCTATCATACTCTGGTTAGAAGCCATGTCTTTTGTTTGTAAACACTGCCTAAAACTGGCAATTACAAGCCAGGATTGCAGCAGGGAGTGGCAGAAACAGCACAGAGGGGCCCAGGAGAACATAATGAAGAGAATGGTATGCTTTTTATTGTAAGAATTTTAGAGTACATTTTCTCTTTAAGTGTCCTTTAGGGCTCTTTCACATCAGCCAACGCATGCAGGAGCCGTTCTCCTGCACGTGTTGTCTGCCGGCGGCGTGTCGTCGGGTATCTGCGGTGCGACGGGCCTTTTGGCTAAGATCAAGTGTAGTATCTGTTCTTGAAATTTTTGGGAGACATGTTACTAGGAACCCCGGCCTGGTCACCCGGGGGAAGGAACCTTGAACGAGTTGAGCAGGGGGGATGGGAACCTCTGGTCCTCTAGTAAAGGTGTCCGTCCTGGTTCATAATTCTCAGGAATTGATTGAATGGATCTATACAATGGTCGAGGCTGAATAGCTGAGGGCTTTGCTTAGGCGTACTGCCCCTGGAAGTGGCGCTCCAGGTGCACCTGAAAAAACCTGAGATGTGGCAGATCTCAGGCGGAAGTAGGGTGCTTTGGTCTGTACTGCCCATATGCAGAGCTGACTAACGCAGCTCCCCGGCCTTTTGGCTAGGGAGAGTGCGGAATTTTTATCACTCCGGCCGCAAGGTCGGGGCCAGCTTGCTGGCACCGGGGACTTCGGTTCCCAGGGGACTTCGGTTCCCACCCGGCTCCCCCTCGGGGGAGCCACCCGGACCATGTGGGATGCCACATGGCCAGGCCCTTTGGGTAACCACTGGGCACAGTCGGGGTCCTCCTCGGAGGACCCCAGGATCCTCCAACCCCTCGGGTGTTGGAGGATGCCACCCCCTGCGCCGATGGCAAAGGGGGAAGGTTCCCTTCGGGGAACAACCGGAAGGGCCCTGCTGTATTGTGGGGCCCGTGGCTACTCGTGCACGTTTTGTGGGGGTGCTTTAGGGCACTCACGCTTTTTCCGTGCACGGGGCAAATAGCCTTGCTAACCGGGACTCCTGTTGCTTGCAACAGGAGCCAAGACAAGCAAAAAAAAAAAAAAAAAAAAATCTGCGGTGCGACGCAATCAGCGGTGGTAGCTGGTAATTAAACCCGACGGAAAACGCCGTCTCGCGGGTGCGTTGGACAAAAAACTGTGCCCGGGTGCGTCGGAACCACAACGCAACGAAACGCAGCGTCGGGTGTAAAAAGTAAAATGAAAGTCTATGGATTTTCATTTCACCTTGGTTAACGCAAACGTAAACCGTTTGCGTTAAAGCACAAAATCGCCGTAAGTGTGAAAGAGCCCTTACAGAAAGCTTTTAATACAGTCCTTAATAAAGCAGATTGACTGCATAACAATATTCCTAAAACAAGAACTTGTAAGAGAGCAGGCTCCTGTTTGTTTACATGTAGGCAGTGCATTAAACGGTCTCAACCGAATGTCTGCAGCCTCAGCTGACACCAAATCCACACTCGCGCTAAAGCCTCATATTCACCGGGGTGATCTGTGAGGTTCTCTGTCACCTGGCAGGGATCGGTATGCAATCCCTTGGGCGACAGAGTGGAGCCGACTCTGTACTGACGCATCATCAGCCTTCTGGCTATCAATGCATCTATTACTATGCAGGGTTGCAGGGGGAGAACAGGCAGCGTGCGACGTAGCAAATTTCCTCGGGTGGGGGAGAGCAGTGTGATGGTGTGGTGCTCAGGCGTCGGGGATCACTAAAGATGCCGGATCGTTAACAGACGCCGTGTGGCCACTGCACACATTGGTATGACTCCCTGATTCTTGGCCATGGCGGACTTTATCGCACGCCACAGCCTTTTTTAGGCCAGGGTGTGTACATAGCTTTAAGCCATGAGTGTTTCCTTTAAGGATCAAGCTCAATCCTTCAGGTGTCACCGCAGTGCATAGCTTCCTACAGACACATCTGTGGCTACAGCCAGGGCCGGATTACCAACCAGGCAACAAAAGCAGTCGCTTGGGACCCCATTCAGAGTCAAAGGGGCACCATTAGCACATAAACCAGCCCTTGCCATCCTGTCAGCGGTGGTTGGAAGGTATAATGGTTAAAGGGACTCTGAGCAGTGCAGTAACTATGGAAAGATGCATATCATTTTAAAGCTCTCTTTCTCCTCTTTTCAATGATATCTAAACGGCTTCTCTATGCCTTTTAGTTTTTGATATTTTCGCGATTGAAATCGCGGCCACAGGACGACGTTTCTCCAAAGTCAGCGGTGGCTGGATGGTATAATGGTTAAAGGGACTCTGAGCAGTGCAGTAGCTATGGAAAGATTCATATCATTTTAAAGCTCTCTTTCTCCTCTTTCCACTGATATATAAACAGCTGCTCTATGCCTTTTAGTTTTCGATATTTTTGCGATTGAAATCGCGGCCACAGGACGACTTTTCTCCAAAGTCAGCGGTGGCTGGATGGTATAATGGTTAAAGGGACTCTGAGCAGTGCAGTAACTATGGAAAGATTCATATCATTTTAAAGCTCTTTTTCTCCTCTTTCCAATGATATATAAACGGCTGCTCTATGCCTTTTAGTTTTTGATATTTTCACGATCGAAATCACGGCCACAGGACGACTTTTCTCCAAAGTTGGCAGCTCGATTCAGCACAATGCAATGAAATATAAGGAACCCAGGGGGATATAATTACAAACATCATGCTGGTAGGTGTGAGGATGTAATGAATTAGTTGTGGGTATGCTTAAAGGCATATCCACAGGCACTGCTTGGAGTCCCTTTAAGGGCTCTGCCGCTGACACAGGAGACCAGGGTTCGAATCTCAGCTCTGCCTGTTCAGTAAGCCAGCACATATTCAGTAGGAGACCGTAGGCAAGTATCTCTAACACTGCTACTGCCTATAGGGCGCATCCTAGTGGCTGCAGCTCTGGCGCTTTGAGTCCACCAGGAGAAAAGCGCGATATAAATGTTATTTGTCTTGTCTTGTCAAATGATGCCGTGCGCTGCTGATTGTCTTCAGAGCCAGGCTCTCCTCCTAGGTCCCCCTCCTGCTACTGTGCACTCTGCCGCTGCCCACTCCACCCTCCCTTCCCACAGAGAACCACAGCTGCAGCAAGAATAATAGCAGCAGATGGCAAACGCTCACTCACCTATCCATGATCCAAGCAATAGAGATCCCGTCATCTGAAACCCATCTGTCTCTTCTACAGTGCAGCCGCTCGCTCTGAACTTCCTGATTCTCAGATCAGACATGAAGTAGGAAGTAGTAATAGTAGTAGTATCAGAGCGGCAGCACTCTAGAGGAGACAGATGGGCTCCGGATGACGGGACCTCTATTGCTTGGATCGCAATAGGTGAATGTGATTCATCTGGTGCTGTCATTCTCCCCCACTGCGGCTGCCTTCTCTGCTGGACTATCGTATTCACTGGGATGGAGGCTGCATGGTGGCTGTCTAGTTTGGGAGGAAATTGGTTGTTCGGTGGTGGGAGTGGTTATGTAATTACATAACCACTCCCACCACCGAACAAAGAATTTCCTCCCAAACTAGACAGCCACCTGTCTGGGGAACGGCTTCCGGTTTGGCGGTGTCCAGAGCTTTCTGCTATTGCCAGGCTGGAGATGCAGGGGGAAAGTGCTGCTGCTGTGATATCTGGCGCCCTCTTCACAGGGGTGCCCCAGCCCCTGAGTGCAAATGTCCCAGCCATTCATCTCTCACTCTGCATTTTGCCGCTGCTATTCCCTGCATTGTGCACCCACAGAGGAAAGCGTGCTGTTGCCCATAGCAACCAGTAGCTCGGCTGCCCGGTGTGTGCGACATATTGCTGTGCAGCTGCATCTTCTGATTCTATTACGACATGATGGGGGGGGCCCAAATCAGTTACTTTGCTTAGGGCCCCATTTAGCCTTAATCCGACTCTGGCTACAGCGGAGCGAGGCATCTGTCTCTAACATAGAATGGGTGATGGCACAGTTGACAATGCTGACTGGATTGACTCTGCAGATCAGCAGCGCACTGGTGAGTCATCACGATCGTCCCTGGTCTTGTAGAAAACTACATAAACTACATAAACGTTCACTGCTATGAAAATCGACCGGAAATCAGATCGGACATGTTGGAAATAATCGATCTGACAAGTAAGTCTGACAGAAAATTGCATTGTGTGTTCCTAGCATAACTCTGAAGGGTGGCCCTTTGAGCACACCCTTAGTGGCTGAAGCTCTTTAACGCTTTGAGATCAACAGGAGAAAAGCGCTATACAAATGTTAGGATTTATTATTATTTATATGAGCCGTTTTAATTAATACAGAATTTGCTTAAACACTTGCTTTTTATGTTTTCCCGTAGTTCAGCATCATAGGAAAGGAATACAGTCTTATTTCCTCTAGAGAGGCTGCATATTAACATGCATCCATAATATTGTAAAGTCTTTATATCTCAAGAAAATGTTGCCTCCCATTGCCAATAACACTACTCTTAAGAGTGAACTTGTGCTGATAGAAATGTGGGAGTTATTTACAGTTTTCAGGTAGTGAGTCACTAACCTGGAGAGGTTAGATGTTCTGACCTGCATGCCTGTTGTGGATCAATGAATCACTATGGGGTGAAGTCATGGAAAAAGTACACCAGCCAGGGAACCAGCAACTACTCAATAGGAGGGTAAGGGTATCCCTGTATACCTGTCATCACTAAAAAGGTTTACTTTAAAAAAGAAAAAATGTTTGACTCTAGACACTACTAAAATGTTAGCTACTAGTTTTCGGGACACACCTCACAGTGCTGGGAAACACAACACATGAGTAATGTTTAATTATCGGCATGACTAATGCTTAAAGATGATGTGTTCTCATGCAATGTCTTTCCTTTGTAGTTATGAAAACTCATCCCTGGAGACCATCTTTACCCATGGTAGTTGGCCCACATTCTGGATCAAGGTGGCTTCTTGCTGGACTTGTGTTATTCTTTATTTGTGGATACTTCTGGCACCAACATGCCTTCCAGGACAAGGACAGGTCCACAAGGCTGGCCCTCCACAACACATACTGAAACGGAGACAATTCCGCAGAGTCACAGTTTCCAAGTGATAACCTGCATTATCCTTTACACCTACAAATACTTTCTTTCATGGCGGCTGGTTGCTGAGGCCAATGAGAAGTGAAAGGGATCCAATGTTTAGTGCTGGCTGCATGAGGTATTGCTGGATGGAAAAGGAACGCAATGAAGATGGCTGATGATGATGGGGAGATAGAAACTATAAACCTGGAGTCAATTAAGAATTTTATAATGTTAGACACTCAGATGCCGCGGAAAATTGCAGTTCATTTTTAGATATTTATGACATTGGATTTTTGGCTTATTTTTGGACTTAGCTTTAGAGAAGTGGTGAATTGGGCTAACAGATCTCTAAACAATTAACAGCTCCTGGCTAAATGAATCAGCTGCTAGAAGGTATGAATCAGCTGCTAGAAGTCATCCAACTCAACCCTCCTCACTAAGCTTAGTAGGAGACATTTCAATTTAATTTTTTTATTATGACTTTTTGGCATATTAAAACATGATAGTGTTGCTTTCATTTTGCAATTTCAACAATCAGAAGAACAATGCCAATCTGACTGGCTGAAACCAATCCACTGTCATCTGCACTATTTTTTTCCCTCTATTAAGTGTTTCACATTTATTGTTTCTTTCTGAACAGATCTGGGATATTAATAACTGAAGATAAGCACGATATGGACCAGAGCTGTTTTGACAGTTTATCTATGTCCCTATTTAATCAGCAATAGCTTTATCCCAACTTATGACACCTAAATGAAATATAGTATATATTGTTTTTTTTTTCAAGACAAACTAGACTTTCATTGTATGGCATTTTTCCCCCTCAAACAATTTTGTTTTCTATGCATTTTAATGGGAAAAAGAGGGAACATTTTTTGAAAAAAACACATTTCTCAGTTTTATTATCAATTTCAATTTAACAATAAAAAGTGATATTGTAGATAAAAAAAACACAAATTTTGTTCTGCTATTTCTACCGTTTATCACAAAACTTAGATTATGTTCCTGTCACAATTTATGGTGAGGATATTTGATTCTGAAAATAATGTTACAAAGTATATTTTTCACTATGAACTGAGAAAATAAAAGTATTTTTAATGGTAAAAATCAATCTTGTTGTCTCAGGGAACATATATTCCCTTTCACCAATTAGTGCTGCAGCAGATAGTGCCGGAGGTGTGCACAGGAGCAATGCCCAGTTGGGCACAGCACTGCTTCAGCTACAAGATGTACAGAATATCTACATCCTCGTGGCTTAGATGAAGTGAAGTCACAGAGGACATAGATATACTGTAGTGGTCGATAAAGTGGTTTGAACAAGCTTATAGCTATGGCCATAGCAGATCATTTGATAAGTATTGTTCCCAGTGCAATGGAAAAAGGGGTGTGTGTCAGGAAGGAACAGTAAATGAGAGCAAATAAGCACATATACACCTCAGGAAGATGATGTTGTGAAGGGAGTTTGTTTTCTTTCTTGTGAATAATAACGGCAGGAAGGGGCAGGAGTAGTGTTAGAATCACATTTAAAGTACATCTTGCTCTAGGAAAAACAAATTCAAATAAACGTGAATATACACAAGTCCAGATTATCGTAGTCTGTACAGAAACAAGCAACTATTTTGTTTTTTTCTAACCTTTTTTCCCCTCATATTTGTGTCTGCTGATAGTCTAAAGCCACATACACATGGGTCGCACAGTAGCGCAGTGGTAAGCACTCTCCCCTTGCAGCACTGGGTCCATGGTTTCAACCCCAACCAGGGCACTATCTGCATATTGTCTGTATGTTCTCCCATGTCTTTGTGGGTTTCCTCTGGGCACTCCAGTTTCCTCCCTCATTCTTACAGATAATTTACTGGTAATTGGCTTCCCCCTTAATTGGCCTTTTAGACTACAATCTACATTCGACTGTGGTAGGGATTCCATTGGGAGCTCCTCTGAGGGATAGTTAAGTGACAAGACTCTATACTCTGTACAGCGCTGTGGAAGATGTCAGTGCTATAAAATACAAAATATTAATAATAATACACACATTAACTTGACAGGGGCGTCCGATATTTTAATCAAGGCAGGTTAAGTGTATCATGGAGTTTGGAGAGCTGTAGGTCATTCACATACAGCTATACGCTGGCCTGTACAGCACTGACAGACCTTGTAGGATGCTGCTGCTGAGGCAATGAAATCTTAAGTTCCTCCAAAGCTCAATAGGTTAAGCGTCAGAGAAGCATCACTGTGGAAAATCTCTAATGAGCTGACATTCTTAAACACTGACCCTTGCAGAAGGCACTGAATGCTTAGGAGTGAGAGACACTTTCTTACCGTTACCAAGGCTTGTATGTGACTGCCCAAGTAACACGCCTGATTTCTGAGAAACACTGTACACTTTGATATGCTAATGTCTCCAACGTTTCATTATAGCTTTTATTCCTGGAATGCTTAACAAATCTTGCAGATAACATATTTTGGGAGCAAGCCATGTACAACTGTCGCCTACAGGCAGCACAATAGAACTTGCTTACAAGCTGTGCAGCTCGCATACCTCTGCTTTCATCTATACATAATGGGATTACTGCACTACAGCTACCTGAAGTGTCCCACAAAAGCCCCATGCTTAAATCCTGTGAGGGAATTACCTTGACTGGCAAGGTCAGGCGGGATGTGAGCTAGAGTTACACTAGAGCAGCCAGGCTGTGTGCAGCGTAGGGGGTCAATGTCCATTATTTATAGTCAGGGTGACTGGATTTGTTTGGAACACGTAATTTCTGTTTGTAGAGTGCCATGACAACACAGCATTCAGGAAGTTGGGTGACTATATAGAACAGGGCCAATCTGTGCTCTACCTGCTGTTCTGCTATGTATAGCTTACGTCTAGGCACACAGCCAGTCCTACAGCACAGCAACCCAAACTCACTTTTACCCACAGTACAAATGATAATAGAGGATTTACCATGTATACTTCAATACAAGTCAATCTCGTGTATAAGTCGACTGAAATATTCAACCCGCTTAAGCTGGAATTTTTTATTGACTCAAGTATAAGTCTACCCAGCAACGCTAATGGCTTCACTTGGGGCCCATCTCTTCTGTTGAGTGGAGCTCATGTTTTTGTCCTACCCACAAACAAGCCATTCAGTCACACAGCCTTCTCATTCACTTACAATTTTCACAGCTAGTCATCAAACAGAAATGCACTGGGTAAATAAGCCCATCTAACAAACCTAACATCTTTCCTCCAAGAAGCTGGTGCTAAAATATGAATGCACATTGTTTATAAAACTGTTTATTGATGAACTAGCTTTCATTTAATTAGTCGAAGCTTTATCCTGTCTGGAGCGTCTGAATAAAACGTCCATAAAGGCAGGTTTATGCATCTATTTATAGTAATTACATGATCTAGCAGACTAATCCGCTAAGCAACCTGTCATAGTGAAAGAAGAAGTGATGTTAATCTTACTGTCTACGTGAGATAAGTCAACAATGACTACATTCCTTCTCATCAAATTATTATTTGTGAATACCGACACATGATTAACTATAAAAATGACAATGGCTGTAAAAACCACACTGATGAATTTATAGATGCATGAGGGCTTCCTAGTAACCAGAGAGAAATTGTTTTCTTGCGGTGTATTACCTCTTGATAGCTGACAACGCTGACTGCAACACAGCAGACACAAGCCTTAAAGAGGAACTGTGGTGAAAACAACAATTAATAAGACTGCTTATTGTTAATAATATTCATTTATAGATTATTTAGTCAGTGTTTGCCCATTGTAAAGTATTTCTTCTCCCTGATTTACATTCTGAAATGTATCACTGCTGGTGACATCCTTAGTTGTGCCAGGTGATCTGTACGGAACGTTCGTTACTGAGAGTTCTATGCACAGAAAGAGTAGTAGTAGTGGCAATTAGAAACAGGCGTTATTTTCCACAATGCAAAACGGTTCACAGACAGCAAACTATCAGGACCATGGTCATGACATCACACTGTGGGAGGAGTTTCACCTCAGTATCAGCCGCACAGACCCCCCTGATCTATTCGAGAAAAGGAATAGATTTCTCATGGGAAAGGGGGTATCAGCTACTGATTGGGATGAAGATCAATCCTGGGTTAAAGCTTCTTTTTAAGTGTACCAAATATAATGGGAGTCTCTGGTTTTGTACAAGGTTAGTTTATCTTGGAATACAGTGAAAAATAGTATACAATCTAAAGAGACATTTATAATGGCTCAAGAAAATAAAATCACATTATTAATGATTATGTTCTGGAATTCCAGCTGAATTACATAGCCATTGCACTTATCTTACACCTTATTACCTTACACACACTTCCCAAAGTGGTAAACAAGACACATGGAAATTTTTTTCCTGCCCACCTCCTCAGGTTCTCAGGCCCCAGTAAATAAAATATCATGGCTGCAGAAAACAATTTTTTATGAGTGCCTATGAGGTTCCCAAACTACTGCCGCTAACGGGCACCCAAATTTCTTGTTTCTGTAATAACCCCCTCAAGAACTCTTCCTGTGCTATATATGTCTTTTTGTAGTACATAGAAAAACCTGGTTAGAGTGGACAACATCTGTCCTTTTTTGCCCTCTTTTTACAGGCAGAGGGGAGAACATGTTAACACTGGTGACCTGAGCAAGGGAACAGTGAGCAGGGACAGCTGGGGCAATGCACTCGCATACAATGCATTTAGAATCTGCTACAACACAAAGCAAAGCAGGCACTCTGTCAAACTTTGCTCATTACTGATCCAAATGCTTTAGTCTGGCTCAGTACAATTAAGCAAAATGATATTTTAGAAATGCACACAATGTGCCCCCTTCAAGCACTTATGTGCTCAAGACCGCATTGTGATAAACTAGAAGAGACCAATAAGACATTCTGTCCTGGTACAATATTCCAAGACAGTCACAAAATAGCATCTGTTCATACCTTGCTTTAAAGCCTATCTGTGGGGAAAAATAGAAAAACTAACTGATTTTTTAGTCCTGCTTTTCTCCTTCTCCAGATCCACTGTCCTCAGTCTAGTCTGTGACAGGTGTCTGCATACACCATTGTCATTCTCTCCTCAGGTCTCCCAGATAACCCTCTGCTGATGGGATAGTGGTCCAGTCAATCCAAAGCAAACCACAGAGCTGAGTATACCGGAAAGAAAAGGACTGGTGGTGGCCATTTTAGTTTCGGAGCCCTGCAGACTTCAGGCCTGTGAGACTGGTACTGAGGGGGCAATGAAGGTCAAAAGATTGCAGATGAGCAGCATGAACTGGAGAGAGTTTTTGAGAAAGTTGCACCTTTTTTTCTTCACAGGTTAAACTATATTATTACATGCAGTTCTGCCTTATTTAGTGTGCATGTGCTAAACTTGTTAGTGCCCAACTTGTAAAACCAGTGTATGCGGCTGTTACAGGTAGGTGCATGTTATCATTGTCACAGCACTAAGTGATCCTGAGCCAAAGCTTGGGTACAAAATTAGATACTTACCTAAAGAGAGGGAAGCCTCAGGATCCTATTGAGGCTTCTTTCCCTGCTCTGCTGTCCCAGTCACTGAGCACGCCCCCCCAGAAGATTAGCGACAATGCATGGTTGCTAATCATATGGGGCCAAACAGCTCTTCTTCCTCCATCATGGCTGCACAATAGCCATCCCAGCCTGCCCGCAGATGCGTAGTAAGCCGTAACTAGCTTTAGAGTATGAGTCAAAATAAGTATGAGTTATGATACCACATCTCTGAAACGCATCAGCTGCTGTATCTGTCTTTTTGGATGTGCCAATGCAAAACAGAAGTTTGCCTTCTTAACCTCCCTGGCATTATGATTATTGAAGCCATGCAATTTTTTCACAAGCTTTTTCAGCAGCTCCTGCATATCACTCAATCAGGAATGGGATTACCGCTCTGAGCTGCAGATTTCCATCCCGAGCCTGACTCTGGATTACTGCTAAGGAGGTTAAAACAGAAGAGGCTTGATTCACAAAGCGGTGCAAAGTGTTTGCACGCTGGTGAAAAGCCCTTTATCACGCCTAAACTCTGTTTAGGTGTGATAAGTTTAGGTGTGATAAGTTTAGGTGTGATAAGTTTCGGCGTGATAAGTTTCGGCGTGATAACTATAGCACCAACTGGGTTAGCACCGCAGTGCACAGCTGATCAAAAGTTTTGCGCTAGCAAAGTCTGGTGCACTTCGCATAGAGTTTAACCTCCCTGGCGGTATGATTTGTGCGGCTGCGCGGCCGCGGGAGAGTTTTTTTTCACTTTTTTTTTCTTTAGCATGTAGCTAGGCTAGCGCTAGCTACATGCTTCCCCCCTCCCTGCGGCGTCCCCCTGTACTCACAGATCGCCGCCGGTGCCGCTTGCCCATAAGGAAATCCCGTTCTGAACAGGATTTCCTTGAGGGCTTCCCCCGTTGCCATGTCGCCGACGTCGTGACGTCACAGGGAATCCCGATCCACCCCATAGCGCAGCCTGGCGTCGATTGGCCAGGCTGCGCAAGGGGTATGCAGGGGGGGGGGGGGGGCGGCCAGTATCGCGGCGGGTAGCGGCGCATCGGCGGCGATCGCAACAAACACACAGCTAGCAAAGTGCTAGCTGCGTGTTTGAAAAAAAAATTATGCAAATCGGCCCAGCAGGGCCTGAGGAATTCTCCGCGGCGGCTTGCCCAGTGTCCAGCACGGGGTTACCGCTAAGGAGGTTAATGGCGCTGCTTTGCATGCGGGACTTTGCGCGCAATCTAAACTTTTCTAAACTTATCATGCCTAAACTGGCTTTTCACCAGCATGGTGAAGTCTTTCAGGCGTGCTAACTGGGTTAGCACCGCTTTGTGAATCAGGCCCAAGGTATTTACCATTATTCAGGATGGGGAGAGCTTTGAGATGTCTCCCACAATGCATCACTGCTGAATATGCAAATCATCTTTTGTTGCCCCTGATAGCAAAACACACCTCCAGAGCCACTGAAATGTGATGATATGTCGGCTTGTTCAGAGCCAAACTAATCCAATATGTAAACAATTTCGGATTGGTTGATCCTCTTCAGTGCATTGCATGGATTAATATGGCTCTGTGGGGCAGGGCTTGAAACACCCAGATGCCCAGCAAGCTCATGGTGAACCAGAACTCCTAGCAGTGTGTAAGGGGCTACAATGGACCAAAAAACCTCCCCTTACACACTCCTAGGAGTTCTGGTTCACCATGAGCTTGCTGGGCAATCTGTAACTCTGGATGTGCCAATAAAGTTATCTGGATTTTACCTGCCCACGCTGTGCTGCAGGCTCTTGTACATAAAGCTTTAGAGTACCACATGCATGTTATGTACAGCAGCTTGTGGATTTTAATCACAGGATCTAACAAAACAATGATATAATACTACGTTATCTGACGGCTGCCTGCTGCCTTTCTGTCAGTGGAGTTACTCTTTAACATTGTACTGTATACCAAAAGTAGGAAGAAAGCAGGACAGATATGTTGAGACTTTGTTTAACTTTTTTAATAAATGTGTTGTAAACAAATCCCAAACACACGACGACAATCATACTAAAACTCTCACACACCTTTTGTACATAATACCTTGTATAAATATAGGATATCTTGCACACGTATGCATGACTCGTTACATTTATAAGTGAAAGTTCATTGCCGAAGCATGTGAAAATAAATTATGCATTTTGCAGATGCATCTCTGTGTTTTCATCTATAAATATAGAGCTGAATATACATCATAATACAGCTTGTAAAAAATAGGACATCTAGGCATTGCATTTGGCTTATAAAGAGGAATACACACATATTTGGCAAGATCTATGTCGAAGAAGCCATCTTTGTGGAAATTCTGTTAGTCACAAGAATAAAGTACATAAGTTTACGAGGCAAGCAGAAGCAGTCCAACCACGCCAGGCAAATACCTCCAGTGACTACACAGAGTCCACGGTCCACTACCTCTACATGCCACACCTCCTCACATAAAACACGTCCAGCAGAACTTGGCATAGATGAAGGTTCAGGGAGGGTTCACACTTGTCTTTGCGTTTAATACTTCAGATTTTGGCACAGGGGTGTAACTAGACTTAACAGGGCCCCCCTGCAAAAATGATAGCATGGGCCCCCCTTGGTCCCCGAAACCCCATGCAGGTTATGTGATCGGGAGGCGGCAAATGGCAGCAGAGTGTGTTCTCCTGTTAACCATCCTGGCGGTATGGACGAGCTCAGCTCGACCATTACCGCCGGAGGCTGCCGCTCAGGCCCTGCTGGGCCGATTCTGATGAAATAAAAAGGAGTCCGCTGCGTGCAGCGTTGAAAGAGGGTCCCCCCAGCCGCCGGAGCCCAGCGCAGCCGGAACAAATAGTTCCGGCCAGCGCTAAGGGCTGGATCGGAGGCGGCTGACGTCAGGACGTCCATGACGTCACTCCGCTCGTCACCATGGCGACGAGATAAGCAAAACAAGGAAGGCTGCTCATTGCAGCCTTCCTTGTTAATTCTGATCGCCGAAGGCGGTCGGAATTACGCTTCAGGAGCGCCCTCTAGTGGGCTTTCATGCAGCCAACTTTCAGTTGGCTGCATGTAATAGTTTTTTTTTTTATTTAAAAAAAACCCTCCAGCAGCCGCCCTGGCGATCTTAATAGAATGCCAGGGTGGTTAAGCAACGTCTGGAAGCGGGAAAAAAATTACACATGCTCCTGCACATGGTTTTTATGAGCGAACTGGGAGGTTCTTTTGCTAATTGGCTGCACTTGAGGGTGGGGAGAGGGTGGAGGAGGGGCCCCCAAAGCCTCTGGGCCCCCCTGCGATGGCAGTGATCACCGGGGTGATTGCTACGCCCATGTTTTGGTATACACGATTCTACATTTTTGCTTTTATGCGAACGTTTACATTGCAATTTTTGCATGAATGCCAACAAAGATAAATTGCATTGATAAAATCTTATTAACTTCAAAATTGCATGAATTTTTTTGCACAACATGCAATTTTTCTGTATTGTGAAACTTGAATTGCACACAAAAGAATGGCAGACCTGCCGCACGAATTTAAAATGCAGAAAACTGAATGCAGATTCACATTTGAACACAAATGAGCAGGGCCGGCCCGCTCATGAGGCGGGGTGAAACATTTGCCTCAGGCGGCAGATCTGGGGGGGCGGCACCCGCCTGTCCATAGACGCTGGGGGCCGCCCACCGAGCTGGAGAAGTAGCGGGCAGAAAGGGGGTATTGGGCCTAGCGGCGGGGAGGGGGGTCGGACCCCCCCTCCCTCGCCTGGGTACCCCGATCTGCGCTCCACCTCCAGCGTTACGTACGAGCCTGCATATGATGAAGATTTGAAGAGGCAACGGGCGGGGGAATCGCTCACCTCTTCCGCGTTCCATCGCGTGCTCCACTGACGTCACTGTATTGTAAGTGGACGGCCTTGCAGGAAGTGACGTCAGTGGAGCGCACGATGGGCTAGGCCCAATACCCCCTTTCTGCCCGCTACCCCTACAGCTCCCCCCCTAGTTTTGCCTCAGGCGGCAAAAAGTCTAGGGCCAGCCCTGCAAATGAGTGCAATGCCATTGAAATAGATTACATGTGCAGCGATTGAGTTTTTTGGAAAATCACGGATTGCATAACCTGCATTCAGTAAAAAGTCACTGCCATGAATGTTGCCAGATGCTGGGCATTCTGCTGGAAGTCACAGACACAATTTCAGGGAAATCATCAGGGAG
Organism: Hyperolius riggenbachi; assembly: GCF_040937935.1. Taxonomy (NCBI): domain Eukaryota; kingdom Metazoa; phylum Chordata; class Amphibia; order Anura; family Hyperoliidae; genus Hyperolius; species Hyperolius riggenbachi. The sequence goes on from NC_090648.1 coordinate 172,631,446, forward strand.
AGATCCATCTGAAGTAGTAAACTCTGTATGGCACACTTCTCAGTAGTCTGGAGTCTCCTCAGTTTAGGGGGTCCCAGCAGGTCTAGCTGGTGATTATAGTATCCAGGCCTGGCCACCCCCACAGTCAGTTTGTGGTTACTGTGCTGGGCACACATTTACCTCAGTCACTGTGAGGCAGGCAGAAGAAAAACAAGCAGACTGCAGCAGCTGCCATACTTCTGTCCTCAAAGGGTCATTTTAAGGCCTTCACTTTGATTTTAAGTAAACTTGTCAAGAGAGAAATATGCAGATCCCTTGGCTATAATGATTTCTCCATACTCATGTGGGACAGGGTTGCAGGTCAGTGGTGCTGACTTTCCTGACTTTTTACAGGAGGGGATGTTTCTCTCACAGGGATTTCATAATAATGAAGTGACAATCTCAGTAAGTTGTGATCGAAATCTAGTCACATGCTGGTTCCGGGGCCAGGACGTCCCCAAAAATAAAGCTGAACAGATTTATCTTTTTTGGTCTCTAACTACTATGGAGCCTGAGGAGTCCACTTATTTAATAATAAAAACTTGCACTGTGTAACACTGCTGCAATAAGTAGCAATATTTCACTCCTGGCTGCCAGCAAGGCATGCTAATGCTTTAAATAGGTCACATAAAGGGCCTGTTCAGACTATGCGCGTTCCTAGACGTTTTCAGGGAACACGTACGGGTACCAAAAACGCATAGAAACGGCTCCTAATGCTTTTGAATGGGCTAGTTCACATGTATGCGTATGAGACGCATACGTTTCTCATCCGCATTGCTGCACGCAGTTCTGTCCGTCCCGCATAGAAACGGACGCAATGAAAGTCTATGGACGCGTATCAAAAACGCGTACTATTGCGTTTTTAGCGTCCGTTTTCCTCTGCGGTTCCCATAATTTTTTTTTTTCCCCTGGGTCACATGTTTGTGCAAAACGCAATAGAAAACGCATTCAAACGCAAGAAAAACGCATGCGTTTTTCAACTTGCGTTTCTTTGAATTTATACGCGTTCTACAAACGCAGCAAGTATGAACAGGCCCTAAAAATGCTATTTGGCCTGACTGAACAGTGAGAGCGTGTGAAATCCCCCTTTCCCTTTAACTAAAAGAGGCTGCAGCAACTGGTACTATGTGTTTAACAAGGGGTCATCCTCCTGAGTGGGAGGGGCTTGCAGTTACTGACGATTACAAGCTCATCTGGGGCTGCATGAGTGTTTGGCAATTTTTAGGTGGTTTAGCTCTCCTGACAGAGACAAGTGATGTGGTACTAACATGCCTTTCTACCTCTTTAAGGCCTCTTGCACACTAATGCCAGTCTGATTTTTGATACGATACGATTTTTCATTCCGATTAAAAAACGTAGCAAAAATCAGAATGTATGAAAAAAAAAAATCGGAATCGCATGTAGTGTGCAAGAGGCCTAAAAGTAGGATATGGACATTTTTCTACATTAAAAATGCAAACTCACAGCTCACACTTCTAACATTCCTTTGTAAATGAACCTCAGAAAGTCAGAGACAGCTACCTCCACAAAGAAGCTTTGTGACTGATTTCCTTCAGATTTGCTGCACATACATTTACATACAATGTCATTCATTATAGCACCAGCAGTTATTAAATATTACAATATGTCTCCGTTAGCAAGCGGTCCAACACATTGAGCTGTAGAAAAAGACAGCGTATTATACACTCGGCTGATAAACTTATCAGTTGCGGTCTATGTAAGATCGTCTCTCAGCAGCAGCATTACTGGTTCTCCTGTGAGCTCTTTTTGTATCCATACTTGGCACATTCTTGATCAAGATTTCGGAGCATATTGTCCTCCTTTGGCTTGTACGCCCGCACGAAGCTGTGTGTTTCTAATAGTATTCGGTTCAGTGTGTGCTCATAGTTGACGTGCCTCCTGGCCATTAGGATGTATTCCCTCTTTTCCAGCAGGTTGGGGCAGTCACAGGTGTTGGGGACCCACATGTATTCCCTTCTTAGAATAGGGAAATTGTTCTTATAAGTCATGACCACCTGGACATCGTAGCACGTCTCCTTTCCCACAATCCTCTTGCTGATGATTCTCCCTCGGAACACTGCAGATTCCAGGAAACACAAAAAGCATACTCTTAATTAAATCTCCAGCCAGACAGGGCCTGCTCGTCTGTTGGCAGAGCTAGAAAGAGATCACAGTGACTTACCAAAGTCCTTCTGACAGTACTGCTTTATTTTGTTTTGCAGCCCTTTGACTTTTCTGCATTTTCCACATTGGTCTGGAAATACACAAAGGAAATTGGGGTTATTTTCTAGTGTATATGTTAAAGATCATGTGCATTAAACACAAAATCCCAATCACTCAAAGACAAAAAGAAAGGATTGGATAGTGTGGAAAGGAGGAGGAGCCTCTTCTGGTGGGTCCCTAGTGTGGAGATTGTCCCTAGCTTCCTGTAATTGTAATTTCCTTGGCTTTAATACTGACTCTTGAAGTCCCAGGAACAGAAAATGAGAGAAGAAAGTACTGTACTTGACAAAGGTTCTTCTTTCCAACTTTACACTATAGAAAGAAAATGGTGATTATATCGTCTTATAAAATATACCCTTTTCCTGGGAGGACACAATAGGTAATGAACAAATCCGGTTCTAACCCTTTTCCAGACTATAAAAGGTTTTTTTTTCTACCAGAGTTAAGCAGCCCATACACTCAGCCGATTTTCTGGCCGACCGATCGATCGCGATCGATCGATCGATCGATCGATCGCAAATCGGTTGGCCAATCGACCGATCGACGGCCGATTTCGATCGATTTCGATGGATTTCCATCGAACTAGCAGGGTGGAAAATTTAGGTCGATCTGATGAGATTGCTTATCAGTTTGCATTGGCCTTAATGGAAATCTGATGGCAAAAAAATGCCATCAGATCGAATTTCAACAGATTTCAAACTGAAATCTATTGGAATTCTATCCTGGTAAAAAATGTTCTAAAAACGCATCAGATAGATCATCAGATGCATTTCTTATCTGTCTGCTGCCAATCTGACGAGTGTATGGGCACCTTTAGACTTGAAGGTGGAACTCCGGACAAACCTTTTATTTTGGACAGATTTCAAATGGGTTAAAATCTGTCAGTTTTTATTGCTGTCCATTCAGGAATATTTGCCCTCACTTTTGGTGAGCTAAACTTTCCACTTCACCTGATTGTACTGTTCTTAAGAGACTACTCTAGGGGTGGAGGATTGTGTCATTGGAACCACAGTGCATTTCCCAAAAGAATAAATGGACAAAGCAATCCAGAGATGTGAAAAAGGCAGTTGTAGACACAGCAATACCTAGACAGCAACTCAAGCACCTACACACTTTAATTGTTGTCACCTTAAATGATCTCTAAGGACAGTGTTCCCTAATCCTAACCTCAAGGCCCACCAACAATACATGTTTTGCATAAATCCAAAGAGGTAGTTAATCAGCTCTTCTGAGACACTAATTACCTCAAAACATGCACTGTTGGTGGGCCTTGAGGACAGGGTTGGGGAACTCTGTCTTAGGATACTTTCACACTGGTGTTGCGTGGAGTACCCTGTAAAAACAGGATTGCAACACAATGCAATAGAAAATTTGTATTGTGTGTTATGCGCGTAATGTGACGCCTACAGTTCAGGGATAGTATACAGCGCTGCAACTGTAAATGTGCACCTTGCCAGCACTGCACAGCCTGCTTCGCGTTATTCCAAGGGATCCGTTGCACCACATCACTAACACACTGTTGTGAACGTATCATTACACTATAATTGCATCACATTTGATTCGCGATTATAGGGTCTGATGAAACTCACCTCAACAAGTCAGTGTGAATGTAGCCTAAAAGCAATCCTGAACTAAGTAAAATTATTATTAAAAACAAACACACAATGTACCTGCGAATACACATATTACATACTTGCCTCCTATCAGATCCTCTCAGAAACTCGCTACTTTGTTCTAAAAACAATTCCTACCAGTTCTGACTAGATCTAGTTGGAACTGAAAGCCTTGGGGTCCTTTTCAACTGTATCAGTTGCTAGAAGCCACTGGAGAAACCGCTCACACCACCCTAGGACAGTGCCAGGACCAGTATAGGCCAATCCAGCAAGACAGAAAAACAGAAGGATGTCCGCACGATGTCCTACAAATCAAGTTCCTTTATTATGGACATATCCAAGCATGCTCACACATCATAAAGCTGACATATTTCGGACTGATAGGTCCTTACTCATAGCTAAAAAACAAAGACACTAGGTTACCTTATATACCATCCTCCTGTGGAAGGGGTGGTCCCTGAAACCATAGACACTCCCCTTAACTTCCACATCCAGGAAGGGATATTCACAGTTCAAAAATAATTATCATTAATTGTTCCATACAGAAGAACACCTCTCTTTAATACTGCATATTATATGGTATACCTACAATTTGCCAAATTTAAGATATATAGAAAGAATAATAAAAAAGATAAAATCAGATACTGACAAAAAGTATGAGAGCAGCAAAACAAGGCAAAGCCCCTCTACATTAAGTTATCAATGCCAGATCCCAACGGGAGTTCAAACCTTTGGGAATTCTCATGCCCAATCTAAAAATCCATAGGGCCTCACGACTGGTAAGACGTTTGGACAAGTCCCCACCTCTCTGGGCTGGGAAAACCCTTTCCAAACCATGAAAGGAGAAAGAGGACATGTCACCACCGTGCACCTGGCGAAAATGCTTCGCCACATTCGAAATATTCGTGCTAAGCCACCCTGGGCCACAGTAATGTTCCCCAATTCTGGCACGTAGAGGTCTCGTAGTGCACCCCACATACTGCAGGGAACACTCAGTACATAGATAAGATATATCACATTCGAAGTTCCACAATTAGTAAATTGTTTAATGGGGAACCTGCGCCCATTAGAGGTTGATCTTGCCTCTCGTGTTCGCCTATGTACACCACAGTAGCGACAGGTCCTCACTCCACATCCATATGATCCAGATAGGCTGAGCCAGGTAGAGGATCTGGGCTTAGATTCAAAAAGGCTGGGTGAGAGGGATTGAGCCAAAGTAGGAGCCTGCCTACTGGCAAAACTTACTCCTTGCTGTAGAATAACACGTAAATCTTCATCCCCCTTTAACACAGGAAGATACTTCCTCAGAATGGATACGATCTTATTAAATTCTACACTATAAGTTGTTACAAAAGTGGGCCTGGAATCTAGAGTATCACCCCCACCAATTGTTGCCAATCTACCCTCCACCTTCTTAAATTCCTCTCCGAGCCACTTCACCTCCAAGCAATTGCGGCACGCCCTGATAAACTCACCAACAGGAACCGCTCAAATAGTGTGCTTCGGATAACAACTCATGGCTCGGAGAGTGGTATTACCACTGCAGGACTTCCGAAAAGTCCTAGTATAAACCATTCCCTGGGTTGGATCTCCCACCAAAGTGACGCCTAGGTAATCTACTGATTTGACCCCCCCAATTAGAAGTGAACTGCAGATTGAAGGAATTTGTATTCAGGTCACTCAAGAAGGTGGGGATATCCTCAGGGTCCCCCCCCCAGACCAAGAGCAGGTCGGCAATATACCTCCCGTACCACGCAACACTCCCAAGACAGCGACCCCCACCCCCAAAGATGTGGCACTCCTCCCTCCACCCCATATAGAGGTTGGCTAAAGATGGGGAAAACTTAGCCCCCATGGAGGCACCACACCTCTGGAGATAGAAGCCGCCCTCGAACATGAAGTAGTTGTGGGTCAGGAGGTACTCGACGGCCAGACATATAAAGGTCCGGAGCTCCTCAGGGTAGGTGGAATACTTCCCAAGATGGTACTTGATTGGTACTTGCTGTCAGTTATAACTGAAAGGACAACTGATGTGCAAGGTAATGTTCATGTTTCCCTATTGCTCAAGCAATATTACTTGTTAACCGAGTGCAGACCTGGAAGCTATTACGGGGTCATCCCTATTTTTAAAATGGAGGAGGGAGAATTCCATCAATCACAGTGGACAAACAGGATGCCGTAGAGGCAAAAGAGATTGATGGGTAGACTACGTGGGAGATAAGCATGACCTGTGTGTGTTTATTTTGACTTTTATTTTTCAGTTCAGGTTTGCTTTAAGGTCATTTTCAGAGGCACCTTTAGAATGATTGCCATTCAAACAAGCTGTTTAGGTCACGACTGAACAATGTAACAATGTATTCATTATAGTAGTATGAGGGGGGAGGCATGCAGCATACACTGGCCTTTACTTCCATCTTGTTACTGAATTGGAAAACATTTGATAAGAATAGTCAATAGTCTATATAAGCATAATGTGACAGCTGGAGACTGACAGGCTGGCATAGCTAGTATCTCTGTGGTGCACACGTTCCTCCAGCAGGGTACAGACAGATAAACTCAGACACTTGTGCGGTCGGTTTTCTGCCTCTGGAGAATGAAACACTGATATACCACATGTTCAACACGTATCGGTCTGCTACAGTATCATCTGAAAAAACAAGTCCCTGACTGCTCACACACCCCATTCCTTTCCACACCGCTGGGAGTTCACCACACATCTCAGTTCGGGAAATGCGAGGCTGGCGCCGTGCCAGCGTGTTTTTGCCAAATAGCTGACATCCTGACATTTTTTTTCCAGATAATTTTCTGCATCTTCGCTTTGCCACTCCTGAAATGATATCCTGCTAACAGATCAAAGGTAGCATTTACAAGCAGCCAAGCAGAAACTATGAGGGAAAATGGCAGTCTAACGCTAAACCAGAAGCAGAAAATGATAAAAATATATTTGTATACCAGCATTTACCCCACTGGCGAGGCTGGCATGAGGCAAGGATTTTTCCACAAACAGGAATGAACAAATGATGAGAAGAGCATTCCTGTGGCTTCAGTAGTGAACACTAATACCTGTCAGGAATGTTTGCTCTAGTCTTCAGCTCTACATTAGGGGTCTTACCCTGAAATATTACAGGGTAGAAGGAAAATTCCACTTTCATTATACAATACCCATAAATATAGATTTGATTTGTTCATTTTTATTTGCAAACAGGTACGAATTTGCAAAACTAAAAGTGAACTGAAATGGCACGCAGCCATGGCAACAGTACTCAGTCTGGAGCACAGATTCTTCAAACGTTGCTGCAGAGTAACTTGCTCACCACCGTAGGGTTCACTGTTAGGCCCTGTTCAGACTATGTGCATTCCTAGCCGTTGTTACAGAACGCATACAGAAAGATTTTACGCATAGAAACGGCTACTAATGTTTTCTAATGGCCTCGTTCACATGTATGCGTATGAGACGCATACGTTTCTCATCCGCATTGCTGCACGCAGTTCTGTGCGTCACGCTCAGAAATGGACGCAATAAAAATCTATGGACGCGTATCAAAAACGCGTACTATGGCGTTTTAGTGAGCGTTACTCTCTGCGGTTCCCATAATTTTTTTTCCCGGGTCACGTGTGTATGCAAAGCGCAATAGAAAACGCATTCGAACGCAAGAAAAACGCATGCATTTTTCAACTTGCGTTTCTTTGAATTTATACACATTCTACAAACGCTGACAGTCTGAACAGGGCCTAACTCATTTGCAATATTCCAGCAGTGGCTACCAAACGTTGACACACCCACCTAACAGTTTGTGTTAGAAACCATATTTTAGAAGCCAGATTAAATACTACCTGCCAAGAGCCACTGAAGTATGTAGACATGGACTGCATCTTTCACAATCTAAAACAATATTCTTAAAGTAACCCCAAAGTAAACCTAAGCAATATAAACTGAGCATATAATCATATAGAGCATAGTCAGAAGGCAGCTTCAGTGAAATCCATTTGGGAAAAGCGGATTTTGGTTTCAGAATCATGCCTAGGAAAATCATATGCAAATTACTATTAAGGGAGACAGTTCAAAAATGTCATAATGAAGTCCCTCTCATTTCACTTGCTCAGTCTCCCTGCTGGTCCTGATGGAAGACTTTACTGACCAATAGAAACAGAGTAGGACTTGAACCATTTGGCCTGGGGGTCAAACACAACCAAGTAATGGGGACGGAGAAAAGCTGAAAAAGGTGGGTGGTGCCAAAAGTGTCACAGATATGGTGTGAAAAAGTTCCCATACTCAAGATTTTCAGCAATTGCCATTGAGTTTTCTGTTTTTTATCTCCCTGTTGTGTATGAATTCACCCCAGCTTTCTAGTTTACCCACACAGTATGTCCTCAGCTTTGTAGTTCTTGCTAACCACTGGGAAGGATCACTTCTGATAGAGACTGTGGCCACCTGTGACTGAAGGCAGATATTGGGAGCCATCTATAGGTGCATACACACATCAGACTATAGTCTTTGGAAAATGAAAGATCACAGACCAATCGTACCACCCTTCATGTAGTATGAGAGCCATACTCTACACAGTCTTTTCTATGGAGCTGAACTCCACATCAGGAAAAAATCTTGGCAAGATGCTGCACACACAGATGCTGTACGGACACAGAAGATCAGTATCTGCAAAAGATCTGTTCCTGCCAAAAATCCATTCCTGCACATTGCAATGATAGTCTATGAGATCTGCAGATCATCATACACACATGATTTAAATGACATTCATCTGCAGATCAGATCCACCAGGATGGATTTTCAGATCTGCAGATGAATGTCAGTTAAATCATGTGTGTATGATGATCTGCAGATCTCATAGACTATCATTGCAATTTGCAGGAATGGATTTTTGGCAAGAACAGATCTTTTGCAGCTACAGATCTTTTGTGTCTGTACAGCATCTTTGTGTGCAGCATCTAGCAAAGATTTTTTTCTCATGGGGAGTTCAGCTCCATAGAAAAGACTGTGTAGAGTATGGCTCTCATACTACATGAAGGGTGGTAAGATTGGTCTGTGATCTTTCATTTTCCAAAGACTATAGTCTGATGTGTGTATGAGCCATATGACTGCTAACAGATATTGAGGGCAAATTATAATATTGCAGTCGGCGCTCACCTTGCTAGTCCTATAAAGGAACACACCCATCCTTTCAAAAGTGAATAGCTTGAACATAATAAGGCCTTTAATGTTCATAGAAAAGTAGCCCAATGATCTTAGAGGGGAAGGGAGTGGAGGATGTGAAGCGTCCCATCACCACCATAAGTGCACCTCACTCAATATCTCATTATGAGCAATGGCATATCTTGCACTGTGTATCCAATATGTCCAACATAAAGGCAAAGTTAAACTCAAAATGCTACCTCCTCCTGGACAGCAACACTGCTATATTGAGCCTCTTTCATCAGGACACCTTAATAAATGGCCAGATCTTCCATTGTGCACACTCCAGGATAATAGACTAAAAGTTATACAAACTTACAAACATTCATTCTTTAGATGGCGGCACAATTTTCCTGGTAAAGGCAGGTAATCCAGCGTTCCCATCTAGCCCCGAGAACGCATGTTGGAACATTTCTAATTCCACCACTAAAACTCTACTATATCGTTCCTATTCCATCAACAAACCTTAAAAGACACCTGAACTGAGAGCGATATAGAGGCTGACAATTTTTTTTAAACAAATACCAATTGCCTGGCTGTCCTGTTGATCTCTTTGGCTGCAGCGGTGTCTGAATCAGCAAGCAGCTAATCCAATCAGAAATCTCTGATTTGTATGCTTGTTCAGTGTCTGTAGCGATGAGTATTAAGAGACAGAGGATCAGCAGGACAGCCAGGCAATCTGCATGGTTTAAAAAGGAATTACAGGTAAACATCAGCCTCAATATCCCTCTCAGTTCACGTGTACTTTAAAAATGAAGGGTGGAGGACGCTGAGGTACATGTGGTAGAGGAGGGTAGAAAACCAGAGGCACTCCAACAGCCAAGGCAGAATGATGCATGGCAGATGCACATCTGCTCTCTAGGCAGGGACTCACAGGGCCAGATTTATCAAAGCATTACCAACAGTTTGTTCTTCTTAAACAGCTCTAACCAGCAGAGGAACTGTTCAGCATGATGAGAAACTTCTCAAATCCTATGTAATAGCGGCATTTTAGCATGGATTTCTGGAGCTGCACTACAGTTAAGAAAAGTGCAAATCCATCCGTAAACTGCTGCAAATTAAGAACTGCTTAGTAGCAGTTCTACAGATAGTGCAGCAGTGCAGGTTAGGCATGATTTGTGAAGTGCACCTCCCCCGGCTTCCAGGTGTCCTGTGAAGCTGTTCTGTGCTTAACCCTTCCAGTGTTGGGCATCGATGCAATGCAGCAGGTGTATTGGTTACCTTAGCAACAGAAATTTTCCTCACATACTGAACTGCCTGAGAAACTCCTATTTTACTACAGTTTTAGAAGGGATCTGCACTATTTGGTGATTTCTTAAGATGCCTGTCTGCATGGATTTCAAAAATATTTTGTCTTAGGCACTCTTGATAAACGCCCCCTATAGACTGCAGGCAAAGCACATACACCAACCAATTACACTATAACAATACTACAGTCCTGAGGTCTGTCCTGCTGCATCACATGAAGTTGGAATTTTAATAGGTCTACTTTAAATCATGGAATGTACACTGAGCAGATAATTACAAGTAAATGAGAGCAATGAACTTTCACCACATTGAGTGTCCACACAACAGAATGACAGCTGCAGGGTTCTGTATTACAGCACAGAGGAGAGATGAAAACATCCCACAGCTGTTCTGCATGACACTGCACTCTCTGTACTGGCCGGACAAGCATCATGTGCGCTCTGACAGCTGGGGAGACTTCTCCACCTCAACTACATGATAATGATAAGGATTCTCTGAACAAATGAAAAAGATCTGTAATATGCAGCCTGTGATTACTCCGCAGTATAACATCTGCACTGAATGAAAATCCTACCAAGCATGTAATGGACATAGCGATATGCAAGTGCTCTGCAAATATAATGATGCATAGGTAGCGTATGCCCCAGTGTCTTTATGGTTGCACTGTATATTTTCAGACGTTCCCCCACACCTTACAGCATTGTCTGATATTTCAGTTCAATAATGATTATTGACAATACTTCAGTCCAAGCACTGAGTTCTGTCATATGGAGAGGAGCAGGAGGATAAGTGATCATCTCACCACTGAAGGAAATTTAAAGGACGTTCCTGTGGCAACAACGGCAGTCAGTGTACCATAATACCATGGTGAGTGTACCACAATAACCCTGAAGAGGCATACAGCATTGCCTCTGCCCTACTTCTGCCCAGACTCCCCACTCACACTCCGGTAGTGGCATGTGTTGCAGAGGTGGAGACAGGCAGTCTCATTTACTTGAATCACAGACTAACCAGCAAGCTCGTGGTGACCCATTTACTTGAATCACATGGGGGTGCAAAACTCAGTTCTGGGCAACAGCAGCGCTGAGGTGCATGCACCGCTGCCAGTATGAATGTAGCAGAGTTTGGGTGGTGATAAGCGCTACTATATTTCAGGGATCCCCATCTCCCCTTAGCTAGCCAGTTCCTAATTCTACCCTCACCACTCCTCCATGCTTAACACAGACCTTAACCTCTTGATTACTACCACCTCCTTGCCCCCAAATATGTCTCATCTTAGCTTCTCACCTAACCTAAGTCAGCTCTCTTTCACGTGCCTAACCCAATACAGGGCCGGATTTACCATAAGGCACTGTAGGCACGTGCCTACAGGCGCCTGATGAAAAGGCGGCTCACACCCCCTTCCCTATTGCCTCCCTCTTTCCCTATGCAGAGTTTCAAGCAAAGTGAATTAGAGGTTACTAACCCTGCTCTTGGCATTCCACTGACAAGCTCACTCTTCACTAGGTACTTAATATTGAGGGTACTTCTGGCTACCTAATGCTAAGGGCCACCTGTAGGCACTTATGACGGGCAAGGGAAGTAAGTGAGAAGTGACAACTGGGCAAGACAGCACACTTGCGTGCAGTTTGGTGGGGGTTTGTAGGTTCATGGAGGGCAAAGTCTAGGGTGCCAGGACGTGTGCCTATGGGCTCCAGGAATGTAAATCCGGGCCTGCCAATACCTCAACTTTTAGCTACTGTAAATTTTACCCTAACTTTCCCCTTTAGCTGATATCTAACCTTAGTAAGACCTATCAGTATACTGCTACTTTTGGACATCCAAATGACCTCAGTGACCAATCAAGGACCAAATCTCATTGCTTCACAGTTTTGTCTTGCCTCTTAAAAGCCCTTCCATATTACAATAGAAATGCTATGCAAGTACGTGCTAAACTTAGATTCAGAGAAGCTGGTTTCACCTTTATTCACACCCTAGGTGATGAACTAAGGTGCAGACTGTAATAGCGTGAAGCCCATCCCAAGGTGTAAAGGCAAACTAAGGATTGTGAGTTCATGTGAGGAGAACACCCAGGAACTTTACACTCTCGTAATCAATGTAGAACACAACTATGAAAGAGAGAGTGCTGGGAATTCTTTCTGCTTGGATACAGTCAAAAATAGGTGAATCATAGATTAATAAACCCAAGAGAATTTTAAGTCCGTTTCCTCTTTGTTCTGTAGAATGCAGAAAAACCACGGGAGGTCTTACAAAGCCACTTAATATTAAAGAGGCCAGTAACACAAAATATTTCTACTCACTTTAGTTTTTGTTCTGTGTAACCCTGTCTGGATTGATCTTAAACAAAAGCGTTATAAGCACATTCCTCAGAAATACGTTTAATATCAACATTTACCTGGAAGCAGCTGGCTCACCAGACAGAGGATATTTAGTAAGGTAAATTACAATGGCTAAAGCAAAGTCAGCACAAAAATGAATGAACGTGTTTAAAACTGCATGGAAAGGCAGCAGAACTATTATGTTAATTATACAGCAGGGGTGGCCAAACTTTTTAGGCCAAGGGCCATATTGCTGTTCTTGAGAGTGTAAGGGGGCCAAACTTGCGAAATTAAAACACAAGTTTTACTGATTGGCGTTAGGTACGTGTGCCTTTGACATTTTGCCAAAACATTTCCATAGGATAAACCATATGCCGTGTGCAGTTAGCACAGTGGCAGCTGCTAATCAGTGGCTGTTACTGCTGCTGGCACAGTGACAGCTGCTAATCCGTGCCTTTTACTGCTTCTGGCGCACTGGCAGCTGTGCTAATCAGTGCCCGTTACTGCTGCTGGCCCTTGCATATGTGCACCGTAGCTTCAGCCAGCGTGCCACATAGAATTAACAACTGTAGAGAGCTTTGAGGGCCACCAGAAATGGCTTGACGGCATTTTGCCCCCCCGTGCCGGACTTTGAACATACCTGTTATATACAGCAACCACTGCATAGCAAACCTATCCTTATGTTTAAACACTACAATACCGTCTACTGCCTAAAGTAACAGATATGCATACCACTATCATTATTACTTATTTCCTGTGGATGATTTTTTACATCTTGCTTGTGAAGTCTACATTATGAACACTGGGTAAATACGCTTTGTATTTTTTTTTCAATAACTCTGAATTGGGACTCCCATTTCATTTTTGCAATAACTGATCATAGCGAAGGCCGTTTTTTTAATCAATTCAGTGTGTTTAAGAAGGAAGATACTTACCATAAAATTAACCATACTTACCATAAAAAGGAAACAAAAAGGTTCACATAACTGTATTCAGTGGATTTTAAATACTAAAACTACGTACACACTTTAGATTTCTGGCCTGGACAAAACCATCAAGAAGGATAATTTCACACAAAGAAAGTCTTAAGTTTGTACAGGTGTCTCCCCAACATTATGGTCCTCCCCCCAGCCATCTACCAGCAAAGCAGGTTGTTTCTGCGCATGGCGCTTTGCGCCTAAGCTGGACGCTGTCAAAGCAGCAATCCTATGATGCGTGCCCCGTGTAACAGTAAGGCTCCCTGCACACTGCAAATCTGATTTGCGATTCCGATTCAGTTTCCCATTTCGATTTGCAATTCTGATTTTCCCTGAATGCTTTCAACAGAAAAACGCAGAAAAAATGCAGCATGCTGTAACGATTAAAAATCGGAATCGGATGTGAAAAACGATTAAAAATCAGAATCGAAATCGCATGCAGTGTGCAGGGAGCCTAAGGCTCCCTGTAAGCTGCATGCGATTCCAATTTTTAATCGTTTTTACATCCGATTCCGATTTTTAATCTTTTCCTCTGTTTTTCTGTTGATTGCATTCAGGGAAAATTGGAATTGCAAATCGGAATTGCAAAACAGATTTGCAGTGTGCAGGGAGCCTTATTCGGGGCTCCGCCGGTTGCCAGACCCTCAATTACAACTCCCTCCAAGTTGCGACAACTTGGAGGGGAAATAGTATTTAACGGCACCTCGGAGTTTAGCAGCAGCAGGGAGCGCCGTCATTCTGCTCACCCTGCGCTGAACTGCCTGGCGCCAAGATGACCTGCACACATCTGCCAGGATGGATCTCTGTCCCTGTGAAAACTCCATAGACAGTTCCTACATTATTTCTCCCCTACCTTTTCCCCTCTCCATAGGACAGAATATGCTGCTCAGATGGAAGCAGCACAACATTTGAGTACTGCAATTATTCCAAAGCTCCTGTCTGAACAGATCTCTGTGTGTATGTAGCATAACAGTTCTAGTCCCTGTATCAGTTCATTCTCTACAACACTGTAATTTAACTATTTAAACACAGATAGAAATGGCACATATACCAATTTTAAAAAGCACTCTGAGCAGCCTTTCTGTCCTCTCACCACTACTGGACCCCACATAAACCCCTGTCCGTCCCAGCACCTCTCAGACTGTAGCACACCAGTCCAACCTCCACAGCAATGCCAAGGATTGACATGGTGTCATTTAGGGAAGGGGGTTACACTGTCACATGGAGAAGGGTTAGAGCTTGACTAACACCAGGCCAGGGGGAAGGGACTGGCCAGGGAGATTCCCCCCCCCCCCCCCCGCCCCCCAAGTGAGCAATTTGGTAAATATACACAGCATGGTGCAGAGCAGGAGGGTGGGCAAGCTGGTAAATATATACAGCATGATGCAGAGCAGAGGCTTGTCTGGAAGGTCTGCATGTGGGCAGCTAGATAAAGTATAGGTTGAAAAGTTTTTGATGGTCCCTAGACTCAAGGAGGGCTACTTGCAGACAGTCCCTAGACTCCAGGTGGGCTGCTTGTAGCTTATGTGAGAGATTGGCCGGGACATGAGTCATAGTACAAGCAAGAAGCCTCTGTGTGATGTGAGACTGCAATACCTTATATACTTGCATATAAGCCTAATTTTTCAGCACAAAAACTGTGCTGAAAAGTTACTCCTCTCGGCTTATATGCAAGTCAGTGGAGCAGAACAGATGGTGGAGCAGGTTTTGTTACTAGCAGAGAAGCGTAAGTATCCTGCACTGGTGATTCTGCTCTTGCCAGCTTGCGCCCTGCTGTGTCTGTACCCTCCATCTCCTGCAACATTGTGTGTAGAATGCGCTGCTCAAGACTACCTGTGTCCCCTGGCTTGTGGAGTAGAGCGTGCAAGCAACGTGTCAGTGGTGCAATGATCAGGGATTTTTCCTGTGTGGCAATCACTGTGTCTCATATTTATGACACCATCTAGTGGTGCCTTGAGACACAGCTGTATCATCCGCGGGGCACATCTGGCTATGGGGAGAGGGGAGAACTAGTACTGGGGGCACATCTGGCTACTGTGGAGAGGGCTTATACGTGAGTCAATCACTTTTTCTTGGTTTCTGAGGGAAAAGTGGGTGCCTCAGCTTATACGCGGGTCGGCTTATATGCAAGTATATACGTAAGCTCTCTGCTCCATCTATCCATGGTGGCTGGATAGTGTAATGGTTAAGGGCTCCGCCTCTGACACGGGAGACCAGGGTTCAAATCTCGGCTTTGCCTGTTCAGTAAGCAAGCACCTATTCAGTAGGAGACCTTAGGCAAGTCTCCTTAACACTGCTGATGCCTATAGAGCGCGTCCTAGTGGCTGCAGTTCTGGCGCTTTGAGTCTTTAGGCAAGTCTCCATAACACTGCTGCTGCCTATAGAGCACGTCCTAGTGGCTGCAGTTCTGGCGCTTTGAGTCCGCCAGGAGAAAAGTGTGATATAAATGTTGTCTTGTCATCTCAGGCCATTTTCAGTCTCTCTCCCTCATTTCCCTTTGTATCCCTCCTTCCCCTAGTGCTGAGTGTCTGTGTCTTCTTTCTAAATTCAAATCCAAAAAAGATTTATTGGCAGGACCAAATACATTTAGCATTGTCAAAGTTCTGGTGGAGCTTGCTGGCTACTCTGCAACTCTTGTCATACAGGAAAGCTATATAAAAGTGCAATGCTGGTGAGGCAAATATCTTCTTCCCTCTCTTCCAGCTTTACTCCCCTCTTTGCCTCTCCCCTTTTCTCTCCTCTTTGTCCCCCCATCTTACCCTCACAATTTATTCATCCCAATCTTGTTAGTAGTAACTCTAACCTAAACCTGGCTACACATGCATTGATTTCTACTGACAGATTCTTTCACTATGATCGAATCATAATGGATTTTTCACCTACCAGTGCTGAGTATGTATGTGGCCTGTAGGGTGTCCTACTACAGTGAAGTGGGTCATGGGCAGACAGTGATGCACTGCCCCCCCCCCCCCCCGACCACCAATAAAAAGCAGGTCCTTCCCACTACTATGATAATACCCATGTTGCAGTATCCAACATCACTGCAACCCCACTAACAAAATAGGTTGATGGCACAGGAAAAGGGGCACAGGAGCCTTGTGGAAAAAAAAGGATGCTGCCATAGGCACCCAGTATAAAAGTAGAGGGAGGTCTTAGTGTTAGGCATTAGTAGAGGGAGGTCTTAGGGTTAGGCATAAGTAGAGGGAGTTCATAGGCTTAGGCATCGGTTGAGGGAGGTCCTAGTATTAGGCATCGGTAGAGGAAGGTCTTAGGGTTAGGCATTGGTAGAGGGAGGTCTTAGTGTTAGGCATCGGTAGAGGAAGGTCTTAGTGTTGGGCATCGGTAGAGGAAGGTCTTAGAGTTAGGCATCAGTAGAGGGAGGTCTTAGGGTTAGTCATCGGTAGAGGATCGGTAGAGGGAGGTCTTAGTGTTAGGCATTGGTAGAGGGAGGGTTCTGTGTGAGTGTAAGGTTAGGTTAAGACATAGTAAAATATTGGTAAAGTTTACCAATATTTTACTATTGGAATTAAGTAGTAGAATATCAGAATTTTACTAATATTCTACTAGCGGTAATCACCTGTGCCTTTTTTCCATTTGCCTTTTTTATATGTACGCTTGTTTATACCTAGCGAGACAATGTTGATGCACCGAATGGTCTAATTCCAATCTGAATTTTACACTGCAACATATGGTATGACTATGTCCAGCACTGTAGTGGCAGGCTTGTAGCAGATCACACACACCTTCAAAATCGCATTACTTTTGTCTAATGAAAAAGAACAGTAATAACTATTTACCATGTCGTTTGTTAGATTCTTCAATTCGGTTCAGCTCAGTGTCATCTCTTTCCAGCCGAGGTTGGTGTGGACGCATCCTCATTGGTGTTGGTCGTGGTGCTGGTAAGACAAAATGTAAACCATTAACATTAGCCAATTTTACTGGTTATTACTAGATCAATATGGGAAGGTGCCTAAGCTATACGTGGATCTGATACCATACTGAATTTTAGAACATTTTAATCTCTGTGGTCACTGCTGCTCAAAAGTGCGTGTTTCAATGTACATGACTAGCATATAAATAAATATATAAATAACTAACTAGGGTCACAGTTAAACCCCATAATGTAAGTGTTATATGACTGGTTTAAGGACACTAAATGGGGAGCTCCATATATTTATTATTGATTTATTCATTTTTAGTTAGCCAATAAATGGTATCATCCTGATTTAAAACTTCTTGTTTTTACTGATGGCTAACATGGTACAATACCCTACTGCTACTACTTATTGATTTATAAAGCGCCAACATACTCCGTGGCGCTGTACAAAGTACTTAATAATACAGACAATGGTGTACACCAATAAACAAAATACAGAATTGGTACAAAATACATAACTGGCATAATAAATACGCATTTGATAAATAAAATGTATAACAAGTTCCAAGACACAAAAGGGTGAAAGAGCCCTGGCCTTGGGAGCTTACAATCTTAAGGAATGTATTTGGGGGAGGGAGGACGAGAAACAAGAGATGGGGTAGTATACATTAATCATACCTAGAGGCTGTGTGTTTTTAGGATATCTAGTAGGAGTACAACTTGGCCTCAGGTCAAAGGGGGAATGAATTAGATTTATGCTCTCTATCAAAGCACTACAGTATATGAATATGGGAAACGGACACAGATACCTGCAAGAGTAAGGGCCACACTTCCACACTGGAAATTGCAATCGCAATGGCGGTGAGCTGTGATTCTGTGTTTTGCTTGTATTATGGATGTGATCAGTGGGAGTGATTATGCTTCCCGATGTGTAAAAAAAGAAAAAAGCCAGTTTTTTAAAAATGGGATTCGCAGATCAAATTACATATCACTGCAACGACTATGCAATTTGTGTGCTCCCATTCATTTAACCCAATCACAAACACAGGGAAATGCAGCAGCAGGAATTACGTTTGCAATAAGGTTAAAACCGCAAAAACCCATTCGCTTCCAAAACCGGATGGAAGCAGTAGGGAAGTGCCCTAAAAGAATAGTATGGAAACAGCACAGCAGCAACTGCACAGCTGAGTCTCAGTTAATCACAATTTATAGAACAAAAGATGTGCCAGGAATGTGTGTGTCAGAAGACTATCTGCATAGTGACAGGCACATTGCACTGTTTACTCCATGTATAAACATGAAGGGGAAGGAGAGATTACACATCAAAGTGCTTTTTATCAGGATTATCAAACAGCAATTAGGCCAAGAAATATTTCCATGTTATAAATGGAACAGCTTGCTATTTTGATCTTCTGTATGGGTGTTTACATAATATATTGTATGTGTGTGGGTGGCAAACAGGGAACTGACAGGTACTGCGGGTAAGGCATACCAATTATTTAGTTCCAGACACTCCACTTAGCATGATCTATGAGACTTAACAACTTAGCATGCATGACGCTACATTTATCACGACTGCTATAGCAGATCAGTGCTTCAGCAAAGCGTATGTTTATAACGGGTAGCCTGTGTAAGCGAATTCGCCAGAATTACATTATATTCTTGTCAGTTTACTAGATTCAGGCAACAACTGTTACAGCCTATGAACGATCTCATGTAAAATTCCTCATCATAAACAATGGTAGACTATACATTAGCATTCACAGCCTGTCACAGCTAAGTTTTCAACTCAATCACCTGTTAAATCCTCATTTTGCATTCACATTCCGGGACACCCCGACAGCATACAACTGGATGGGATAGGTATTTCTGGCACCTGTTTATGAAGTCAGCTTATCCAAATGCTAAAATGGATTATGGGTAAAATAGCCAGATTACTTTTTGGTTTTGTGATGCTGTTTCATAGATGTTTTCATTGGTAGTCCCAAGTCATTTATGGAAACCTAATGGATTTCCTTATTGCAGAATCTCATGTCTAATCCTCACTTACCCCCATCACTTAACCCTAATCTACCATTAATTTTAACTTTTTTTTTTATTATTATGCCTAACCCTGAGAACTCAAACCAATCTCTGCCTACTCTACATCTTAGCCCTCACCCTCCTGTTCAACATCTAACTATATCTCATACGGTATGTATACCTACCTGGTCTTTAGTGTATGGTGCGGATAAGGCTACAGCTTTTGGTGCTTAATTTTGGTGCCAGTATAGCCACTGTGGTTTGCCAGGAATGATTGCACTCCACTTTGACTTCAACATTTGGCTTCTGCAAAGTAAAACACCTAGCGCAGATGACTTCCAGCTCATAGAATCAATTAAATATTGTCAAAATTAAGCATCAAGAGCTGCCACAGCACTAGCTTTATAATCGTGCACCAGATTTCTACAGTACCAAACATAACTTTTTTTTACAGGCAGTGGTATTCTTATCTGAAAGCACAACTGCAGTGGGAGGATCATGGAGGCTGACATGTATTTATTTTTAAACAATGCAAACTGCCTGTCTGTCGATGCCGATCCTCCACCTGTAATAGTTTTAGCTATTACCAAACAAGCATACAGATCAGGTGCTCTGACTGCAGTATGACTGGATTCGCTGTATGCTGGTTACAGGTGTGTGATTCAGATACTACTGCAGGCAAAGAGATCAACAGGACTGCCAAGCAACTAGTGTTGCTTAAAAGGAAATAAATATGGTGGCCACCATATGCTTCTCACTTTAGGTGTACTTTAAAGGAGTGGGGGATAACTGAGATACTAAAAGCTGTATTAGGCCTGATCTTTCGCCTCTCTAGTCCCAACCTGCAGACAATTTCACATTCTCAATAGAGCTCTTATGTTAAATTCAGACAAACAAAACACTTTAATAAATTGGTTTATTCTGTCTTAACTAGAGCAAATTATTTCTATTTGGTTAACTTTTATAAGCTAACTATGAATAAAAAGGGCCCCTCAAGTTTACAGAGCAGAGGAATACAGGACTTGACTGTGTTAAGCAAATGAACCAACACCCACGTTTTGTACATCTAAAAGATAACTTTACTATAGTATACAGGAAAAGCACAGAGTAAATTAAACTGCACATCTGAGAGTCTCTCAGAATGGAGCAATCTTACGGCAGCTTCACCAGAAATATAATATTTTCTTCTTCTCGCTCACACCTCCAACAACTGTTTGATACCCGGGGGGGGGGGGGGGGCATGGAGTGCAGTAAAAGGCATGGAGTGCAGTACCACCTGGCCTGCGGTTTCTAATTCGTGGATACTGAAGTTAATGAATCCAGTAAGGGCAGCAGTATCCCACACGCCAGTCTTTTTCAAAGAACTCTCTCCCCATATCTCCTTCCTTCAGCAGCAATAGATGCCCTACCCACACAGCAGGCTATTAACTCCTAAAGCTGCGTTGCTTTGAATCACAAACACATTTTTTATCAATTTATTTCTTATCTGTAGAAGCCTATAAAGGTTCATACACACCAACCAACTATCTGTCCAACTATCTGCCAAACTTGTCTGTTAAGCCCCATTCACACGCTCAACAGCGGTCTTTTATGCAGCACAATTGTCAAACAACTTTTGTTGTGAAACAAGTTGAAACAACAACAAAAAGTCTTATGATATTGATCAAACAGCTGATAAGACTGATAAGAAGTCAATCCAATTGAATTGACTTCTTATCAGTCTTATCAGCTGTTTGAACAATAGCAAATT
This sequence comes from Hyperolius riggenbachi, assembly GCF_040937935.1. Classification (NCBI taxonomy): domain Eukaryota; kingdom Metazoa; phylum Chordata; class Amphibia; order Anura; family Hyperoliidae; genus Hyperolius; species Hyperolius riggenbachi. The sequence continues at coordinate 172,652,680 of NC_090648.1, forward strand.
ACTTTTTTTAGTTGTTTCAACTTGTTTCACAACAAAAGTTGTGTGGGGCTTAACATGCAAGTTTGGTAGATAGTTGGACAGATAGTTGGCAGGTGTGTATGAACCTTACACACACTTGGTTATAACTAAACCTTCTGCTCAGCGACCACATTGTATATTTAGATATGAGCCTGGCACTGAGCTTTCAATCAAAATTTATTTACATATCATTACTTCCATCTGATGTTTTTGATTGAACTAGACTTTGCAGCAGATACGGCTGATCTGAGGGGGTAGGGGGTTGAGTGAATGGGGGTGATCAACTAATGAATAAGCAGATGCTCTTAAGGAACCAGGCCCTCCTGTCATAATAAGGAAGATAACTATGGAAGATGGCTTCAGTATTGATTGCTAGCAAAATTAATGTTATACTCAACTTGCTCATTAAAGGTGTTACAGTAACTTGCATTATATTGATCACTGGTAAAATCCATCCCATAGATAGCACCAGACCATGTGTATGGTTTGCACTGTACTTTTCTGTTACTTCAATAAACTCCAAATGTGACTAGTTCCAGTACAAAGACAATTGTCATTTGGATGATATGCTATACAGTTACAGAGGGGTAAACAGGAATGACAAAGCACTACAATACACCTGAAACAAAAAAATGGTTTACACCATTGTTAGGAGTGTAAAAAGCAGCAGCGTGTTGGCCATATACTCACCATAGTGTCTTGATGTTGGCGTTGCTGTAGTAGTTGCAGGGAGCGTTGGTGGAAGCACTTTCTCCATAGTATCTTGCAAAGAGCTGCGGTCTCTCTGGTGGTTAATATAGTATTCCTTAGGAAGCCAGTATTCATACTCTATACCTGAATTTTGTTCTGTAAAGAGAACCTATAAAAAAGTACAATACAGCTTTATTCCTTCTGTACATTCATATAGTGAAGTCTTACTATGAATGCTAGCAGTATTAGGACTAAATAGCATTAAGTTGGTTTCTGGTGGATCATACAATTCTTGTTACATTTCTATAGGCCAGTCTGGGCTGGAGTGACTTCTCTATTGTACTGTTTTCTTGCTCAGTCCTATCTATATGTGTGGCAGGGAATATATGTGAATGGGTTAGACATTCAGCAGGGTTGTGTAGTAAGATTATGGTAGCTTCTCACATTCTTGGCCAAATATACCATCTGAACAGTAATGCTACAGCAGTCCGTATGTAATGGATAAAATGATTTAACTGAACAGAACTGCACATACTGTATATTACAGCTTGCTAAATGAATGATTATACACTGTCCCCATATAATGATAAGCTTTATGCCAGGGCTGTGGAGTCGGTACATAAATAATCTGACTCCTCAGTTTATGAAACCACCAACTCCAGGTACCCAAAATGGCTCAGACTTAGACTCCTTAGTGTAATACTTACCAGGGCTGTGGATTTGGTGCAAAAATCATCCAACTCAGACTCTTCAGTTTATGAAACCACCAACTGACCCCAGGTACCCAAAATTGCTCCGAATCAGACTCCTCGACTCCCGACTCCACAGCACTGCTTTATACTAAGGTGTATGGTGCGTATCAAGCTAAACATACCCTAAAGTACATATGCTTAATCTGCAAATTATTTTCCTGACTGAAATTTGGGGTATACAGATGTAAGCTTTTTGCATCACTGGTGTCCAATCAGATTTTAGTGAAAAATTAAAAGAAAAATCGACCAGAATGCCACAACCACTAGCAATGTGCTATTCAGTGCTGTATAAAGATATCAAGCCGTTGTATACCAACTGTTACCAATCAATCAATAAAAGAACCGCCTTTCCTGATCAATGTTTGACCAATTTTTTTTCAGCAAAAATCAGTTGAAAAAAGCCCCAGTTTTTAATACATTTTTGTTCTACTCAATGTTTTGACTGAAATAACTGTCAAGGGGGTTCTTGGAACACTCTGTCTTGATCCCTCTCTTTTTCCTCTCTCTTCCCACTTTCCACCTACAATTTTCAATTCACATACTGCGGGGCGTCTGAATTGCTGCAGAGCAGTTGAGCATTGTGGCAGCTCTGCTCAACATAACACCCAGATGGACCGTCTATATGACTACTCTGTGTAAATTCTTTTGCACACTTGTTACTGTGCTATTACCACCCCTTGTACTTGGTGAAATAAAGTATTCCGATTCAATCCACAGGTGTTAAACTCAAGGCCCGCGGGCCGAATGTGTCCCTCCTTGCCATTTTCATGTGGCCCTCGGGAGCTTCCAAAGTTTATCACTGGAAGCAGCAAAACAAAGACAGCGCACTGCCTTCCCATCCACAGTGCACACCCGGTGACCATGTTTTTGGTTGAAACCATGGCAGTTTGAGCCACAGTGAAATTAGAATGGGGCCCCCTCCTTGGTTCCAATAAAGGGTTGTGTCTCTTCTGTTAATCCGGGCATGCTGTGTGCTTCCATACCTTATTCTCCTGATTACGTGACATATGTAAGGAGCCAGAGGAATGCAACATAGAGCTTGTGGCTGTCAGAGTGATCAGAGGAGACCCAAAGCAGCACTGGAGTAGGTAAATATTAAACTGCTTCACTGGGGTATTCTGCAGAAGGGGAGGAGCAGGCACACCACAGTTGCCATAATTACCCACTTAGTTTGAGACAGTTCAATAAATGTTAAATCTTAACAGTCTGGCCCACGGCTTAGACTATGCTTAGATTTTGGCACCTTACGTGATTGAGTTTGACACCCGGTCTAATCTATTAAAATTGCTAATTCTTTCCATACTGCACTTATGCTGAAACAGACACAATTTACTACTCCCATATTTAAAAAATCCAGAACTTTTTTCAGTACAATATATAAATTGTCTTAAAACAAACCATGATATGTAGGTCCTCATCTGTTGGTCCTGTTGCTTCAAAACTCTCTTGATTGTCAGCAGAGCGCTTGTACTGGATTTTGGTTCCTGCCACATTGAAGACTCCAGGATAACTAATGGCCCAGTTACCATTGATCACATAGTGATAGTTTCTATTTCTCAGGGCTGTAAGAGAGAAGCATGTGGTCAGTGAGTATATACACATTACAGTAGAGAGGATTACAACATATACATTCCACTGCTCACTTAACAAGATAACATGAGCTGAGGTCTGGCTCCACAGCGCCTGACTGAGCGGTCTTACCTCATTTTATGAGTTCTTTTAATGTGCAGGTGCTGCAGTAATAATGATTAACAGTGGCAGCCCATCACACTTTTATTACCAACAATTAAGTAATAAATTTAGAAATAATAAAAATTAGACAAAGACGACTTTAAAATGTGTCCAGGCTAATTTACTGATGCGGTGCAAACAGCAGTGATGAGATGTAAAGTGTAGCAGCCCACATCAATCGTATTTCACTTAGAATTATATGACTAATAGATACATTCTGAATGCTTACTCTGGGTTCATGCACTCTAAGGGCTTGATTCACAAAAGAGTGCTGTTAGCACGGCCGTTTTTGCGCGAATTTTCGCATTGCGCACGATCGCGAATTTTCGGGCGAAACGATACTGTTTTCGCGCACAAACACGAATTTTACTGCGAAATCAATATCGTTTTCGCGCGAAAACGTTATCATTTAGCGCGAAAATTCGCGATTGCGCGCAATGCAAAAATTCACGCGAAAACGGCCGTGCTAACAGTTAGCACTCTTTTTTGAATCAAGCCCTATGCCTTTAAAAAGGTTTCCACCTCACACTATGTCTCCCTAAGACCTCCGGAAATTCATGGAAGCTTTCCAGCACACTTCTTGGTACGCTAAAGAAGCCTTGAAAGGCAAGTTAGACAAGCTAGCCATTATTTGAAGTGCCCATTTTAGAAGAGAGCACGGGGTGGAGGGAGGGTTGAAACAGGATGTTTGGGGAGTTTAGACAAGACAAATAACATTTATATAGTATTTTTCTTTTCTCCAGGCAGACTCAACGCGCTTGAGCTGCAGCCACTAGGTGCACTAAGTAGGCAGTAGCAGTGTTAGGGAGTCTTGCCCAAGGACTCCTTACTGAACAGGAGCAATGTTTTTTATGACAACTTACTCATACCTACCTATGTCATTTACATAGCTAAAAAAAAAACAATCCCTTAAATGAAAAGCATTTTCCCAGAATCTTACTTAAACCTTCTCCATGATGTTAACCAGTTTAACCCTAGCCTCTCTTTTCACAACAATAACCTCCTTAGCAGCTAACCCTTCCCTGAGAGACAGGATATCATGTTTACACCAGTTAAAGAGTTAGCATATTACAACACCCTTTCTTATCAGGTGTATTTTGAGGCCATTTTTCCACATGGCGCCGCTGCGATTTTCCTAACACCATTCCCTGTTTAAATCGCTCTGCAGCAGAGTGCGCCAACAGGGTGATTTGCGTAGCTCTTTCTCCCTGCTCAGCGACGTTTTCTCGGCTGGACAGGAAGTACGTCACTGAATTCTGAACGATCGCGCATGTGCACTGCACCACTAAAATCTAAATAGTCAATCTAAATAGACTCCAATGCAATTGCATGTCAAGTAGTACCGTCATGGTGAGTCTGCGTCACCTCTGCGTCATCAAAGAGACTAAAAGCCATATCCACGACGTGATTTTTCCCGACATCATTTAACAAAGCCTCGTTAATATTGCACAACGCAAACCCCCAAATGCGATTGCTCATTTCTAAACAACCTTCACAGAGGATCCAAATGCGAATGATTGTTCCGATCGCCAAAGACTTATACACAAAAAGTACCGCGATCCCGTCATGTGCCGTTGTTTGTACCCACTACAGAAGATGGATCAGGGAATGAGCGTTGGAAGTTCCTCCGATCCATCTACTGCAGTATTCACATGGGTACCTAGATTTACGGGCACTGCGAGAGGAATGAGTACCAAGATGAGACGTGTGAAAGGGGCCTAAATAGGTCTTCCATGTTTTGTCTTGTTTTTCACAGCATGTAAGCCAGGGCCGGGTCGAGGCGAGAAAGGTTTCAGCCTCAGGGTGCAGTGTAGGAGGGGGCACACAACTCACTCAGCTATCATTTCCCTATCATGTTTGAAGCAGAAAAGGAGATACATGGCAGTGACTGCACGCTTGATAACTAGATATTAAGGTGTTGGGGAGGTTGTGGGCCCTGTGGCCCTCTTAGTCTAATAGCAATGAGTGTGTGTGACGACTGGGGTGGGAGGGATGGAGGGGCGCACTTTGGTGTCTCAGCCTTGGGTGCTGGAGAACCTTGTCCTGGATCTGATGTAAGCTGTAAACAATAATACATTTGCTGGACTTAATCACACTCATGTTTATCACAGACATAGGCTTTTGTGTTTTGCTGCCAAGATGCTGCCACATAGGTGCCTTTGCTCTGTGGATATCTGATCACTTGTTTATTGACACAGAACAAGAATAGGAACACTTTACTTCAGATCATTTATAAGCATCACTTCAATGCACACCTCTTCCAAGAAAAAAAAATGAAAAAGAAAAAAACCCAAGAATACACATAGCTCCATTTCCTTCCCTAAGAGAACATTATCTTGGAGGCAACAAATTAGTCTTTTCATCTGATCATAGTTTTTTTTAAATGAGCTATTTAAAGTGGAGCTTTTTCAAGTTTTAAATACTAAGTTTAGCAAATGCCATCCTCTGTAGCAAGTATTTTGGTACAGTGCAAAGGCAGGGCTCACACAGGAAAGAACTATTTTGAAACATAGCAACATAACAAACAGAATAAAATGTTAAAAATCCATGCAAGTTCAGCAATCACTTTGCTTTTGTCATACGGTGTCTACTTCTTACCTGCAGGCATTCCATTGTGTATTGCCATACAAATAGGAAAGAGACAGTTACAGTTTCAAAGCAGAAAACTCTACTTTTGTTACAAAAATCCAACCAATTAATATAATTGGCAAATAAGTAATTTTATAAATTAACGTTATTAAAAACTGAATTGTCGTTTTAATCTGCAGCTAGGTGCGATTTTCTAAAACGGCTTCAAAGTCAAGTAATCTTTTCTAAGTCACAACAGTCTATGTAGACAAGTCACTAGAATTCTTGTCTCCCTGCCCATGTAGTAGTCTCAAAGGAGGAAAATGGCAGCATTTCAAAATGTAGGCTACACCCGAAATGACCAGCTGCATAGATGTGCAGAGCCCAAAACACGGGCAGATTACACAACTTGCATTCAAAACAGATGCAGCAAATGGAGGACATTAGCTTCCAAAAACAGTTTGCGTGCAGATTGTTCAGTACTAGACTCTTCCACGATGTTGACGTGCCCTCACAGAAGAGACCTAACCACTAAAATGAAAAACATAGTGTAAACCTGAGGCTGCTAGCAACAAATGGTCCACACATTTTCTAAAGAAAAGCAACACATTGGCAGCGCTCCTAATCAGGCTGCAACTGAAATAAAACCAACAGAGGTGTGCAGTGTCCCCCAGGGACTTATATACACACCTTGCATACAAGTCAGATGAAAACTATGCACTAAACCATAATCTAAATAACTTGATTTAAAACTGATACACATGAATGCAGCTAGCCACAAGCAGACTTACACTTTTGTGCAACAGGAGGAAAATGGCAGCACTTCCAGATGCAGGCTGCACCCAAAATGACCAGCTGCATAGATGTGCATAGCCCAAAACACAGGCAGATTACACAACTTGCATTCAAAACAAATGCAGCAAATGGAGGACGTTAGCTTCCAAAAACAGTTTGCGCGCCGATTGTCCAGTACTAGACTCTTCCACGATAATGATATGCCCTCACGGAAGAGACCTAACCACTAACAATTAAAACATAGGGTAAACCTGGGGCTGCTAGCAACAAATGGTCCACACATTTTCTAAAGCACAGCAACAAATTGTCAGCGCTCCTAATCAGGCTGCAACTGAAATGAAACCAACAGAGGTGTGCAGTGGTAGTAGTCTCACAGCTTTTAACAGAAGATAGAACAGACCATGGGAAGAATTTCAGGTACCCCTCATGATGTACACAGAAATGTAACTGGTCGTTTCTTTGTTGATATACTGGTTACTGATGCTTACAGAGATGCCATGGTTCCCGTTCAAAACTGGGACTGATCAAAAGGATATAGTGGTGAAAACTCTCCTACAAAGCACCAGCTACTAGGAAGCGCACTGGAATGGACTTTATGTATTTACAGAACAGAAGCAGACAGGTATCTGTTAAATCGTTAGCTATATCCTTCCAGTGTAGATATTAATACAGCCTTTATTTACTAAGCACCAGTACATTACGGATGAGCTCTTGGAATCAGAGCAGTTCCGAGTTTCGATTTTTGCATTGAAAGTCAGCAGTTCTGCATACAAAACGCGAAAATTGAAAATTGTTCTGCTCTGCCATTGAAGTCAACAGAACAAAATATTGCGGCTAATGCTAAAGTCCCTGTACATGCTATCTTCAACAAACTTGCCATGTATGTTAAGGCAATTAGTAGGTCCATGGTAAAAAAATATTTTTTCAAAAAGATCACGTTGTGAAATCCGATTCTAAAGTTTCATAGGAAAAAAATCTTTAAACTGGGCAAATGGCACTTTGCTGCGGTACACGGTACTGCATTCAGAGTTCTTAGTTCTGTAGACATTTCATGAAAGCGGACAGCATGGGGGCCCCTCTCCCAAGCCTCCTTCCTACTAATCTAGTGAAGAAAGCATGTGGGGGGCTTTGTTATTAACCGCTGAAATCAGCACCATTAACTTCAATAGAAAATGCCTTTGGAACACAAAAATTGGAACATGAAATTGGGTATTTGCTGGTGGAATGCGGAATTCCGACAAATTAGAAATTCAGCTGTTCCGATAGAGTGGTGAAGTAGGCCGTAAGTGGCAATGGCAGGGGACATGCATTATTACTATGGCAATATTTACTTTGGCCTACAGCCACTTATTTATGGCATGTTTCAGGTATGCTTTAAAGTGTACCAGAGACCACGTAATACAAAGAATCAATACTTACCCGGGGCTTCCTCCAGGCCCATAAGCACATGCGAGTCCCTCGCCGTTCTTCCGTACAGCCGCAATCAGTCCTGGTAACTGGTTCAGTCGCGTCAGTCGGGGTCTTTTGCGTAGAGATCCTGCACATGACCCCGACCGATACGACTGAGGCAGTTACCGGGGCTGATTGCGGCTGAACGGCAGACTGCGGGAGGATGGCCAGGGACTCACACATGCTTATGGGGCTGGAGGAAGCCCCGGGTAAGTATCGATTCTTTGTATTATGTGGTCTCTGGTGTACTTGAAGGAACACATATAAAAACATGCTCTGCCACTAGGTGCTTACTGAGGAATAGGGAAATATTAATGCCTTGAATCGGGCTTCGAGTGTTTGTACACAGCCTACTTCTTCTGCTTCCATGCACCCACAAAAAACTGCCTCTAAATGGGGAAATATCGGTAGAAGGAAAGAATTGTACCTCAGCGTGGAGCCAGTGATAGGGCGATGGCTGAGATCTGAGATGTACATTTCGTGAATGACAGGTAGGAGGAACACTCCACCTTTACACACAGCATTCAACACATATGAAAGCAGAAAACAGATATCATTCCAAGAAGTGAGGAACAGTCAGAGACGACATAGAGCTGTCTGCTGTCTCCACAGAGCTGATTCCTGGGCAAGATGTTACCTGTCTGCCATGTGAGTCCCAGGAACAGATAAGAATATGCTGTACGAAAAGCCAGAGGGCTTTGACAGGTTTCCTAATGAGATATTTCAGCTGAGATTACATACAAGCTCATTCCGATAATGTCGGAGAGTAGGTAATTCTTTTTCCATGACATAAATATGAAATAGCATTGAACGTACTCATTGTGGCATCTAGAGCAGGAAAGCAAAGTGACGCCCATGTCCCTATAACAGAAGTGTTTTTAGAACCGCATTTAAAGAGACATGTTATGACAATATAATGCCCCGGAATTTACTGCAGTGTCACCATTACGCTTTCCGCCTACTTTCTGTCACACCATTCCGTGCCATAAATCCAAAATATTTAACTGACAGAGGATATCAGCTAAAGATGAATGAATCTCAGAAAATAATGAAATCTTCTATAGTATTATAGAATTATCCAGATTTATGAAATTATTTAAAATTATATTTAGAATAGGTGTAGAATTAAATAATGATCATACTAACAAGCGCATCCTTTATGCTGTTATAAAAAAGTATACCGTACTTCCTCTCCCTCAGGAGATTTCCTACAGCTTCCTGTTGCATTCCTGGGGCAGAAAATGTTTCCACAGTGGAAACATGGGGAGAGAGGGGGAAGCATGCTTCGAATGTTTTAACTCAACCCCAAATTCCATCCTAATCAATAATGGAATTCTGATACTGTTCCCCATAAGAGATATAGGAAAATCCTGGCTTCATATTGCTGACAAACCATTCTTCTCCATAGCAATCTGTGAGGAACAGGACAACTGTACCGAGAAGTATATGGAGATTTCCATATTTATTTCCTTTTAAACAATACCAGTTGCGTGGCAGCTCTGCTGATCTATCTGACTGCAGTGGTGTCTGAGGCCTGGTGCACACCGAGCGGTTTTTGAAGCGATCAGCAAACCGCTTCCGCCTGGAAAAACGCTTGGCTAATGTATTTCAATGGGATGGTGCACACCGGTGGTTTGCGGTTTTTAGCAAACCGCAAACGTGTGTCCTGCAGCACTTTTGCGGTTTGCAGAAGCGTTTCTGCCTCAATGTCAAGTATAGGAAAAGCTCAAACCGCTCTGGAAAATGCTAGATCAGAGCGGTTTTTCAGGTGTTTTTGTTACAGAAGCTGTTCAGTAACAGCTTTACTGTAACATTATTTGTAACCTGCTACACAAAAACGCTCCCAAAAACGCTAGGCATATTTAGAAAACGTCTCTAAACATGCCTAGAATCACTTTGAAATCTGCTCCAAAAACATCTAGCGTTTTGAGAATCTGCTAGCGGTTTTGGTGTGCACTGGGCCTGAATCACAACAGAAACAAGCAGGCAGCTAATCCGCTCAGATATGCCAATAATGTCAGAAACTTTTGATCTGCATATGCTTGTATGGGGTCTATGACTAAAAGGATTAGAGGCAGAGGATCAGCAAGATAGCCAGGTAACTGGTATTGCTCAAAAGGAAATAAATGGCAGCCTCCATATCCCTAGCACTTAATAAAGGGTGTGTTGCCCGAAACATTGTCTGGTCTGCATGTGTTGTATAACCACTGAAAATGAAATGAAATTCTTGGAGGAATATTTCCACATGATTGGTTGAGCCCGGACTGGATATGCACATATTGCACTATGAGGATTGATGAGCCCTCATTCCAGCCTGTGACCCTTTATGTTCATTAGACTTTTCCAGAGGCCTGCAGGTACCTTGCTTTGTTTGTGTAGCCTCCATATCCCTCTCATTACAGTTAAAGCCTCAGTTTTGCCACCCATTTTTAGTGCATAGAATAGTAAGTTTGCATTAATTAGCAAGGCACAAACTTTTGTGCAGTGGGCATCTGACAATTTTGCACTAAGTATATTTAAAATGCCAAGCTGGTTAGTTCTAACTTGTTCCTCTAGCTCCTTATTGGTGGGACAGTGGGATTTCCTTCTCAAGCACAGAAAAGATCACCTGACCACACCTACCTCCTACCTGCTTATTGTGTAGTAAAGCTTTCAACCCTTTTCAAACCCTCTTCCGTGTGTTTATAAGACCCAGAGATGAGAGATGTGCTTCTCTCGTCACCTTGCCCTGTCTGCAATAAGAAGCAATTCCTCACTTTTACTGTAATCCTGTTATAAAAACGCACTGGTGGGAAAGGTTAAATGCTTTTTTTTTTTTTTTTTTTTTACACAGGAATAGGGAGATCACACTCTTGTCAGCTGTACTGCTGCAGTACTGGCCAAAAACGGTTAAAAGCCTTCAAAGGAGGTAAGAGGTGGGCTGGGTAAGGCCCGGTTCACATTAGCGGTGGCCGTCCGGAATCGCCGTGCCGGAGCCGGACCGCTTGCAGAACGGACGGAACGGACGCACGGCAATAGCAATGAAAGCCTATGCGTCCGTTCACATGCGTCCGTTCTGCCGGACCGGAGCCGGACCGGATCCGGACCGGATCCGGACTCCGGCGTCCGTTCCAACATGCGCTATATTTTGGTCCGGCTCCTCCGGCAGCCGTATCCGGGGCGGAGCCGGACTGCACCATCCGGCCAATGGAAACCAATGAGAACCGGAGAGCGCACAACACACTGGCTACAAAAACCGGACGTTCTACCCCACTTCCTATGCATTTTGGATGGGGACCACATGGGCCCAGCATTCAGGTGGGGCAGCAGCGATTTCATGCTGGAGCTCTAGGCAGCAACATGTCTGATTAGTCTGATAACGAGGAGGCGAACAACAGAGAATTCCCAGGTATACGAGTAAAAAATGCCTGGATCCATGGTCCCAACTGCAGTCTCTGTATCCACGGATGGTCTCCACACGTCCACCTGTCTCCAACAATGACCCCAGACCCTTCTGCTGACCTCCCAGACCCCAGGTAATAACAGGTTGTTATCTCCTTAAGAAACCGGATCCGGACCGCAACCGTGTTCACACCGCACGGAAACCGGATGCAAACGGACCGGATCCGGACCGGATCCGGATAGGAACCGTACGGATCAGGTCCGGTCCGGATACGGTGCGGTCCGGACATCCGGTGCGGTTTTGACAAAACCGCAAGTGTGAACGGGGCCTAAGGTGGTCTGTACTCAAAGGGAGAGATGGTCTCCTGCCCTCTCCATCCTGACTACTCCATGTGGGTGATGATGTGATAAGGGGAAGAGTTTTAAAATAATGTACAATAAAAATGTGGAGGCTGTAATAGAGGTTTAATACCTCTGCACCCCTGTGTTAAAGCTATGCTCATTAGTCCAGGGTGCCAGATATATCAACATAGCAATAAATTAGATGGTATGATTACTTTTTTCAGTACTGAGCGCTAGAAATGATCACCTGTAAAATAAATAACAAAGAAGCATGTGACAGGCTTGATCATGTCCCAGATTTGTAAGTTGCTGATCTATTGCTCACAATTCCATATTATTTCTGCTCCCCAAGTAGGTTAAAACAGGAAGTAAGTGACTAGCCAAGTGGAGACTTAGAGACACTAAAGAGAAAAAAATGATGATGTAATGAATTGGTTGTGTTGTATCGATATTTACTAGAACATTAGTAGCAAAGAAAATATTCTCATTTTCATTTACATAGTGTTTTTATAACATTGCATCATTCTCTTATATCTGCAGTTTACACACTACTCAGCATTCTAAATGAGTTTACAGAGCAGGCCAGTGAACTACTGACCTGTCCTCTGCAGAGAAAAAGATAATACTGTGGCTGACAGTTTAGATAACAAGCTTCAGAAGACAGAGCTCTCTTCATGGAGCTCAATGGCTCTTTTGCATAGATAACAACTGGAGTTTCTTAACTCTTCTTGTACTGGAAACAATATTAGACTTATATTTTATTTCTTAGCTGTACTGTACATACAAATCATTATATCATAATTTTTTTCTTCGCTTCAGTGTCTCATAAATCTATCATATCATGAAATTGTTCACATGCTTCTCCAGGATTCCTCTAGGTCAGGGGTGTCGAACTCAAATACAAAGTGGGCTGAAATTTAACACTGGGAACAAGTTGCAGGCCAACCTCAATGTCGAGTGGCCTCCTCCCTAATAAAGTTCACTGGTGTCGAATGGCCCCCTTCTTCTTGTACACAGTTTCCTGGTGTCTAGTGACAACTTCCTCCCCTATACAGTCACCTGATGTTTAGTGGTCCTCTATCCCGTGTACAGTTCCCTGGTGTCTAGTGGCCCCACTCCCCTCACAACCAGTTCCCTGGTGTCTAGTATTTCCCCCACACACCCCTAATCGGCTGACTGGTGTGTAGAGACCCCCTTCCTTCACCTGTACAGTTCCTTGTTGTCTAGTGTTTCCCCCCTCCCTTTCCCATATGGCTCTCCTAGTGATCTAGGGCTTTACCTCCAATATAGCTTCCCTGGTGGTCAGAGTGGGCCAAAAATAATGCAAAGAGGGAAAAACACTTGTGGGCCAAATTTGATAGTTCTGCAGACACGATTTGGCCTGTGGGCCAGAGTTTGACATGTAAACTCTAGGTTATTATTGCTATTGGGCTCTGCACATAGCATCTGAAATGTATTCAGAATTCAGAGAGTAGTCAATGAGTAACAGCAGCATTCACTGCTCATCGTTAAAGGATGTGTTAAAATCTTGTGCCAGGAAGAAGGACATTTTGCAGAACTATGCACTTTGAACGCTTTCTGACTTTCTATTGGTATCTGCATGTTACTGCACTTGTGAGTGTTACTTATGGTCAGGTGACTCTGCTCTTCCTTATATGTGAATTGTGCCACTTGGAAATTACCCAATCAAATGTGCACCTACCACCAATAATAATAAACTCAATGTCAAAAAAGCCAATGAATACAGGTCATGGGCATTTAAAACTGTCCCAGAATAAAAACCTTTATTGTAATAAAATGTCATGCATTAGTTACATAATAGAAAACATTGCTAGGTGTTTTTATATAGCTGACCCATGCTTGCTGTAATAGTTGTGCACAATGCACCTGTCCACATCCCTGACAGAACATTGCTTAGTAGTTCCAACATACCCAGGTAATTATTGCTCTTATCAGTCACCCGGATGTTAGTGGCACCTGCAGGGATCATGGTCACTTCATTGTAGCCAAAAAGCCCTGAAAATGACAGTAATGAGGTAAAGTGAGTCATAGTGGAGCATTGCATTCATTTGAAAGAAGTCAAACATATTATCTGTCCTTTCCTATCCCTGGCTAGTGTGCTCCATAGCCAGTGCTTATACATCTTAATATATTTTCTCTCAGGGTTTCAAAACATTAAAAATTTCAAAAACATACAGGTAAGTTAATTGGCTTCCCCCTAAAATTGGACCTAGACTATGATGGACATATGGCTTTGGTAGGGATTAGATTGTGAGCTTCTCTGAGGGACAATTAAGTGACATGACTATATAATCTGTACAGCACTGCGGAAGATGTTGGTGCTTTATAAATACTAAATAGGAATAGTTAAAAATGATCAGGAACATATGTATGAATGAGTCACTGGCACCTACTTCTAGGGTATTTAAGGGAAAAAAATGACACAAACCAAGAGGACACTTGATAAAATGACCCTTCCGAAAAAGGAGTACACATCTCAATACATAAAAAAAAAAAATGGTCATTTTGCTATAATTTCAATATTAATAAAGCATGATCAATCCTATGGAGATGTACAGTGCTAAATTGTGATTCCATAAGGGTCCATTTATGCCAACATAAAAAAAATCTGAAGTGAGAGGCTTACAGAGGCTGCCATATTTATTTCCTTTTAAACAGTATTAAAGGGGAACTGAAGTAAGAGGTATACGGAGGCTGCCATATTTATTTCCTTTTAATCAATACCAGTTGCCTGACAGCCCTGCTGGTCTATTTCTCTGCAATAGTATCTGAATAACACCAGAAACAAGCATGCAGCTAGTCTTGTCACATCTGACTTTAAAGTCTGAAACACCTGATCTGCTGCATGCTTGTTCAGGGGCTATGTCTAATAGTATTAGAGGCAGAGGATCAGCAGGGCTGCCAGGCAACTGGTATTGCTTATAAGGAAATAAACATGGCGGCCTCCATATACCTCTCTCTTCAGTGCATAGGTAGCATTGAATCACACATCTGAAACAAGCATGTGGACAATCCAGTCAGAAACATCTGACTGGTATACTTGTTCAAGGTCTATGACTAAAAGTATAAGAGGCAGAGGGCTTGATTTACTAACCGGCGCTAAGCCTGTTAGTGTGCCTTATCTGAGGTTAGTGTGCCTTATCTGAGGATAGCGTGCCTTATCTGAGGATAGCGTGCCTTATCTGAGGTTAGTGGGCCTTATCTGAGGTTAGTGGGCCTTATCTGAGGTTAGTGGGCCTTATCTGAGGTTAGTGGGCCTTATCTGAGGTTAGTGGGCCTTATCTGAGGTTAGTGGGCCTTATCTGAGGTTTGTGTGCCTTATCTGAGGTTTGTGTGCCTTATCTGAGGTTAGTGGGCCTTATCTGAGGTTAGTGGGCCTTATCTGAGGTTAGTGGGCCTTATCTGAGGTTAGTGGGCCTTATCTGAGGTTAGTGGGCCTTATCTGAGGTTAGTGGGCCTTACCTGAGGCTAGTGTGCCTTATCTGAGGCTAGTGTGCCTTATCTGAGGCTAGTGTGCCTTATCTGAGGTTAATGTGTCTTATCTGAACTTAGTGCCCCTTAAGTAGCTTTGTGCACACTAAAAGATGCACAAAGCTACATCGCGCACTGTCTGATAACATCGCACCCGCTATACTGTACATGATGCGATGCAACCTAAACGGCGCATCAGTGCACCGTTATCGTCGCATCCGTTATGGTCGCATCATATACAGTATAGTGGGTGCGACGTTATCGTCGCACCACGTGCAAAGATCGACGCATTACGCTGTGCGCAGTGCAGTGCGCGATGTAGCTTTGTGCATCTTTTAGTGTGCACAAAGCTACTTAAGGGGCACTAAGTTCAGATAAGGCACACTAACCTCAGATAAGGCACACTAACCTCAGATAAGGCACACTAACCTCAGATAAGGCACACTAACCTCAGATAAGGCACACTCACCTCAGATAAGGCACACTCACCTCAGATAAGGCACACTCACCTCAGATAAAGCACACTCACCTCAGATAAGGCACACTCACCTCAGATAAGGTTAACGCTGTAGTTTGTGTGCACTAAGTAATAAGGCACACTAACCAGCTAAGTGCCGGTTAGTGAATCAAGGCCAAAGGATCAACAGGACAGCCAGGCAATTAACATTGTTTAAAAGGAAATAAATATAGCAGCTTTCATATCACTCTCACCTAAGGTTCCTTATAATTGCCAGGCAAAGTAAAAGTCCATTAATTTCTTCAAAATTAATATGATAGTTCTCTCATGGAAAGTTTCAAAAGTTTTGAACCTCAGGGTACCACCACATACAGTGTAAAAAAAAAATCCATAGACGCTATTAGATGTTAGAAACAGTTATTCGTTGAGTGTTCTATTGTAGCCAGTCTAATTGGTGAATAATATAATGGTGGTTTTATCTAACTTAAATTAGTTTATCTTTCACACAAATGACAGTGTCTGTGTATGCAGATTCAAACTCTCTCCAGTCAGACTCTGTGACAGTTGTACTCTGTTTTAATAATACATTGCAATACGATGACATTTCTTTAAAGGGGAACTGAAGAGAGAGGTATATGGAGGCTGTCATGTTTATTTCCTTTTAGACAATACCAGTTGCCTGGCAGCCCTGCTGATCGTATGCCTCTAATACTATTAGCCATAGCCCCTGAACAAGCATGCAGCAGATCAGGTGTTTCAGTGGTTCAGACTTATAAGTCTGATCTGACAAGACTAGCTGCATGCTTGTTTCTGGTTTTAATCAGATACTACTGCAGAGAAATAGACCAGCAGGGCTGCCAGGCAACTGGTATTGATTAAAAGGAAATAAACATGACAGCCTCCATATACCTCTCTCTTCAGTTCCCCTTTAAAAGAGTTTTTTTTTTTTCAAAAATAGAGGCCTAACATTTGAAAGACATTTTACATTTATATTAGATAAACCCATTTGAGATCTAACAGCATGACACATCTAAATGTATCAAAATAGGGAGTGCATGGGTAAATCATATTCATCTCTTAAAAGGCACAAAGGCACATATTCTATTAACTTTTCTCCTGAGTTTTCTCCAAGTATATATTTTCAAACCTTACCAATAAAATACCTTTAAAGGGATTCTTAAGCCTGGTAAAAAAAAAACAACAACATTTTTACTCACCTGGGGCTTCTACCAGCCCCCTGCAGCCATCCCGTGCCCTCTCAGTCACTCTTGGATCCTCCTGTCCCCCGCCGCCAGCTACGTTCGATTTCGGCCGACAGGCTCACTGCGCCTGCACATGTCTGGCCACCCGTCTCCTTCTTTGCGCTCCAGTCTGCAATAGTGCTATTGTGGATTGGAACCCAAAAAAGACTACGCGTCGCCAGGCCTGTTGGTGAATCGAAAGTAGCTGGCAGGGGGACAGGGGGATCCGAGAGTGACTGAAAGGGCACGGGACGGCTGCAGGGGGCTGGCAGAAGCCCCAGGTGAGTACAAATATTTTTTTTACTAGGCTTAAGTGTCCCTTTAAAGCTCCCAGCATGCATGAAAATACTTAAAATATGTATGATGTGATATTTTCATGCAGCTTTATGCAAGTCAACAATTCTTAAACTTAGGTCTTCTGAGAGCTCTTTTGTGAGGGGCATCATTCACATCAGGCAATGCTTCTTGGGAAAAGCAAACCCAAAACTTTTAATATTGGCGTTGCCCCTTCTTCGTATAGGTAAGCCATTTTACATTTATTACATCCATGGTTATTTTTGGGGCACCTTCTCCCTCCAAGTGATATTGTTTAAAGCCCCCTATCTATTTGAGGTTCCTGTCAATTGATCGTTTTGTGTACCCAAACAATCGTTTTTCCTGGAATGCGACCCATACATTTGAAGACAAAGAACCGGAGTGGGGACGGGATTTACTCACTTGCTTTTATACTGTGGTTGCCGGTCTTGCAACCCACCTTTGTGAGCACCTCATCACTTTGTATTTATCCAGAACCTGACATTAATATACTATACCATAACGGGGCTCCTGGTCTCTCTCTGCATTTTACCTGTATCCGTCTCAAGACTCCTCTGGACTACACACCTCCCCACACTGGCTGTATATAGACCTAGGTGCTGAATGACTCATTTAGTAGTCCCATTTCATCCTACCTAGGTGGAACATCTCACTTTAGATTTTGACCATTTCGTTTTCTAATCAGGTCCACGGGTCCTGATTAGCCAACACTGGTAAAATGAGCGTAAAATTATTATTTAATTCTTTAGCATTGTACTATAGAGGATGAGAAATGAAGAGGGCTAATCTCCGATACCTCATTATGGAAATAGCATATGAATTACCCGTTTTCTTTTCAAAGACTTACACTTCTCTATATTGTTTCCACACAAGAGCGGTTACATGAAGTTTGGATAAATTAGTAGACTTTAATAATGAATAATGATCAATAAAATATATTTTAAACAGTGATGCTGGTCTTGTACTGCATCCAATAACTATGCAGTCAGGAAGCGAGAATAAATGTTGTGCAGACTCGCTGTCTTGGTACAGGGTTAAAAGAAACGAGAGCTGTACACATTGACACGTGTAAATTTGCTGAAGTAGTTCTATTTATACATGTATGTGAAGAATTTCATTTACTAACACTAGGAAGAAATGTGATTGTTCTCAGCTGTTTTCAGTGTACCATATCCAGCCAAGTTTCTTCACACACCTGCCTATTTACATTACACTTTATCTCAGAGGTAGGACCGCAGTGAACAGAATGCTGGTGGAACCACAAACCGCTGCTATGCACTTCAGCTAATAGCATATTTACTGTAAATCCTAAGCTGCATACAATAAAAGTATGTTGAGCAACAGTATGAACATTATGGTAATGGTTTCTCACTACAGTACCTCTTTTTTTATTGGGATTCTATTGAAAATCTCATGTATATACAAATGCAAAAAAGATACACTAATTCCAGTCTTCTTGACAAAGTGTGCATTTAAAGTCAAAAGGTCCGTACACACGCCGGACCGGAGGCAACGATGGGTCCGTCGTCACCTCCCGCTGGGTGGGCGTTCCAGCGACAGTCCGGCGTGTGTACAGTCTGTCTGCAGACTGATACGGCTGTTTCTGAGCGATCCGCCCGGCGGATCGCTCAGAAACAGCCTTATCAGTCCGCCGACAGACTGTTCACACGCCGGACTGTCGCTGGAACGCCCACCCAGCGGGAGGTGACGACGGACCCGTCGTTGCCTCCAGTCCGGCGTGTGTACGGACCTTTACAGTGACCACTAGTGAATCCAATCTTTTGGTCCAATCTTATCAAAACTATGTAGTAGAAGGGTAAACTGAGTGATTACATCAGATGGACACTTTAGACAGTTGTAATGCGCCTTAGTTACAAAAAAAGAAACCAAGGAAGTATCACTCCTAGCAGCCAAATATGTGGCCTCATCTCAGGAAAGGCAAGCATCTCTCTGGTTGCTGCAGGTAATGACACTATCTTTTCTACAGTTACTTTCTTATTTTATACTTTATCTGCATTAAAGTACTGTTCACACTATGGGAATGTGGGGTCTGTTAGAACAGCATCATGCAACCACCTGTGTTCCTGTACCATGCAGTGCTGGCTCCATTCACTGCAGCAGCACTGTGCAGCACACAAAAATGCAGTACTGTATGGCAGTGCACACAATACTTTCCATGCAGTGTCTGTTGTCCTTACAAATCACATACTATGTGCATTGTGCTGTACTGCAATGTAGTAACATGTACACTGTGAACAAGCCCTTAAAGGGCGTAAAAAAAAAAAAAAAAAAAAAAGAAGTTACAGAAGAGGAAAGGCTCTGGATTCCGGTTCCTCTCTCGGACTCCTCATTACCCCGCTGTCCCCCATTTAAATTTCTTGCTGGCTCGGGTCTCTTCGGAAGGCTTTGGAAATACTCAGGTCTCTGAGTACTTCCCAAAATGAGCAGCTCCGTACTGAGCATGCGTGGGTCTAGTGGTGGAATAAGCATAACACAGAGAAGACCAGGAAGAGTATGTAACTTTTTTTTTTTTTAGAAGGCTACAGGTATCCTTTAAGCAGACTTATAGTAAGAGATGATTTATTTCAGAATACATCTTCCATTGCCGTTGTGAGCATTTTTAAATGATGCTGATCTTTTGTCTGCAGGAGTGTCACAGTCAGACCTGAAACAAGCATGCAGCCAGTAAACCATTTAGGGTCATTGCTTCAGAACATATAAAAAGCAAAGGATTGCTGTGACATATCAATATATTTTCCACAGACACATAATATCACACCGTCTAGCATTCCTAGAGCAGTACTACTCACCAGCTTAGAAGGGTTTCTTACAGATGAACCCAGACGCATCCACAGTACTGATAAACTTCATGTCATGTCAGGTTACTAGACTGATAACCAGAGGAGTGCCTGACATGACCAAGAAGTTCTGTACAAGCTGATCCGTTATAACAATGTTTGGGTGAGCAGCTATAACAGACTGATCTGTTTCACGTGTTACTTGGTACATAAGCAATTAGATAAATGAGCTACTGTAAGCAGCATATCTCTGTCCCAGCCCTGCCGTCTAGCCTTGCAGCATGACCTGTACTCTGTGTGAGCGAAGTGCAATGTGACAATTACCAGAGGCCGGGTACTTTGTAGTGTAGACATTGTGATGGTGTCGACATGATACATTTCTCCCGCCACAAACTCCACAGATGTCCATCTTCTCATCTGACCCCAAAATGGAATCACAGCCTACTTGCTGTAAAACAGATAGAGGAAAAAGGTTTGATCAGGTATTTAAGTTTTTTTTATAGCAACAAAAATAGCATGTATTTTTTTTTGATGTAGCATTGCATAATGTTACATCTGTCATTTGCGATATATTTATATTACTGATGCTTGAGGCAGCACTGCACAGAGAACACAGAACCATTTACAGGGGGCCAACTTCATGAAGCTTTTACATTTGTCTCGGTCTCCAAAACAGCTCAGTCTAAGTCCAAACAACAGTCATATACTGAAGACACTCTAAAGCCAATATTATCAGATGCCAGCTTTGGGATATTTC
This sequence comes from Hyperolius riggenbachi, assembly GCF_040937935.1. Taxonomy (NCBI): domain Eukaryota; kingdom Metazoa; phylum Chordata; class Amphibia; order Anura; family Hyperoliidae; genus Hyperolius; species Hyperolius riggenbachi. Next base: position 172,673,466 of record NC_090648.1, read on the forward strand.
TGGAACAGTGGCAGAAGACAGAGCAGAAGGAGCAAACACTGAGTTTATCTATGTATTGCAGTTTCTGCAATGATCGGAGGTAACCTGCCATTCATAGCAACAGCTGAGTAACTGATTTGCAGCCCAAGGCCCTGGAATATAAACCAACTGTGTTGGCTACTCCTCATTTGCCGGTTATGACTGGAATATTACCTCCATACCCAGCAACTGAGGACATATACCGGAGAACATGGAATCTTTGCATTTGATCTTTGATTCTGCCTAATGCAAAAGTAAAAATACTAAGTTGGGCGTGGAAAGGGTTAAATGCTTTATTACCTGTTATTATTTATTGTATTTATAAAGCGGCAACATATTACGCAGTGCATGTCGAGCAAGGAACCACTGGGATGATGATGTAGAGATTGCTAAGCTGTAGTGCTGGCCATAAAGAGTTAATCACTCAGCAGAGGGAGGAGGAGGGGAGGTCAGGTGATCTACTGAACATTGACAGGCGTTAATAGTTGGGAAATTCCCATTCTCCTTGCAGCTGCCAGTTTTGTCCTTCTCAGAGGATTCACTAAGACAAAGCCTGTTCTCTTTGGCTGCTGAACTCACTCAACCGTCAACCTCCTAATGCTGCTGCTTTATGAAATACCATATGGAATCCTCTATCCTGTTACTGGGCACCCTGCATGAAATAAAGGTTAAAGGGAACCTGAAATAAGGGATATGGAGGCTGGCATATTTAATTTTAAACAATACCAGTTGCCTGGCAGCCCTGCTGATTCTCTGCCTATAATGCCATAGAACCTGAACAAACATGCAGAACAGAGGTTTGAAAAATTTGACAAGATTAGCCACATGCTTGTTTCAGGTGCATCATTCAGACATTACTGATGCCAGAATTTTGAGCAGGACTGTTAGGCAAGCGGTATGGTTTAAAAAGGCAAATATGGCAACCACCATATTCCTCTCGCTTCAGGTTCCCTTTAAAGCTGTCACATTGGAGGGGGCACTTTACTGTACTTTTTAGTGTAGAGAATACACAACAGAAAATCTAATCAACATTTACAATGTGAAGTTCTGTAATGCCCATCAAAGCAGAACTGTTTAATGACGAAGGCATATTAGGCATAAAAACCTGTACAAATATGTATAGCTATATGTACAGTCACATGCCATTGTATACATTCACAAGTGTTCTGTTCATTAAAATACACAAGTAGGAAATATTTCATCCTTGATCTGAAAATGAGAAAACATTGCTTCTAACACTTGTAATAAATCAGACACTGCTTCAGTCAGAAATGTGGATGATGTATTGTGGTTATGTGGTACAGCAGAAACAGATGTGACCTAGTAAACAATCTGTATCTGGCAAACTATCTTCTAAAGTGAATACAAGATAAAGGGTGAGGCATGCCTAAAGGCTCATACACATGCTCAACAAAAGTCTTTTAAATGCACAATTATCAAACAACTTGAAGTTGGACAACTTTTGTCAAGGCGTTATCAATGATAAGAGGCGACCACCAACTGATACAAAGCAGCTAAAGTCAATCCAACTGTTGGATTGACTTGACGAACCAACTGAGAGACGTTGTGTCCAACATGGCAATGTGTACAGAAGTCTGCTATGACTTTTCAATGACTTCCATTACTAACTAGAACATATTAGTCGTTCACCAGATGAGCAACAATATGTAAATTTGCAGTTGTTCGTCAAGTTGTCCAAGTCGTTCTGTGTGCATAATAGTAGATGATGTGCATAATAGTAGATGTATCTTTCTTTTTTAATCGTAGGCGTTTGTAAACTTGTTTATAGTAAAAGACTTTTGTTGAGCGTATGTATGTGGCTGAAAAGATAAAATGAGCCTGAGTTCACCTCACTGTCTAAACTGTCAGCAATGCTTGACATCTTCACACCCTCGCCCAGCACCCCAGAAACCCAGGGCTCTCCTAGGCGGAGCAGTTGTTTTCAGCGCAGCAGATTTGGGCGCAGCTTTTAAAACTCTGTAATTCGGCCTCCAGCTATAGCTGGAAGCCGAATTATATCATTCTCCACTATCCACGGCGACCTGGAGGGAGAATAGTAATTAACGTCGCCGGGACTTGTGCAGCAGCAGCAGGATAAGCCATACCGGCTGTATCCTGCACCCAAGTCTCTCGCGCTGATTAGAGCCGTATGCTTCCTAGGTACTAGTGGATAGTTCTGCCTTCTATAGACAGTTGCACAGGCAGTCATGTTTAATTTTCCCATTTTTCCTTTAAAAAAACATCCATTTTATAGAAAAAAAAGTGAATGTTATTTTTTTTTTCCAATCAAGAAAATTCAACTGATTTTGTAAAATTATAAATAAATATCTGTCGGTCATGGTGGAAACAGTGTATAGAAAAATTGCTTTGATTTATCAAACAATACAATCAATAAAATTGAGTTTTAAAAATCTAAAAAAGAAATACAAACAATTGTATGGTGTATGGCCACCTCAATACAGGGTTAATGAAGATTTTTTATGTTAAACACAACTCCAGCCAACATACAAGTTTTGAATAGCATGAAGGAGGGTTAGAGCCTCTGTCAGGTGTTCTGTTTTGTCCTATAGAGATGGGAGGGGGAAAACAATTCAGGCATCTTCAGGGTCAAGGCAGTGGTGTAACTACAAAGCCATGGGCCCCAGTGCAAACTGAACTCCTAGAACCTCCTCCAGGACTGTATTGCTTGATACAGCACATCAAAAATGTCTTTCCAAGGGCAGCCATTGTGTGATAGAGGAAAAGGATTGGTTGGTTACTAATTACCACTATCCAAAGAATCAATAAAGATGATCATTACCACTAAAGCACCAATAAAGAGCTAATGCAGAGAAAAAAGAAGGGTCCCAGATGGGCTCCTCAGGTGCAGGGGCCCTCGTGCAGTCACATCCCCTGCATCCCCTATTGCTACACCACAGAGTAACTGCAATCAGATAATAAAAAAACTTCCTTTGCTCATCAACAGAGTTTGGACAGGCACTGAAGACGGATTGCATCTACAGGCTACTGACCCCAAATAACGGCAAATGATACCGGCAATACACTAACCACCAAATACCTGCAAATGATACAGGCAATACACTGACCACCAAATACCTGAAAATGATACAGGCAATACACTGATCACTGAATACCTGCAAACGATACCGGCAATACACTGACCACCGAATACCTGCAGATGATACAGGCAATACACTGATCACTGAATACCTGCAAACGATACAGGAATTAGACTAACCAACGAATCATTTTAAACGATACAGGCTGACCACTGAGTGATCAAAACCAATTGATTTTGCTCATGACATGTCTGTATAGTTATTTATGCAAATAGTTTAGATGTAGAAATTTGATTATGAATCTAAGGCTTAAGTTAACTACAGTAATCAATATCTTTCAGATGAAAACCACCCATTATATGGTTTCCAATATGATCGATCGAATCTGTCTTTGCCCGGGCAGTTTTCCCCTTATGCTGTGCAAAGCATGATGAGATTTCTGACGTGGTTGTTCTCATTCTGCTGTTTTGGTGCAATAATTTTTTTTTTTTTTACATTTTGAATTTGATATTTGAAGCCTAGTGTGTGCAGCCGGGAGGGGTTAACAGGACACAGGACAGTTGGAACTGTGTCTCATGCTCCCTGTCACCTCCTTTCAACCAAAAAGATGGCTGCCCCCATGACAAAGATGGCAGCCCCCATGAATCACAAACATTTGCCTGTTCTTTTAAAACAGGGTGGGTAAAAGATTATATTACCTATCTATTCTAATTAACATAACTAATGTAACTTAATAACAGTAGGTTTGTTTAGGCTGAAGTTCCCCTTTAAAGATTATTATGCTGTTGCTTATCTTTTAGAGCAGAGTGGAAGTTCTGGGTTCAGGTCCGCTTTAAAGAAAACATAAAACACCTTTCCCATACGTCAGTGAATACCTGACACGGTCAGACTTACCAAGCATTGCCCATTGATGCAGAATCCATCATACTCCACATGGCATGACGTTCCATCCAAAACTCTGCCAAAATTATAATAGAAATTTTGCCCCTGAGCCAAGCAGCTTAGTTCACAGTCGCCTTGTCCTTAATAGGAAATAGAGAAAACACAGAGAATGTATTTTGACATATTACTGCATGAGAATCTGCGACTGGGCATTAGGAACATGGAATGGTTTTTCACAGTAGTGTGCTAAAAGTAGTTTTTCACAAAAGCTTTCCATGGCGTGGGTTGTCTGCTAAATATTGTCAACATAAACGTGTAGTTACTCCAGCACACCACAGTGTCAGCATTGATATGTCGACACTTTCGGATATAAAACTCAGATTAAATATCAAAGGGACACCGGTCTGGCACAGAACACTCATTTGCTAATGTGCCTGTATTCTGGGAATGAACATGCCAGCTCTGGGTGGCACAAAGGACAGCATGCCTTCACTAAGGAAACCCGAGGCTCACAAACAGAGGTTTAGAAAAAGCAGCCAGAGAAAGCCAGGCCGGTTCTAGGTTCTTGCTGCCTGAGGCAAAACTTGTGAGCATGCACAAATCCCCCCCCCCCCCCCCCCGATTCGGAATGATTGTACAGCACCCGACAATTTACTCGGCTTCATTTAATGTTCTCACATGACATGCTGCAGCTCAACACAATAGCACACTGGCTGGCTGTGAGTCTGTGACAAACAGACTGCTAACCCTCAGCCACTCCATTCCTCCTCAGGAAGGTACACACAGCACAAAAATGCTGCCCCTGAAATCTCTGTGCCTGATGCAAATGCTTCACCTTGCTTCATGAGAAAACCGGCCTGAGAGAAAGTATCATTTCTAGAGAATGGGCTGCTTTTACAAAAAGTTTTGGTGCATTTTCAGTGTGTTTTAATGTGCTTGTCATGGTTACCCAGGGCCGGCCCTAGACTTTTTGCCGCCTGAGCCAAACTTCTGCAAAATCGCCCCCTCCCCCCCAAGCCATGGGTGGGGGGCCGTCGAGCTGGAGGGGGTAGCGGGCAGGAAGGGGGTATTGGGCACAGCGGTGGGGAGGGGGGTCAAACTCCCCCTCTATTACCTGGGTCCACATATCTGCACTCCCCCTTCAAATTTTAGCCGCTACTGGTAAGAGGCAGCGGGCAGGGACGACTCACCTCTTCCGCGTTCCAGCGTGCATTCTACTGTCGTCACTTCCTGCAATGCCGCCCACTGTTTTGTAAGTGGACGGCATTGCAGGAAGTGACGACAGTAGAACGCACACTGGAATGCGGAAGAGGTGAGTCGTCCCCGCCCGCTGCCTCTTACCAGTAGCGGCTAAAAGCTGGAGGGGGAACGCAGATAGGGGGACCCAGGCTGTGCCCAATACTCTGCTGTGCCCATTACCCCCTTCCTGCCTGCTACCCCCTCCAGCTCGGCGGCCCCCCACCCATGGGCAGGCGGGTGCCGTCTCCCCAGAAGTGCCGCCTGAGGCATTTGTTTCACCCCGCCTTATGGGCGGGCCGGCCCTGAAGTTACCAAATTAAAATGTTTCATGCAGATATGCAAGAAAAAGGAGTTGGTATACAACTGAAAAGAGCGGATGGTAATAATGTAAAATGGAACACAAAATCAAAGCAAAGCAGAAATGAAAATAAATGTATGAGATAACTAATTGTGTGTGTAGTAGCAATAGTACATAGAACTTCCTCAGTCTCAGTATGACGCATCAGGAGGAGCTGCCACTAGGGGGCTTCAACTGATTGCGTCATTATGTGATGCATGAGAAACCGCAGGGGGACAGTGAATGGAGAGAGGACGGGCCGCGCAGCTTCCGGGCAGCACCACCATGGAACAAGTGAAATGTCCCTGATTTGGCTTCCACTGTGCCTACTCTGCTTAAAAAATGCCAGCAGTAGTCCCCGGCTGCGTGACGTAATCGCGGCAGATCGGCAGGCGTTCGTATCGGCGGGTCGTTCTTAAGTCGGGTGTTCGTAAACCAGGGACTACCTGTACACAGTAAAAGCAAAAATTTTGCTTAAAGGACACATCCGAGGAGGAAAAAAAAAGATCTACTTACCGGGGCTTCCTCCAGCCCCTGGCAGCCTATCTGTCCTTCGCCGCAGCTCTGGTGCCCCATTGCAGATGGTGTCCCGGGGTCCATCATTTCAGATTCCAACCTCATCTTCTGTGCCTGCGAGAGTGCGTGGCCACGCCGTTCAGTCACGCTTCCTTGGCCAGGAGCTTACTGCGTATGCGCAGTACTTCTGGTGAGGTCCGCATCCGCAAATGGAGGGGACCCCGGGACACCGGAGCTGTGGCGAGGGACAGATAGGCTACTGGGACTGGAGGAAGCCCCAGGTAAGTAGATCTTGTTGCTTTAAGCCACAGTCCTCTGCAGAAAACCACAAACATTCAGGCCCAGTTCACATTAGAGTAAAAAAAACAGTCTGTTCCCGGATCGGAAGGGAATGGATTGTAACAGCTGGGAACGGATCCAATGTTAACTTATGGATCCGTTCACATCCCTCCATTCAAATGGATCCATTCCGCACGATCCGCTGAACAGTCCACAAGTTTCCTGCTGCACCAATTTTTCTGAACCGCTGAGCCCAGTGGAACGAAAAAGTAAGCTGAAGCATCGCATTGGGGGCAATGAGAAAACGTAAGATTTCTTCACAATGTTGAAGAAACGGACCATTCTAAATAGAAAAATACACTTTGGGGATATGGAGAAACGGAATGGTAGCAGGGGAACGGAAACTGAGTGAAAATAGATCCGATTGACTGGTGATCAGATTGGTTTTCAGGGATCCGTTTGCCACTTGGTAATTAGTGTCTCAGCAGAGCGTATTAGCTACCTCTGAGGATTTCTACAAAACATGCACTGTTGGTGGGCCTTGAGGACAGGGTTGGGGAACACTGCTTTAAGTTGACACTGCTTCATGGGACACGAACATAAAATTCAAACACTGCTCTAAAGGGGCCCATACATCTAACGATTTTACCGCCGATATACAGCAGTGATCGAATCTGCTGTGAAATCTTTGTGCAAACGCTGACAGAATGATCGATTTCAGTTCGAAATCAATCGTTCCGGTCGATTCGTCCGTGCGGAAGATTTTGCTCGATCGCTGGCGGGTTTTTCTCCATGCTGGGCTCCGAGTCCGGCTGGCTTCACTGAACTTCCTGGCCCGGCAGGAAGTTTAAACAGTAGAGCACCCTCTACTGTTCCCCGGACAGGAAGATCAGTAAAGCCAGCCGGACTCGGAGCCCATCACGGAGAAGAAGACAGCGGAGAGAGCAGGGACACGCGGTGGAGCAGGTAATGTATAGCTGGCGGGGGGGGGGGGGGGGGGGCGGCAGCTTCACAGACGGTGAATCGATTTCTTGCTGAAATCGATTCACAATCTGTTTGCAGTAAAGGCAGCCATATGATCCCTCTCTGATCAGATTCGATCAAAGAGGGATCTATCTGTTGGTCGATCTGATGGCAAATCGACCAGTGTATGGCTACCTTTAAAGTAAACCTGAGATCTCGCAATAAAAAGATTTTATACTCACCTGAGGCTCCCTTCAGCCTCATGAGCACCGATGCATCCCTCGCCGTCCTCCTGAATGCCTCCGTTCGGCCGCAATTAGTCCCAGTAATGTGTCTCAGTTGTGCATGTCGTCTCTTCTGCACATGTGCGGCCCCTCCACACATGCACAGAAGAACCGACTAGTGCGACTGAGCCAGTAGAAACATTTCAAATTTCATTTCAGTTCTAAAATATTAAAGATAGCACAAGTAGTAACAGGATTTTTTTAGTGGTATAACATTACTGGAAGGGTTAATAACTCAACCCTCCACTAACTCAGAGGCTAATTGATAAGCTTGACCAAATTATCAGATGGTCTTGTGTTACTATTTGAGACCAAACAAAGCAGAGGAGTTTCTTTGCCTTACAAGGGGAGAAATGGAAGGTAATCTGCATTGTTTGATCTGCAAATGCTGGACATAAAAACATTTGTAATCGTTTAGTGGAACTTTGAGTTATTAATCCCTCGAGTAACTCTATAGCAGTCATTTTTCCTTTTAGTCCTTATGCTGTATTCTTAGTCCTCATGCTGTATTTACAGCTTTAGAGCAGAGATGACATTTTGGTACTTAAAATTTTTATTGAGGAAAATGCAATACAAAAAGTACAACCAGCGTAGTAATGTATCCAGTACAGTTAGTGAACATGCATGCAAAAAGCCTCAATAAGGTTTTTTTCTTTTTTTTTTTCCAAAATAATAAAATCAGATGGAGAGCGAAAATGAAATCACGGATATTAGTACCAATAACATATAAAACTTTAGAGAGATTACATTTTGAGTTTCTGAACTAAAGGACTAAAATGTCTGGGTTTTCTTTGCATATACTTGTAGCTCTCTCTCCAGTAAGACCTTCTCATAGACATTTGTTGCACAAGCGTTTGGTGGGCGATTTTAAAAATCGCCTGCGTGTAAAACCCCCCCCCGAAAACGCCTACAGTGTGCACGAGCCCTTATTGCTGTTTTCATCCTGATAGTTCCCGCTCTCTTTTAGATCCTGTGACAGGTTTAGAACTGCAAGTGAGAAAGAAATCCCTCACACGAGGATGGATACACAGCGGTATGGACAGAAATGTCCATCCATAAAAACATGCTGTGAACAGTATAAACGTGCATACACATCAATACTCTCCTGAACTGTATACTAGACCCTTGCTTGACACATTTTGGCAAGTTACAGGAAAAAAAAAGTTTTAAAAATACATTTTATCACTTTTTGCAAAGAAATCCTGGGAAAATTGAACGCCGGGGAGGTTAAAAACCTGGCAACATTGTCACCCTTTTGCATCTGGAAAATGGTTAGACGCTGCAGGTGTTAATGCAGTCCAGGTTTCCTTCGAAAAGGTTTTTCAAGAACTGTAAATGAGGAAGAAATATACCAAAAACAGTTAGAAACCTAGCAAAGTAGTACTAGTAACCCTTCTGCATTTCATCCCAAAGAAAATAAAACATTTGGGTTGGAGTTACAGTTTAGCACACCTGCACCTACTAAAATCTAGTGCCTGGTACACACCATGCAAGATGGGTTGATAGATCATTTCTGACGGGTCCGATCTGATTTCCGATAGTTTGTTTTTTTTCCAAATGATTTTGTATAGAAGCGATCGGAAAATCTATGATAAAAATGATCATAAATCCAATCGGACCTGTCGGAAATGATCTATTCGACTCATCTTTCTGATGGGAAATTGCATGGTGTGTACCAGGCATAAGTTCTTTCATACTGAGTCGGCTTTGCTCTTTTTCTCCTCCAGACCAAAAACTAAACTTCTCCAAGGCCACATCACTTAAGGTGGCTCTAAAACTGGTCGATCTTTTACTTTGATCGATTATTATAAATGAATCGAGTTGTCATTTAGATGTAGAATCGATTCTTATTGGCCAATATTCGATCAAATTTTTAAAATGAATCAATTGAGTATGTCGGGTTATTTCAATCGATGGAACAAGAATCGAGAGCTTTTCAATATGTATTCAATCGATCTTTACTTGATCTGATTCATCAGTGTGCTTATTTTGTGATCGAAAATAGCCTCCGATTGATTAAAAGTGGGAAAATGGAACAAACATCAACCCTAGTGTATGGATAAAAAAATCGACTCGTGTTCAATCAATTCATCGATTTTGAATCGATTCTAAGGAATCAATAGGTCAATCGATCGTCCTATAAATCGACCAATTTTATGGCCAACATTACACACAATTTAGGAGAGTGGTACATAGTAAACACAATTATGTTTGCGCGCCTGATAAAGTATAAAGAGAAGCATGTTCAGCTGTTTACCTGACTGGAAAGGGACCCATCTGTAATAATTTCCCATTAAAGGCTTATTGTTGTATGCAGAACACTGAAAATGGCGGAAATCAGCAACTCCTGATGGACAATCCTGTGTAGGAAAACTTGATTATGTTTTGCTGTACAGCAGTAAACACAAGTGCTGTGAGAGGACACAGAACAGGACATTACCTTCATGTTACATGCTTGGTATTGCCTTGTGTCTCCCAGACAGTCCGGCCCCGCTGCATCTCTATAAGGGAAACAGCACAAATTAGAGCAAAATGTAAACATTTCATCAGCCAGCTGTAAAGGTTAATGCTGTAACCAGACACCAATAAGACATTATCTGTTACAGAAATACATCTTAACATTTAAGTACAGAGACATGAATTCTTCTGCTGCCAACTATGCAGGAAAGGACATGTTTTGCAGCACATAAATAAAAGGCGTCATAACAAATGGCTGTTCCGAAATACTGAAATGCAGAAAAAAAAAGTACATGGTGTAGCCTGGTAATACAGAATATGTTATTTCTAAGGCGCTTCATAATTAAAGCCTATAAATGATCCACAGGCACTTAACCCCAAACACAAAGAGGAGTTATTCCAAAATATGTTCTAAACACTGCATAATGAAAGCCTATGAGCGATCCAGAGTCACTTACACCCAAACACATACAGGCTTATTAAAAGGCACTGCATTCCTAAGCATGTGCTCTGGTCCCACCGCAAGAACATAAATTGTAGGAAACTTCACATGTATATAGTCAAGTCAATCATGTCAGCAGTGGGGCTTAAGGGCAACTTGTCAAGACAGAATAATGGGAACTACCGTCACTATCCTGCTGGTCGATTTCAGCCATCCATCCATTCTACTGAATCGAAAGATTGGAAATTGATTCCATCAAATTTATCGATCGATCAATTTGCGGCCGATTTCGAGCGATTTGATCTATCTGAAAGGATGGAAAATCTAGCTCGATCTGCTGCTGGTAGCAGATCCATGGCCCATAGAGTTGCATTAGATCTAATGGTTCCGATAAGGCATTTAGATAGATTTCCAATAGATTTCATTCTAAAATCTATTTGAAATCTGTTCCTAGTGTGTGGCACACATTAGATAGATACCTGTCAGATTCGACTTGACAGGCATCTGACAGAAATATATCTGATGGTTGAATCTGCTGCAAATATATAAGTATGTATGGCCACCTGTGTAATCTATAAGTGTATGGCTATATAAGTGTATAGCATTGATTCAGTATACCAACAACTTCATGAATGTTCACCAAAGAGATTTATCAATCAACTAGTCATTTAGCCCTCCCGTTAAATAATGGGCGCTAGGGCTATGACGTCAGGACGCACAGCCGCGCTCTCCGCCGCGCTCCCCAATGGCCGCCCGCTCCCTTTGTCCCTGTCCTCCTCCTGCCGGCTACACATGTGCAGTAGCGCAAAACCACGGACGCAGCCAGGAGGAGGATGATGCAGGGACAGTTAGGGATTATAATAGAGGATAATACAGGGATAAGGATAAGAGCCATAAACTAGTCTGTGGAGCTAACAGAGGTGCTGTCAGTCATGAAGAAGACATGGGGCAGCGGGCATAGCAGTTGGGCCTGCCACCCCATGACTTAGTTCTGGTCACTGCTGGTACCACATGACTCATGGAGTGGAAGCAAACTGCCAGCTGCTTGCAGTGTGGATATGGGTACATGTAATCCACTACAACTGTGAAGCTGGCCTTACACTGGATGATGTGGCCAACAGATGCATCACCTTCAGATCATTATCTGATCAAACTCTCCACACATTGTACACAGATTTTCAATAGATTTTAGCATGAAAACAATTGAAAATCTGTGCACACTGCCTAGCAGGTCCCCAAGTCTCCCAGTCCCCAAACCCCCCAGCCATGCACAGTGTAGGGGGCGGCTAATGTAGGGGCAGCAAAAGGTACTCTCACCTGTCTCCCAGCATTTCTTCCTGTCTTCTCTCCCCTGCACGGGATTCTTCCTGTCTCTTCACTCCCTTCTGACCAAACACTGAAGGCCAAGCACTAGGAGCGTCGTGGCACTTACCTTACATGGCCACTAGAGGCATCTAGTATTTGGCCTCTAGTGTTTGTCACGATACACAGCTCCCCAGGAGTGAAAAGCCAGAAAGAATGATTCAGGTCATTTTAGCGCTTATTCAGTACCACTTAGCTGCAATGGACTGTAAGCACTCAAACCCACTAGGAGCGATTTCTATTCGCTAGTGATTTGAAAAAGCTCTTGCTAATGCAATGCTATGGGGGGGGGGGGGGGGGGGGTTAATATAAAATAACATCGCTCAAGTGGAATCACATCCATAGCATTACATTAGCAAGAGCGTTTCAAATCACAAAGCGCTCAGAAAAGCGTTCCTAGTGGGTTCCAGACCTAAGGTTAATTACGGCTATAGCGGCACAGGTGAAATTACAATAAAATCACTAATTTAGTTGCTGGAAATAGCTGGACCCCGAATTGCAGGGAGAGCTATCTTTCAGCTTCTCCCTGTGCCCAAAATGAATGCAGCCTGAACATATGGATGCCAGGAAAAAGCCCTGGCAATGGAGAGACACACTAGTGGACGGGTGAAAATAGCTTTTCTGCTGCGACAGTCATCCCAAATTCAAACGCCGCTAGCGATGCACTCCTGACGCTAATCAAGTGAGATCTTCCTTCTGGATTGATCAACCAAAACAATCATATCAGAGGAAAATCGATTGGGAATGGTTTGCGACATCGGTGTCTAGCATATTTGACCAAATTATCGAATCGGACAGATATTGCTAAAATAATATTAGTAGTGTATGGCCACCTTTAGTTTTGATTTTTATACTGCACAAGAGTTTTTGCAATACAGTAAAACCTTGCAAGTAACTTGGTTTAGGAGCGCTTTGTAAGACAAACATTCTATAAAATTTAACTTGATAAGCAAGCAACGTCTTCATATACAAACACAGAATGTTTAGTCATCACTGAGTCAATGGTTCTCACTTTGTATGAAATATTTTTCTATATATGTTTTTGGAACAAATCATCAGAGTTTCTACTGATACTTATAGAGAAATTTGCTTGATATAAGAGTGTATTGGATTAAGCAGTTTCCAAAACGAATTATACTTGCAAACCAAGGTTCCACTGTACAGTGTTATGTTGAATGCACATTTTTGTTATTATTGTATTTAGACACAGACACAGAACATTTGCGCTTTTCTCCTGGTGGACTCAAAGCGCCAGATGAAAAACTCATTAGGCAGTAGCACTGCTAGCGAGTCTTGCCCATGGTCTACTTACTGAATAAGTATAGGCTTGCTGAACAGAAAGAGCTGAGATTCGAACCCTAGTCTCCTGTGTCAGAGCCCTTAAAGTACACTATCCAGCCACTGTTTTACATAAAATTCAGTTGTAAAAAATAAGTGTGAAATAGGGCTTTAAAAAAAGGTTTGAGGCAGTGTGAGTACCATGAAATACTGATACCTTACTATACATTGCCGTGTGCGCACCGCAGCGCCCCCTCCGCATGTCCGAGAACAGGGGGACCAGCTTTGCCATGAACCCCACTCATTGCTGGATTTCTGTGGTGGACTGTGCTCTGCGCCAAACCAGTTCACTGCTCCTCTGTGAAATGGTGTCCTTTGAACCTATTAAAACAAAAGTGAGAACAGCATCATCTAGCTGCTGTAGAGAACAATCTCCGTTTGTGAAAGCACAAGATGAAGTGTTATAGTAAAAAACAGAAGTCCCCTATATGTAGTCAATGGAAAACCCTGCATGAAGAGCAGAAACAACCCAAACATGATGTGTTTGTAATTTCTACACTCATTACCTGACAGCAGCACGGGGGTATGCTGCATAGTCCTTATAGAATGGGGCCCAAGGGGTTTACATATATACTTACTTTTATGAACATGAACAAGGGCTGTCTGTTCCATCATCCACTCTCTGAAGACACAAAGAGACAGTGAAGACTTATCACAAGACAATCAACACTCATCTTGTGTTTCCAAAGCTTGTTAAACATGGATTTGCTGGATGGCAAGCCAATAATAAAAAAAGCATGTCAAGACAGCGAAATGGTGGCAGAAAATAAACGAGGTGGTAACATAAGCTTAATGCACCGGTAACAGGGGAATCCGAATCTCACACTCAGCTGCGCTGTGACACTTCAACAATATGTTCCAACAGACACAAACCACAAAAGGCAAACAAAGAACCTGACAACAGATAATGCTCACCTGTCCAGCTTCAGTTGTTTTTTTGTGCTGTGTAAAAACAATCCAAATAATGACCTTCTAAACCCCCTCAGTGATGCTCCATGGAGTGCTGACACATTGGGCCTACACCAACCCTTCCTGGAAATCAGCACTTGTGTTTGGGGATAAAAACAGAAGCATTTCACTACCATTTCAAGAAACTGTGAAAACACTAATTACGCCAGGTGCCTGCAAATACTAATATGGTCCAAGGAGTCATTCACATGGTTTAATCTATTTAAAATCCATGCTTCTATTACCACAGAATGTTCTACAGTGGAATAAAGCAGCCATATATATCCCGGATATCAGTCTTGCATTCTTGGAAAAATCAACAATTGGATAAATACCAAATTCCAGGCACACCTAACACCATTTAATCCCGCTACTAATCCATTAAAGCTGCACTAATGGCATGCTACTTATATTTTTAAATGGGGAAGAATGTGCAGAATCAAACAAACAAAATGTTTTAACAAAATGAAGCATGCAATTTTACCGCACCCTACTGCAGGGCAATGAGAGTCTATGGAGACTGTCACACTGTGGCAGTATGGCGCGATGCAACAGAAGTGACGGTTTTGCCACATCCCCGATGCTCAGATAGACCTGCGTTACTGCGCGGTGCTGAGACAAGGTGCAGCAGGCCGGAAGTCATGTAAGTCTTTTCACATGTTAATACATATAAAATGACTTGACTGACTGCAGCCCATTATTCTCTAAATTTTCTAACATTGAGGGAGAGAGTACAGGTATGGTTACTGAGTCACAGCTATTATGTGGGGAAGATTAGGTGGGACTGGGGGCAGGTAAGCTTTGGATACTAGAACATCTGCACAGCCAAAGGAGAGGGGATTGACTAGGCACCCCTTGGAGCAGGACTGTCACTTCCAGAGCTTCTTTTACAAGAAGTGAGACACCAATAATGACTCATCAGATTTTTATCAGCATGTCCCCAACCTGCCTGTATCTGCATGGAGAACATAAAGGAAAGCGAGGTCAGATTGTTGGCCAAGTTATTCATCTGGTCCATTTAGAGACAAAAACTACAGGATTGGCTGGACTGACATATTCAAGAAAGCCAAATATTTCATAAATGTTCTGTGTATTTATCCCCTTAGCTGGCACTCATGTTTAAATGTGGCATTTGCCATATTTCGACTATGGATGATTCTTCTGGCAGTATGTGATTCAATCAATAGTATGAAAGCTGACTAGCTTAGGCCTATTAACTCATATATGTAGATCTCCTAACCAACTGACAAACTGCACCAATCAACTACAAAATCCAACTCCCAGGTGAGTCAAGTGAAGTACTTGAGTAAATTCGTTAAACGAAGATGGTTGCAGAGAGAATATCCAGACTGTAGCGGAAAGATTGTTTAAAGATCTGTATGCATGAGGGACGTTAAACAAATTAATCCATTGTCAGTGTCATTGTACATCGTCATCTGTAACTATTGTTTACCTGTTTCTTTTAAGATAGTTACACATTGTCGGTTGGAATGATCGTTCATCTGTCATTTTGACAGATGAAATCTTGCGGTGGTTATGGACCTTAAAATGACACACACTGCCACAGAGACAGCCTCTGTATTTCTCTACCAATTTTTCAATAAGATACTGAATGGCTTTGGATATCTATCTATACTCATGACTAATTTTGCTGGTAACACAAATGTTGTGTTTTGCAAAAATTTGTGGCTTTAGTTTTTACATTATTGTGCAGAGCATTTGGATGCATATTCATTCATAGTAAAGAGCAATTACTTAAATTAACTTTAATTAACATTAAAAGTTCACTTAATCATAAAGCCCATTTTCACAGCTAACTTTATTTCAGAATATAGTCCTATCATCAGCAAAGGTAAAGGAGGGAATGAGCAGAGATTAAATCAGTCGTTCTGATCTGAATTGTTACACCATATACCATAACATTGCGTTATCCTGAAATGCACGTGGCAGTAATAGTGTAATGGGCGCTGCTCCCCTGGCATTAGTACTGGTAACATTGGTGTGTGCTACCTGCACCTGGCAAATTTAGCGCCCTTTTTATGCATCAGGCTCTATGTAACTCAAAACGCATGCTATTTTAACTGTCCCCATAGGCCCCTTTAACACTGAGGCGGTGCAGTAATTTTACCGCACCCTACTGCAGGGCAATGAGAGTCTATGGAGACTGTCACACTGTGGCAGTACGGCGCGATGCGACAGAAGTGACGGTTTTGCCACATCCCCGATGCTCAGATAGACCTGCATTACTGCGCGGTGCTGAGACAAGGTGCAGCAGGCCGGAAGTCATGTAAAGGGGCCCATACACTCAGCCGATTTTCTGGCCGACCGATCGATCCCGATCGATCGATCGATAGATCGATTGCAAATCGGTTGGCCAATCGACCGATCGACGGCCGATTTCGATGGATTTCCATCGAACTGGCAGGGTGGAAAATTTAGGTCGATCTGATGAGATTGCTTATCAGTTTGCATTGGCCTTAATGGAAATCTGATGGCAAAAAAATGCCATCAGATTGAATTTCAATAGATTTCAAACTGAAATCTATTGGAATTCTATCCTGGTAAAAAATGTTCTAAAAACGCATCAGATAGATCATCAGATGCATTTCTTATCTATCTGCTGCCAATCTGACGAGTGTATGGGCACCTTAAAGCGGAATATAACCCTGCATTTCAACTTTGCTCTAAAACATTATTTACAGTATATTATATGCAAAAAGCATTTTTTTTTTTTACTAGACCAGCATTGGAAGGGTTAAACACAGAGGTTTTAAGTTCCGTGCAGACATTCAGATAGTTACATTCTATTTACTTAGTGTGTAACTGTTTATCAATAGATACATCTCTTTGGCTGTCCTCCAAGCTCCTTCTCAGTGAGAGAGATGAGTCACAATAAACACATATTTGTAAACAAAAAGTATCTAACTCAAGTTCGGATTCGTCTGCAGAAATCTCTAGGGACTTTAAAGGGACTCCGAGCTCTGAAAAAAAAGGAAAGTTGTACTCACCAGGGGCTTTTTCCAGCCCAGTGCTGGTCGGGAGGTCCCACGCCGGCGTCCTGGCTCCTCTCCTTCACCCCGCTCCGGAATGGCTGGCAGGCCGCAGCCCGGGCGACACTCTCCCGAGTGTCGGGCTGCTTCTTCCGCATATGACGCGGATTACGTCACACGCCGGCCGCCTCGCGTCATCACGGCGGCCGGCGTGAAAGTACTGCGCATGCGCGAACAAAGCGCGCATGCGCAGTACTTTCACGCCGGCCGCCGTGATGACGCGAGGCGGCCGGCGTGTGACGTAATCCGCGTCATATGCGGAAGAAGCAGCCCGACACTCGGGAGAGTGTCGCCCGGGCTGCGGCCTGCCAGCCATTCCGGAGCGGGGTGAAGGAGAGGAGCCAGGACGCCGGCGTGGGACCTCCCGACCAGCACTGGGCTGGAAAAAGCCCCTGGTGAGTACAACTTTCCTTTTTTTTCAGAGCTCGGAGTCCCTTTAAAGCCCTGTGTAACCCTTCCAATGCTGGTCTAGTAAAAAAAAAAATGCTGGTTGCATATAATATACTGTAAATAATGTTTTAGAGCAAAGTTGAAATGCAGGGTTATATTCCGCTTTAAGTCTTTTCACATGTTAATACATATAAACTATAGAAGGTCAACGTGACTAACTAGAGTCACCAATTTGCTATTGTCAGAACACAATGAGGATAACACACATTTCAGGCCCATACACACGTCGGATTTTTCTGAACGACGGGTCGTTTGAACGTTCCGTCGTTCAGTCGTTCGCACGCGGAATCAGACGTGTGTACGGACTATCGTTCGCGTGATAAGACTGGTTTCCAGCGATCCGCCCGGCGGATCGCTGGAAACCAGTCTTATCACCCGAACGATAGTCTGTACACACGTCGGATTTGACGTGCGAACGACTGAACGACGGAACGTTCAAACGACGGGTCGTTCGCAAAAATCCGACGTGTGTATGGGCCTTTAGTATCAACAGGTAACAGATAATAAGAACTGCTGATAACAAAACTAGTACAGCTGTGTACCACACGTCTGCCCCGGTGTGCGCAACCAGGCAATCCCAGGAGATAACATACAACAATTAAAGGGGCACTATGGTGGTGAAAAATTGTAAAATTTAAAATATGTGCAAACACAGACAAAAAGACTGTTTTTTTCCAGAGTAAAATGAGCCATAAATTACTTTTCTCCTATGTTGCTGTCACTTAAAGTAGGTAGTAGAAATCTGACAGAGCTGATAGGTTTTGGACTAGTCCATCTCTTCATAGGGGATTCTCAGCAAGGCTTTTATTCTTTATAAAGATATTCCCTAAAAAGGATTTAAACAATGATGCTGCCAGCTTCCCTGCGCCCTACACAGTTTTGTGGCAGTTGGACAGAGCAACTGCCATTCACTAAATGCTTTTGAAAATAAATATATCCCTGAGAATCCCCCCATGAAGAGATGGACTAGTCCAAAACCTGGCGCTTCTGTCAGATTTCTACTACCTACTGTAAGTGACAGCAACATAGGAGAAAAGTAATTTACTCTTGGAAAAAACGTACTTCTTATTTGTTTATGTTTGCACATATTTAAAATTTTACAATTTTATGCCATAGTGCCTCTTTAACATTTCAGGTGGACCGGATGCCCAAATGGATCATTTACCCAGGTAACACCCCTTATAGCTTAAAGGGGAACTGAAGTAGGAGGTATGCGGAGGCTGCCATATTTATTTCCTTTTAATCAATACCATTTGCCTGGCAGCCCGCTGATCTATTTCTCTGCAGTAGTATCTGAATAACACCAGAAACAAGCATGCAGCTAGTCTTGTCAGATTTGACTTGAAAGTCTGAAACACCTGATCTGCTGCATGCTTGTTCAGGGGCTATGGCTAACAGTATTAGAGGCAGAGGATCAGCAGGGCTGCCAAGCAACTGGTATTGCTTAAAGGGAAGGTTCAAGCAATATAAAAAAATGAGTTTCACTTACCTGGGGTTTCTACCAGCCTCATGCAGCCATCCTGTGCCCTCGTAGTCACTCACTGCTGCTCCAGTCCCCCCCTGGCAGTTTTCCGACCTCGGAGGTCGGCGGGACGCATTGCGTACATTTTTACGCATTCCCGCTAGTGAGGAACATTAACACATACATTTTTACGCGTTACTGGTTCAATGCATACATTTTTACGCATTGAACCAGTAATGCGTAAAAATGTATGTGTTAATGTTCCTGCACTAGCGGGAATGCGTAAAAATGTACGCAATGCGTCCCGCCGACCTCCGAGGTCGGAAAGCTGCCAGCGGGGGACTGGAGCAGCAGTGAGTGACTACGAGGGCACAGGATGGCTGCATGGGGCTGGGAGAAGCCCCAGGTAAGTGAAATTCATTTTTTTATTTTGCTTGGACCTTCCCTTTAAAAGGAAATAAACATGGCAGCCTCCATATACCTCTCTCTTCAGTTCCCCTTTAATCTCCAGGATTATAAGGGGGACAATTTGCAAGAAATTCCCCTGTTTGAGCTATTTATTTGCAACAGAGAAATACAACAGAAAAAAGAAATAGAGAAGAAAAGAGCGTAGAAAAGAAAGACAAAGGAGAATGAGAAAGAAAAGATGTGGCCCGTTCAAAGCACCAGAGGAGCCCATGGTATATAAGTAAAACATGAAACCTGAAAATCCCCTACTGGGGCTTAATGAGAAAACAACGCCAACTTAACGTGGCCAATCCATAGTCTGCAGCCGGCCTTTGATGCAAAAATTCTTATTATTGGTTATAAAAATATATATAACATTTAAAATATCTTAATACCAGGAAAAATAATTTAATATACAGTATATTATATATATATATATATATATATATATATATATATATATATATATATATATATATATATATATATATATACACACATATATACTGTAGAGTGTAGATTTACATTTTATGACTTATACATTAGTTGATCTTCCCTCTGTACAGCTACAGCTTTACCCAGCCCACAGGTGAGAGGTTTTAGTCACCTGGCTAAAGTGTAAAGAAGACGTGAGACTATGATAAGAATCCACTAGCCCTGTACTTTGTACTCACCTATAAAGCCTGAGAGCTTTAAGTGGATGATGACATGCACACTTCTCACAACAGCACTTGGGGCTGCAACCAAGCCTGCTATAAGCATTCATTTCAAGGTGACCTGAAGAAGTTTACAGAAAGAATGTATATGCTGGGTGGGTTTGTTTTAGAGGTAAGAGGCTACCAAATGGTCTGACCCTAGAACAAATTCCACAATAGAATGTAAACATGCATGCCTACATCTCAAATGATTCAGAGATTACTTCAGTACTCTTAGAGAAGTTTCTGTTGCATTTGAGGTGTGGTTGCAGCGCATTGCATTTCTTGATGTTCTTTTTTGCGGTGTTTGGAAAACTTCAAATGCAGTTCAATGGCAATATGTACCTGTACAGTGACTGTATGCATGCTTAGCCCCTGTGAAGTAGCATGTTCTGTCCTATGTAGATAGGAGGCAGGAAACATCAAGCTAAGAGCTGTTGCCAGTCTGCTGTCTATAGGCAGCATTATCTTGCAGGAGCAATATTAGGAGGGTGAGTTGCTATTACAAAGTAAACACGGGATTGTAAAAAACTGGCGATGGCACATCTCCTAAACAATCCTTTACGGGAATTCACTAAGTGCTTCCCGGCCATCACTACTCCCGCTCCACTTACAAAAACAAACAAAAAGCCCCCACGCAAGCCTTATTAACTCCTTGTCTCCCTATGAGGTTATTACTCTCTACAAAGTTTACCTCCTGAGCAATACAAGCTGACCTTGCACACTGCCGCCATTGTAGAGCCCCAGAAGAAGTGCATGGAGCGTCAAATGGTATTGGGCCATCATTTACTTGGTCACCTACAGTACAGAAAGGTACTTTGTTGTAGATATAAAATTGTGTGTACTATTGCACAATAAGCATTGCACTGAATAAAGCATTTGGATTTGAGACAGCAGTGCTGGGAACTGTCTACTCTATTCAATCAGTCTGCATACTCTATGGCTGCTCACGTCAGTTTCAACAGTGCAGACTCTACATTCTGTTTCCAAATTATGGATTAAAAGATTCACATTTACATTTAATATCAAGTTATAATGTGGGTGAATATGTGGGTGAAGTCGGTGTAGGGAAAGGCTGAGATTTGGGCTTTTGCTGCCTTTCAGTGGCTTTTGCTGGCTTTCAAATGCAACGCCAGCAACAACAAATGACTTCTAGAAGCTGCATGTTGCTTTAGAGATGAGACGAGGCGCCGGGATCTACTGACAGGCTTTCATGAAAACTTGCAAAAGCTCCCACTAAACACTCCCATTCACTTGCATGGGACAGCAGTAGATCCATAAAAACATTACTTTTAAAATGCCACATTTAGGCCTTGTTCACATTATAGGCGGTTTTTGTAAAAAAATTTAAGCGATCCGCTTAGAAAAGCAGCGCTTGAGCCATTTTTGAGGCGATTTGCCTCAATGGAAGGTATAGGAAAAACGCAAAACGCTCACAAAAATCGCTTTGGTAAGCAATTGCGTGAGCATTTAAAGAAAAAATACATTGTATTTATCGTTTCCGGATTTTTTTTTCCAGATCAAAAGACGGCAGCGCTCTGCAAAATACAAAAACGCAAAAATGAGCGAACGCGCAGAAAATTGCCAGAAAACGCTTAAAAAAAGCAGAAAAAAAGCCCACCTCGGATGGACACGTGAGCCGAACGCATTGTGAACAAGGCCTTAATGCCAGCAAAACGTCTGTGTGAACGAGCCCGTAGAATAACTCAATCGGTTGCAACACAGAGATGTAAACAGGCCCATAGATTTGTATGAGCAGCGAGTTGACATGCAGAATTATTCTGCAATGCAACTGAGCACTGTGAAAGGAGCCTTACATATCAGTTTCCTGGTCTATCAAAAACTAAACGTCATTTAAGTTTGTTCTCCTGTCAAGGTTTCAGTTTGTAAACTGCATAAACCGATTTAATGCAAATGTACTTGTAGCCATTTTCTCCTCAGCCAAGTATGGCAAATGCGGCCCACCAAGCTTTTTCTGGTGGTGCCCAAAGCTCTCTACAGTTGTTATCGCCATGCGGCCATAGCTGCGTTGGAGCACGCGAGGCCACATTGTGTTTTCGTTCTGCCTTCCCCTTTGCTCACCTGTAGGTTATCAATCATGAAATAAAACGTTGGATAACCTTTAGGAGAAAAGTGATGGTAAGCATGAACCAAGGATGGAAAAAACGGAGACATTAGCATTACGACCAAATGTAAACTGCTTCATGCCATTGTTCTCCCCATAACCATGTATGGCTGCAAAAGTTGGACCCTAAGAAAAGCAAATAAAAGAAAAATCGACTCCTTCGAGTTGTGGTGCTGGCGATGGTTGCTTCGCATTCCATGGACAGCAAGAATGACGAACAAAGAAGTATTGGAGCGTATAAGACCAGACATGACACTGGAAGGCAAGATCACCAGACTCAGACTCACATATTTCGGCCACGTGATGCGATCAAATCCATTAGCGAAAGACCTAAGGACAAAACAAGACCTAAAGACCTAGGACAAAACAGTGGAAAAAGGTGACAAGGCCACCAGAGAACACGCTGGCTTGACACCATCAAAGCTGACACAGGATTGAGCTGAAGGCAAGTGGCGGAAATAGTACAAGATCGGACAGCATGGGGAGAGCTAACCCATAGAATCGCCAAGAGACGGATACGAGTGAATGGATAACATCATCATTATCAGGTTATCAGCTACCACTGTAGCAGTAACAGCCACTGTTTAGCAGCTGACACTGTGCTAAATGCACACTGTATATGGGTTTATTTACTGTGGAAATGTTTTATTTGACAAATGTCACAGGTATAGTGTATCTAATGGCAATCAGCAAAAATGTTGTTGAATTTCCCTAGTACGCCGCTACCACTCTCATGGACAGCGATGTGGCTCTTGACCTAAAATGTTTGGACTCCCTCTGTCCTAGGAGGTAATTTTTAATCTTCTGTTTAAAATAACCTTTCAGCACTTCACAGTTGAAAAACTACAACAAAAGTAGATGAAAAGTTACTATCAAAATTATTCAGAGTATTTTCTTGCTTGCTGATGGCTTAAAAGACATTTTATTGATGAGGTGTGGAAATATCACCTGGGAGAAACATAGGAGAAAAAGTGAATCTAATAAAGGCCAAGGAGAGATCAATCATGAGGGAGGCCCACTGCACACCAAAACCTCTAGCAGATCCTCAAAATGCTAGAGGTTTTTGGAGCAAATTTCAGAGTGATTCTAGGCATGTTTAGAGAGGTTTTCTAAACATGCCTAGAGTTTTTTGGAGCGTTTTTGTGTAGCAGATTACAAATATTGTTACAGTAAAAGCTGTTACTGAACAGCTACTGTTACAAAAACGCCTGGAAAACCACTCTGATCTAGCAGTTTTCAGAGCGGTTTGAGCTTTTCCTATACTTTACATTGAGACAGGTTTGCTAAAAACCGCTGGTGTGCACCATCCCATTGAAATACATTAGCCAAGCGTTTTCACGGTTTGGGAAACGCTTCAAAAACCGCTCGGTGTGCACCAGGCCTTTTTAGTGTAACAGAGCTGTACATAAAAAAAGAACCGATACTTAACCGCTGCTTCCTCCTGCAGCATAAACATGTGCAAGTCCCTCGCCGCCCTCCCGCGGTCTGCCGTTCAGCCTCGTCAATCTGGGCTACTGCGCATGCAGGAGGATGGCGAGGGACTCACACATGTTTATGCTGCAGGAAGAAGCAGCGGGTAAGTATCAGTATTTCTTATATTTACAGCTCTGGTTTCCTTTAAGTCATGTAAGAAGCGATAAATTGTGAGTTAATAAGTAAGGTGAAATCATTCAACAGAAAAGCTTTGTGAATCAACCCCACGATGTTCAAAACAATCTCCAAATGCAGCAAAATAAGACAGGCCTTGTTTGAGATAAAAAAAAATGCAATGCATCAAATAACATTATAACAGTGCACCACTTTATCAAATTGTGTTTGCTCAGCAACGACTTTACTTTGTCTACAACACATTGTCTATTTACTCTGCATGGTCAAATATCTTGTACAAATATTGTACTGTTTCTTTATTTCTTGTTATTCTCAGTAAATACTTAAAATAAAAAAGGGTTTGTTTACTACCCACTATTTTGGATAACATTGTGTCAAGTATGTTGACAAGTTATATGTGTTCAGAAGAGTCCTCAGAATTTGTGCATAAATGCTATTCAATAATTCCTTTATGTTTTTAACTAACTAAAATAATTCTTCTGGCTTATTTATACATTACTTATTTTGTAATCCCCATATTCATTGTAACAGATAGGCCTCAATTCACTAAGGTTATCTCCTGTCTTTAATAACTCTTCTAGAGTTGTTACCATGGTGATAAGGCATGTAGTATTCAGGAAACATTTTACCTCAGGCAAACCTAAGGTTAACTCTTCTGTCTTTAACTTAACTCTTTAATCCTTAAAATAACTCCAGAGTTAAAGACAGGCTGTTCATTAACTGCGTGTGAAAATAACTCCAGAGGAGGTAAATTAACTACAGAGGAGGTAAATTAAGTACAAAAGAGGTAACGTAAGGAATGAAGAGATAATATAACTATCTTAGGCCCGGTTCACACTTGCGGTGGCCCTCCGGAATCGCCGTGCCGGAGCCGCACCGCTTGCAGAACGGACGGAACGGACGCACGGCATAGCAATGAAAGCCTATGCGTCCGTTCACATGCGTCCGTTCTGCCGAACCGGAGCCGGACCGGATCGGATCCGGACTCCGGCCTCCGTTCCAACATGCGCTATTTTTTCATCCGGCTCCTCCGGCAGCCGTATCCGGGGCGGAGCCGGACTGCACCATCCGGCCAATACAAACCAATGGGAACCGGAGAGCGCACAACACACTGGCTGAGAAATCCGGATGTTCTACCCCACTTCCTATGGGGATTGTTGCGGCGATATTGGATGGGGACACATGGGCAAGCATTTTGGAGTGGAGCAGCACAGCTGGATCCGGATCTGGAGATGTTGGCAGCATGTCGCAGGTGGAGGTGAGTGCTAAACAGCAGAGGGCCTGATTCCACAGGTCCCCCTTCTGCTGACCTCCCAGACCCCAACATTTTTTTTGTTTTTAACGTTACTTTTGCCAAACGGATCCGGATCGCATCCTGATGGACACCTGATGCAACCTGACCGGATCCGGATCGGATCCGGATCAGAACCGTACGGTTCCGATCCGGATCCGGTCCGGATCCGGTCAGGTCATCCGGTCCGTTTGGCAAACAACCGCAAGTGTGAACGGGGCCTTACTGTGTGGAGGTAAGTTTTCTCTTGCCTTATTATCTCCAGCATGATCTTAGTGAATTGAGGCCTATGACAAGTTCAGGAATAACCTGAACCCAACACAAGTCCCCCCAGGGGTACACATACCCAAAGCAGGTAATTTTTACACCGTATAGACAGTAGTGTTAATTGCGGCTACAGTGGCAGCCAGTGTGCAATGTGGGCGATGGCAGCACACAATAAATTGCGGCCACAGATATTGGGCGAGAGGAGAGTTCAATGACGGAAGGCGGCGCTGACATCGGCAGAGGGATCGGCTGGGGGTTGGTTAGTGTTAGGAGTAGGTAGAGGGAGGGTTAGTGTGAGAAGAGGGTTAGGTTAATGGTGCTCATACATGGTACAATTTTTTCATTTTTTTCTGATTAGATACATTTTGTTTGATTGTTCCATTAGATAGAATATAATGATTTTTCCAACATGTCCGATCGGATTTTTTATGAAAAATGGGGATAATCATTAGTCTTGATAAACAAAACAAAAAAGATCATTTTTGATCCAATCCTTTTGGTCGAATGAACTGGAAATTGAACGTTTTTATTCTTATACTGTGTATAGGCACCATAAGTGGTAGTATAATATTGTTAAAAAATTGCCAATATTATACTAGCACCCAATAGTGGAAAATCAGTAATTTTACTGATATTCTACTAGCAGCTTCCCTAGCACCAAATTACAGCAGCACCCTTTTTATGCGTACGCACCCGTACCATGTACTGAGAGTCTAGGGCATAGTTTCTGGCCAATGCTGCTATACAAGGTGATAAAATATGGGCAATGAGGAATTTGAGCTTACATTTCAAGAACATGTAGGGTTTTTACTCTTGTAAATGCTTGGCTGGGAAAATACAATAAAACACAACAAGCAGCATAAGTGATTGCTTAATATCACAAAACTACTAATAAAGTCTAGCCACAGAGAAATACTCTTGCTAAACTGATGAGGCGGGCGGTTTACTGTACCTGGCAGAAAGATGAAATAATATACAGGACCACAACCAAATACACAGAAGCCAGACATCGATATATCAACCTGAAAGAGAAGCACAAAAGAAATAAATGTACGGGTTCGGAACATAAACTACAAGTTATAATACACATGATATACGTCAAGAGTTATGCAGCCTGCCAGAAATAGGAAGACTGTAAATAGCTGCAATGCGTTTAAAAGTAAACATGAGCTGTCAATGCCATCTCTTCCATTCCAGGCAGCCACTGAATGCCCCTTGATTAGTCTATGTATACAAACAGGAAGCCTGCTATGCACAGGCCAAATACCTTCCTCTCAACCAAACCTCTTCTCCTGTGGTGATAAAATGGATACATACTTGGAATGGGTGAGGCAATCAATTTGATTATTAGAAAGTGATTAATACACTAATGGGATTTCTTTGTCAGCAGAAGTAAAAAAAAAAAAAATAACGATTCCAGCCAATAGTTGGATGTCCTGGAAAGGGGTAAAATCCCCCTGAGTTTTGCTCGGTTCTCTACTGCACAGTTGACCACTGTCCACCCACTTTGTCTGTTACGGTACCTCAGGGCTCTGACCTTGCCTCCCTCCATCTCTTTTTTTAATCTACATCTACAGAGACAGGCAACTAATAAGTTGCTATGAATTACAAAATAGTTTCTATGCAGATGATTCACAAATTATAACTCACCTGAAGGCCTCATTTTTATTATGCATTAATATTGTAGTGACTGGAAGCTTTCTATTTTTTACAGTTATCCCTGGGTCACAACTGACTATTCAGAAATTAATTTCTCTATACAGCTGCATCAAAAACAGTGTACAGTACTGGCAATTTTTTTTAAAGCCTCAAGCTGGCCACTAACGGTCCAATTTCTAGCGAAAAATCGTTCGAGCGATCAGAAATTCAGATCAGATTGGTTGTAAATAATCTCCATTGGTGGACACAATCGATTATGAACGAGTGAAAAAAATGTCGCCCGAATGAATTTTCGTCGAACGAAAATTTGGATTTTCTTGGTGGTCGTGATAGATAGGAAGCAAAGATTGGTTAGTTGATGGTGTAGTGAACGATTTTTCATCCGATCAGAATTTCTGATCGCTCGAACGATTTTTCTCTAGAAATTGGACAGTTAGTGGCCACCTTCAATCACCCTTCCTCACAAAGTAAATCCCCTGTTACTGCCAACAGAGTAGCAATAGGAGATCCAGGGGTTACAATAGCTGGACCTCTTGACCTGGGTGCCCATCTAGACACCTCCTTCAGCCATTGCATTAAAGCCTTAGGGTGCTGAGGTAATAAGGTCACCTCATTAACTGTTCAACCTCTATCACTTGCAGCAGTCTCTGGAAATTAGGTTTTTCCTGCTACTGTCCAGAGATTCTATATCTACGCCGCAGTTTCTTGAGTTCAATACAAAATGTTCTGCAAATGTACAGCAGAATTGAATAAACAAGCTTAGGGCCTATTTAGAAGTATATATTTTACATGCAAGAGAAGCTATACCTGTATGTGTAAAAAGCTTTACCGTTTGTTTTGTTTTCACTGTTGGACAGGGAAACAGGCTGAGGACAAGCAAAGCAGCACACAGATAAATGGTAATAGAGCAGCAGGCACTGTGTTCAGGTAATGAGGGTATTGGAGCTCAGGCAATGTGTGCCACATATGAGATGTTTAGACGCATCATTAGGCCCCAGTTTCTGTACCACGCAGTCATAACAGCCTGTTAGATATAATCAGCATGAAGGGACTGTTCCTGATGGCAGAGATTAGTCACCAGAGGAAGGGCTGTGGAAGGTGTGCTTTGAGGCTGCATGTATGACTGACAAGGGGAAGCGATAGTGGCAGGAAGCCCCTGTGGACAGGAACAATTCACCTTTTCATTCTCCATCACATGATAAATCGGCATTTGTAATTTTTCTCCTATTTTAAAAACAAAATTTTCTGAAAGACAGTGTATAGTCAGTAGCATAGCTTAACAATACACATGTGGGCATATTTGCTATCATAATGACATGAAGAGTAATGTGCAGTAAACCATTACAGATCTTTTTCCCACTAGTCTGATTTATGACTGGCTGTCATAGGTTTCTGTATAATGACTCATTTTCACTATTGTTGACTATCATTATCTGCATTATGTCCATAGGTTCAGCGTCTTAAAGTGAATGGGAACCGCATTTAAAAAAATTAGATAGATACTTACCCAAGGAGAGGGAAGGCTCTGGGTCCTATAGAGCCTTCCCGCTCCTCTCCTGGTCCCCTCGTTCCAGTGCTGGCTTGCCCGGTAGCAGTATTTGACTAAATTAGTCAAATACTGCTTTAACCGGCCGAAGGAGGCTTCAGAAGTCTTCAGGGAGCCCGAGTGCTCCTGAAGAAGGGCGGCCCTGTACTGCACCTGCGCAAGCACGTTCTCTTGCACGATCACAACTGTGCAGTATGGAGCCGCACGTCTTTGGGAGGACCCGGCTCCCGAAGACTTCCAAATACCCTTTCGACGGGGGGGGGGGGGGGGGGGGGGAGCCAGCACAGTATAGAAAGCACCGAGAGAGGAGCCGGAAAGCTCTATACCACCCAGAGCCTTCCCTCTCCTTAGGTAAGTATTTGCTTCATTTTTTTTTTTTTAAATGCGGTTCCCATTCACTTTAAAAATCAAAATTAGACCTTCAATGGTTCACAGCACATCACAGGACTTTGCACTGGCAACTTCATTTCATCTAGTCATTTATTGACTAGGGATGATCAATGAGATGCAAATTATTCTGCATTGATGCAGGATTATGCAAATGTTGTATGTAAATTTATGCAACTTCAAAAATGGTCCAATTGAATCCCACACCATGGCAGGATCTGATTAGTTAGTTTTCAAGCTACTCGAATCTGCATACAAAATTTGCAGACTACTGCAGCAACTCTGCACTACTACTACTTTCAAGCAGAACTGGATTACACGTTTGGGCAAAAATGTTGCACTAATATAGAGTCAAGCAAAATTGGAAATTTCAATGTGGTCAGTGTTGCGCAAGAGTGGTAAAAAAAAACAAGTCATGGCCCCAACCATAGCTTTTAAAGTACAGATGCATTATAATGAAAGATTTGAAGGACTAGTTGGATCCCTGTGCATACAGACATCCTCCAAGAACTGTTATCTGAAAAATTCTGGGATCTAATTCCCTGTATAATTTTGTTTTGTTGCTGTGGTTGTTGGGATGATTTTGGACAATCTTCAAAACAATTTGTGTCCAGCAGTTTTTAGTGCGAGTGTCTATGGGCTCTAACAGGGGTACATAATCGTTCACAATTTGAGTGTATGCTCATTTTATAGGAAATATTGTAGATTGGTTAAGAGTTCTGTGGATTTCAAACACAGCAATACCACTTCACACATTTATAACTAAAATTAGGTTTTCAGCAATGCAAATTCCTGCAGACACTCTAATCCTTAGGTGTCCTTAGCTTTCCCCTACTCTTTGGAAAGTCTTAGGATGCCTCATGTATGTTTAAATTCCTCTCCACACCCTCTGTCTGTTGGGGTACCTCAAGGCTCTGCCCTTGGTCCCGCTCTTTTCTCCTTCTATACCCATGGATACAAGCGACACGTTAATGAGAATTTCATAATAATTTCTTTGCAGGGAAGGATGTACAAATCTATCATGCAAACAGAGAGAACACATAGTAAATCCTTTGGGACAGTATTGTGACCAGGCATTGAACCTGGGACTCTAGTACAAAGATAGACTTTGCTACCCATCTAGACATTAGTCTACTACAATGCATCCTCCAACTATCTTGCGGTTATATTTTCAATCATGTGTCTGCTTGTAAAAAAAAAAAACTCTTAACATGAGAAAAAGCAGAACTAATTTTTTAACCATCTCAATTCACATCTCTGCCTGAAACAACATTAAAGTAAAACTTTTATTTAAGGCATACTTCAAATAAATGCGATGTTATCTGCATACTGAAATAAATTCTTATTACAATGATGGTATCTCCATACTGAAATAATATGCATGCTTACTGCAGTCTGTTTGCGCCATTTTTTTTTCCATAGCCAATGCTTTGCTATCTGTTTTGCTTGCATTAGAACTGCCATCTTACTGGTGACATCAGCACAATGCACATAAACAGGTAGTTCACAGTATTTTCGCCCTTATGTGTTTTGCGGATTTATGCCAGAAATAGGAAGACTTTAGAAGACTTGCGGCTTTATCCAATGAGACTGATACTTCTCAGCTGACAATACCAAGAGCTTGCAAGCATCCAGCAGGTACACAGCAGCAGGTGACAGACAGCGGATCACTGCCTGCATAGCACAGGCCTGCTTCTTAAACCTGCTGCATATGGGTAATATTGGACTCTGTGCTCACATTCACTCACATAATCAATTCCAGACATCTTCTCATCAGCAATCCTACAAGTGGTAAAATTGGAGAATCTTTGGCCAATCAAGATTGGATCAGTGTATGCACCCTAACTTATCCAGCTTTTTTCTAACTCCCCAATTGCTGATCCTCTTTAGCAAACCATCTACCTGCTACCTACCAATCACAGTAGAGTACCTATTATCTGGAACTCTGCTAACCAGCAGTCAACCAACCAGCACAAATTGCCGGCAGTACTCATAGTGGTGATGGCCAACTTCTTGTTGGCTTTATTGTGCTTAAAGACAGGGTTCCATAGCTCCCCCAAGGTTGATATACTTTCAATTACTGTATTTTAAAGCAGGATTGTCACCATAAAAATCAAATTTCAATAGCAACTGGTTTGAGTGTATTAAGTGGAGATGCTAATCCTGCATTCAAAACTTTTTCTGCCGTTATAGTTTAGAGTTATCACATACCTTAGGAGCACTGGCCCTTTAATAGCCATTGCCATTCAATTGCATAGAGGGGCTTCTTTTTATCTATAATATATTCCTCCTCTTTCCTTTATTTCCCTGCCTAGCTGAAACATGATCCTCTGCTCACTTGTGTTTACAAGCAAGGCTGAGGTTACTCAGCAATAGGAGTAGAAAAGAAAAAAAAAGTTAAGGAAAGAAATGACATCAGTATTTAGCCTCAAACTGTGGGCAAAAGACATAGTTCCCACCGGGAACAGAATTCGCTTCATTTACTACATAAAATTCACTGAAATTAAAACGTGGACAGTACAATACATGTGCTATGGCAGTAGATTTGGTGTGTGTGTGTGTGTGTGTGTGTGTGTGTGTGTGTGTGTGTGTGTGTGTGTGTGTGTGTGTGTGTGTGTATGTGTGTGTGATGTGTGTGTGAGAGAGATGTGTGTGAGAGATGTGTGTGAGAGATGTGTGTGAGATGTGTGTGTGTGTGTGTGAGATGTGAGTGTGTGAGAGTGTGTGAGAGTGTGATGTGTGTGTGATGTGTGTGTGATGTGTGTGTGATGTGTGTGTGAGATGTGTGTGAGATGTGTGTGAGATGTGTGTGAGATGTGTGTGTGCGTGTGTGTGTGTGTGTGCGTGCGTGTGTGTGTGTGCGTGCGTGTGTGTGAGGTGTGTGTGTGTGTGTGTGTGATGTGTGTGAGGTGTGTGTGTGTGTGTTTTCCCCTGGCATAGTATGGCTAATCCTCCTGCTTTAACATTTAATATATGCTATATAGCGCTATTATATATATGTACATCTGCAACTATGTCCAGTGGCGGTTACTCTATTTCTTTCTCATGATGATATAACAGTATCTTTGAGGGGGGCCTTACCGAATGTATTGAAGAGGTACATGTTGGCCATCAGTGAAATA
The DNA here is from genome assembly GCF_040937935.1 of Hyperolius riggenbachi. Taxonomy (NCBI): domain Eukaryota; kingdom Metazoa; phylum Chordata; class Amphibia; order Anura; family Hyperoliidae; genus Hyperolius; species Hyperolius riggenbachi. The sequence goes on from NC_090648.1 coordinate 172,705,699, forward strand.
AAAGGGAAGACTGCTGAGATACACATGCAGACATATGACTATGGTAGGGATTAAATTGTGATACCCTCTGAGGAACAGTTAAGTGATAAAAAAAAAAATATACACTGTATAGCGCTGCGGAAGATGTTGCCGCTATTTAAATACTAAATAATAATAATACGTAGAAAATCGTAACCGATTGCAGACAGAAATTTATAAATAATGCTTAATATAATCCTATGAAATGGGTTGTGAGGTAATGTTGTATGTTAGTCTGTATTCATTATGTAAATTAATATGAAGAGTCATTTTAAATAAGTTAATAAACAGTGAGCTGCCACACAAATATATCCCTTATGAAAGGACATCTGATCCAAAGGAAGGAACAATGTGACTGGCATGTGGTCTGTGACCTGTCCTATAGTTCAGTTGTGAAACAATATGAGAGCCAGATGTGCCCAACTGCTTTATTTCAACTTCAACTAAAGGGAAAAAACACCACATCAAACAGCCCTGCAAATTCCACATTTAATGCACAGATTAAAACATGGATAAAGTAGATATTTTCTATGTTACAACAACATAAAAGCAGAACTATGGAACCCACACCTAATCTCACGTACGACACATCGCTCTGCAGACACATATGCACATACTGGATTCATTATGATGAATGCAACATTCGGATTTCCTGTTTAAATTATTTCCTGTAATTAGGAGAATCTAAAATAGATTTTAATAGAAAAAAAATATGACTCCTGAGTCCCCAAACTGACCATGGCACAAACACTCAGATAAAGCTATTTCTAGGTGAAACAGGTGTGCATTCAGTTTTGCTGGAATCCAACCATATAAATTCTGCAATGCATGGCAGAGAAAGTAAGGGCCCAGGTCACACTTGTTTTAAAAATGTATCCGTTGGATACGTTTTTAAAGCTCTGCAGACATGCAGGAAGCGGATCCTTTGTTAAAAATAGGACCCGATTCCACTCGTGCAGAAACACGGATCGCACACGAATCCGTGTGGCACGGAAAGAAAACATTGAGAGTCCTTTTCCTGCACTGTCTGTTCTCACTAGGCTAGTGGCTGCATCCGCGTCGCCCGGTTTTGTCACGTCCACACCACCACCTTAACGTATTACTCACGTGTCCCGCCTCCCCATCCCCACCGCTTGGTCCATTCTAAACAGCCCGGTGGTTGGGGATTCTCCATTGAGCTGCAGCAAACCCCTTTAGCAACAGGGAGAATTCTCATTGGTTCATGTTGCTAGGGAGACTTGGCCTGTTGCAGCCTATGGAGAGTCATGCTTCTGCTGGCCCCTGGGCTGCTGAAGGGACCGAGCGCGGGACGAGCGGTGGCGCGAGGCTTACAGGCCAATGTAACAACGCTGCAGACATGGAACGGATGTAGAACGGTGTATTTACGCAAAGCAGATTCAGTATGGACGGAACGCATATGCCTCGTGGATGCCGTTCTGCATCCGCACAAGTGTGGATTGAGCCTACACAATGAGGTTGATTTACGAAGTTTGGAGAACATAAGTGATGCAGCAAAATTGGAATATGGCCAGTTCAGTACCAACATATAAAACCCCCTTAAAGCAAACCTGAAGCTTTTCTGAAATATAAAAAAAATAATTAAAAAATATGGTACTTACCTAAGAAGGGGAAAGCTCTGGCTATTGAGCCATCCCGTTCCTCTCACGGGCCCCTCGTTCCAGCACTGTCTCTCCAAGGTCAAATCTACTGCCACAGGATGCTTCAGGAGTCTTTGGTGGTTCCGAAGATGGGCAGCTCTATACTGCGCGCATGGGCTACCGAAGCCTCCCGCTTTGGAAGAGAGAAGTCTCTGACCATGGTAGCCTAGAGGGGGTGTCCATGGTGGTCTGGCAGGTTTCCCTGGTGGGGTGGTCTGGTGGTCCCCCATATGTAGAGCTGGCAGCAAGAAGCATGCTGGGTAATTATGGTGGGGTGGTCTAGTGGTCCTTCATATGCAGAGCAGGAAGGAGAGTCCATTCAGCTGCAGTTGCTGCATTGTGATGGTCAATGAGATGCAAACAATTTCGAGCTGATGCAGGATTATGCACATTTTGTATGCAAATGTATGCAGCTTGAAAATGAACCAACTGAATTTTACCTCAGCAGGATATGATTGGTTCATTTTCAAGCTGCATAAACTCAAAATTATTTGCATATCATCAACCATCCCTAATTGTGATCACTACGCTCATCCGTGATCAGTGAGGGAATATGTCACAGGAGTGTGCAACTTCACTAGAGATTAACTTACAAGATATGGTTGATCTCTCCTATACAAATTAGACTAGAGGAGACTTCATGGTGAATCATGTGATCATTTTGTCCATCAATTTTCAAGTCTCTGAATGGCTGCTTGTGATCTGATCATGTCTTTCTTCTTGCTCCTGTGTAGACTAAAATGAGTAGAAGGGAGATTTGACAACATTGCTGTGATCATTCAATCAGAGACTTGCAAAAATGATTGCCCACAAAGTCAAGAGATGGGAGGACACCTGAAACAAGCAGGCAGCTAATCCAATCATAAACATCTGATCTGCATGCTTGTTCAGGGCCTATAGCTAAATGTATCAGAGGCAGGGAATCAGCAGGACAGCCAGGCAATGTGCATTGTTTAAAAAGAAATAACTATATCAGCCTCCATATCCCCCTCACCTCAGGTTCCGTTTAATTCAAAGTGCTAACATATTATGCAATCTTGTACAATAGGTTAAAATTACAGACATAAAAATGAGAAACTATGAGGACACATGTAGAGAAGGGAACCAGGAGTTTGCAATCCGTAAGGGCCGGTTCACACTGACGCTTGGCTGGCGTTTACTGCCAGCGTCTGGAACTTGTTGTTACATGCTCCCATTGAAGTGAATGGAAGTGTTTGTATCGGGCGGCGTGTATTGTTTGTGCTAACGCGGTATTCCGATCCCGATTTTCCCCGTCATTCCAGGCGGCGCCCAGGGTCGATTACTGTTGTATCTTCATGTCCCCTGCGGGAACGAAAAACGCAGTTCATGACGGGAAGCTGACAAAAGTGCACACAAGCCCCCGAGACACGGCAAAAGGGACGTCACTGGAAGCCGGGCAGAAGCCTGTGTGAACCGTTGTTTTCATAGCTTTCAATTATATCAGTTTAGGTATAGTTGGGAGTAAAAAAGTCAGCCAAACAGCTAAATATACGAGGACTGTAGGTATAATGAGCTCAACATAACACATTGTTGCCTCTGCTTATTCAAGTAATATGTCAACATCAGCGTTGCTATTCTGAGCCTTGTATTTGTATGCTTGTCTGTGTACAGAGCTATTACACCTGACAAAGCATTTTTTCTCTAGACTTATCAATCTTCCATTACTCTTCACCCAAGTGGGGTGTTTTTCACCTACCAAGATAATACAACACACACACACAATTCTAAAATTTCTACATTCCTAAGAGGTGATGGATAGCAAACATGCCTGCCCCTAAAAAGAAGGACATCCAACACTAAAGTGCACTTTAAAGTTTAATTTTCAAGCTGTCCCAGGTTCTGTCAACAGGATCAGAAGACAGGTAAAAAGCTATTCCAGCAAATACCGTAAGTCAAGCAGGGTCAGCGAAGCAGAGGAACTAGCAAATACTATGTGGTAAAAACACTTAACCTATGTGTGGCCAGTCCTAGGAAGCTTTCAGGACATGGCAGTTCCTGTGTCCTCAGAGGGTATCAGACTCATGGGCATCTTGGGAGAAATCAGTAATTGCTTTAGAAATGGAAGCATGTTTATCAGGTTCCAGAGACAGCGACATGCAAAGTTCCTGGCCCCTTCCGATACTGGGAAACTCTACATTCACTTCTTTGGTATAACCATAGCTCCCAACTGTCCCTCTTTTGGAGGGACAGTCCTTCTTTGGAAACTATATCCCTATTTTTCCTTCTTTCAGGACCGATGTACAGATCTATGTAAATGTATGTATTTTTCTACTGAAAAATGTGTTTAATTGACTCTAAACTTTATTCCTATCCTTTAAATTTATATATCTTATCTCAAAAAGTTGGGAGGTATGGTATAACATTTCTAAAAATGTGAATGGGGTAGAGTGGCAAGCAATTCCTTTTGCTTACCACCGCCTCACAAAGCGGTGCCCCATGCCCTGTATGACAGTCACACCCTCCACCACTTACTAGAATGGAAAACGTTAGTGGCTGTATTAATCAATCAATGTGAATGATACAGCCGCTAAATGTAGAAAACGGGGGATGAGTGACATGTGCTTTATGTACCCTCTGAAAACAGACTATGGGAGGCTATACTACTAGGATAACAAAGTGTCCCTCCAGAAGAAATTGGAACAGGTCAGTAGCCCCTGAATATCATCATCAAGAGAAGGGTTCAGTTGCTGCACACCACTGCTGTGTACCAGCAGAGAAAACATGCCCCACTGTTTGTCTCCAGTGATGTGTGTACATATACAGATATCACTGGGCAGGTAAAAGTGAATAGTCAGATTGGGTGCTGCACAACATATGATGTTCTGATAGGCAGGTAGATGAGCCCTATTAAACACTAAAATACAGTTTTGTCTGCCTGGGAAACAACAGGTTTATCCAGATGTCATTCATACACTTGAGTTTTCATTGAGTCTGCCAAAAAACGATATTCATGTACAACGTTATACCAGTTTGGCAGCTGGATTATGCCGTCCTGTCCAACTCCCATACAACCTCAAGACTAGCTTAGTGGTTATTGCTGCTAATCATGGTCAAAAGTGACAGGAGGACAAGGCAAATGCTTTTACCAGCGTTTCTTCTCAGCTAGTGCTCACTCAGATAGAACTTTAATACTGTATAATACAAAGCATGAAAGCAAGCGTCTTCACTTTACTGTGTCAATAACGACCATAAAGGCAAATTGGTCATGTGTTTTACCTTTAAAAACTTTTATAAAATTCAGAATTACATTAGGAACAACCACTGCGGGTTTCAGCTCATTAGATTTACTAATTAACTTTTATTTTTTAAATACTATGCATCATTGGTCCAGATGTAACCTCCTTCACATGTCATCGGCCTAAGTCATCATTAGTTTTCTAATTGTGGAGGCTTAATGAGTGTAAATTAGCCCAGGAGCAAAGACCTTATAGCCCAGGCCAATTAAACCAAGCATACACAAGGGAAGGATTCTTTTCCTTAGGAAATGATTGACTCCAATTTGAAACAGAATGTTTACACAACACAAGTAACTAATTTCCCTGCACAGAAAAGTCATGCATAGAAGACCATATGAATACCAGGAAGTACAAGATATAACATGCATGCACTGACCAGGGATATGAGAAGGACCTAGATGAATGATGGAGGGGAGTCAGGTCTCAAAGCTACTTTTTGACACAGATCAGATTAGGCGATGAGTTGTATGCAGGCTGATGCGGGCAAAGAGGACAGCCAGTTCAAGGATATATCAGTATTTGTTTATATTAACCTGACACTTTATTACACATCAAATACTAGACTCTACTCTACTAAATGCAATCCTCCGGTTTTTACTGGAACTTTAAGAGGTTTTACATACCAACTGCAAGGCAGCTGAGTAGACAGATGACCCTGGAAGACAATCAAGAGTATTTGAATGGAAATTGTTAGTGCGCGACAGTGCCTAAGTTACCACTAAAGAGCTTAGATTTTATCGGAAGAGCCATTACTCATCAATAGATCACACAAAACCTTGGCCCTTGTTATTGCATTCATAGCATTCTTAAAGTGGCAAACTTGTTTGTTTTACTGCTCACTCATAAGTATTGTTCAGGTAGCGCAATCATCATCGATCCCAGATACTTGAAGGAAATGTGCATCAATCTTTACACAAGGCTATACTTTAGGGCTGCTTCACACCAAGAGTGTTTTTGAGCACTTTTCAAAATGCCAAGCTAATGCAATCACTAAGCAATTGCGATTGTGGCGTGACCCAGGCCTCATGCAGCCTTATCACCCTGTTTGCAGCACTAAATTTGAAAAATAAAGCTGCTGATAGCCCTGATTCATGCTTCTGAAGTTGAGCCTCTTACTGACAGGTTTTAGATTAGTCCTTCTTAAAGGGGTTCTCTGGTACCTGTAAAAAAGCTAAAACTGACACTTACCTGGGGCTTCTATCGGCCCCCTGCAGCTGTAATGTCCCACGCCGTCCTCCTCCGATGCTCCGTTCCCCGCTGCCGGTAACCTGCTAATTATTCGTCTAACTAGACGAATGGAACTGCGGCTGCGCACCCATGGCCGCACGCGTCACCGGGAGCTTACTGCGCAGGCGCAGTACAAGAAAACTTTGCAGTAAGCTCCCAATGACGTGCGCAGGAGCGAGCACGCGCCGCAGTTCTGTTAATCTAGTTAGACAAATAATTCGCAGGTTACCGGCAGAGAACGGAACATTGTAGGAGGACAGCGCAAGAGATTACAGCTGCAGGGAACTGATAGAAGCCCCAGGTAAGTGTCAGTTTTCGCTTTTTTACAAGTACCCGAGATCCCCTTTAAAGCAAACCTGAAGGGTTAAAAAAAAAGGTTAGATACTTACCACTGTAGAGGGAAGCCTCTGGATGCTCCACCGCCGGCTGGGACCCTCTTCCTTTTTGCGCCCGTGCTGCCCTCTACATATGAGTGTGGCCTTACTACACAGGTGCCAGAGCAGCTTCATGCTATGGTGCAGGCGCGGGTCATACTTTCCGCCTGTGAGGTGCTTTGTCATGGAAGCGAGTGCAGCTGCGAGCAATATAACATTAATTTCCTCTTATTGAGATTCATCATGTCATAGTCAACCAGAATGTCTTATCAACTAACAGGTGTGTCAAGAAAAAAAATTGAGGAATTTGCATATTGCTAACTTTTTGGGTTGCTTCCCCTAGGTTGCCTGAGATTCCAAGTACCAAAGTTTAGGCTTCTCCCACCACAGCTTACACTTTACCAATGCAGTACCAGTCCAAAAAAAAAGCTGATTCCACCTTAATTTGGGCCTGAGCCCACTAACGCAGTTGTGTCCCCTATTCAGTTACACATCAATGTTACAGATGCTGAAAAGTGGACAGAGGAGAACACAACTGGGCGAGTGGGCTCAGGCGCTTTGTGATGCAGGGTAAGCAATGTGGTAAAGCTGCACAGTATGCAGAATTACAAGTGGTTGAGTTTCTTAGCATACTGTAGGTATGCACTAGAACTTAACACAGTGTCATAAACCTGCACTCTATTTAAAGGGATACTGTAGGGGGGGTCGGGGGAAAATGAGTTGAACTTACCCGAGGCTTCTAATAGTCCCCCGAAGACATCCTGTGTTGGCGCAGCCACTCACCGATGCTCTGGCCCCGCCTCCAGTTCACTTCTGGAATTTCTGACTTTAAAGTCAGAAAACCACTGCGCCTGCGTTGCCGTGTCCTCGCTCCCGCTGATGTCACCAGGAGTGTACTGCGCAGACACAGACCATAATGGGCCTGCGCTGTGCGCTCTTGGTGACATCAGCGGGATCGAGGACACGGCAATGCAGGCGCAGTGGTTTTCAGACTTTAAAGTCTGAAATTCCAGAAGTGAACCGGAGGCGGGGCCGGAGCATCGGTGAGTGGCTGCGCCAACACAGGATGTCTGCGGGGGACCGTTAGAAGCCCCGGGTAAGTTCAACTCATTTTCCCCCGACCCCCCTACAGTATCCCTTTAAAGTGTCCAGCCATCTTAAAGAGAACCTGAGGCGGGGTTCTTACAACGCAATCCCCATACAGAGGCTTGGTCTGCCTATAGAGCCCAGCCTCTATTGCGATTTAGCTTCCTCCAAAGCCCCCCACTGCGCACTGTGAGACCTCATAAAACACAGCCGCGCTGTCGACACGCAGCGTGTTGCAGCAGGCTGTGTTTATCTCACAGCGCGCAGGGGGGGCTTTGGGGGAAGCTAAATAGCAACAGAGGCTGGGCTCTATAGGCAGACCCAGCCAAAGTATGGGGATTGCGTCCCGCCTCGGGTTCTCTTTAACAGCTTTAGCTTATCTGGACGAGTATTCTCGTCAAGGTAGGCGCCGCTTAAGGCTAACTGGACAAGTATTCTCGTCCAATGTTTAAGCGTCAGGTGCGCGGCGTGCATGCCGACGTGACTGCCACCCCAAGTGGTGGTATTTTTATGTTGGCGGTTGGGTAAGGGAAGCAAGGCTTCCCCGAACCAATTGCAGTGCCTGTAATGAATAGATATGACCCCGATCAGGAGCGAGCCATGTTCATTCATAAGAAAGATGGTGAATGAAAGTAAAAAAAAAAGTAACACCTCATGTTTCTAGCGCCATCTAGTGGTGAAAACCACACCAGAGTTTTTTTTTTATTAAAAAAAATAAATTATATATATATATATATTGTTGCAAAGCAGTAAACATTAGGAGGATGACCCTGCCCTTGCGAGCTTACACTCTAATGGGTAGTGGGGGGGGGGACACTAGGTTAGGGGGTGGAGGATGGATGAGGCAGTGACCCTTTGCCTCTGATTACAATGTGACAGATAAGGGCTATAGAATGTTATAAGCTTGTAAAGGTGTGTTTTAAGAGTGCGTTTGAAGATGCCCTGGTTTGGAGAATGACGTACAGGCTGTGGAAGAGAGTTCCAGATAAGGGATGATGCTCGTGTAAAGTCCTGGATGCGAGCATGAGAGGAGGTGATCAGCTTAGAGGCCAGGAGAATTTCTTGGGAGGAGCGAAGGTTGCGGGGGGGACAATATCTTGAGATTAGTGAGGAGATGTATGGAGGAGACAACCCGTGGAGGGCTTTGTATGTTAGAGTCAGGCGTTTGAACTGGATTCTCTGGGTAATGGGTAACCAGTGAAGAGAGCGGCACAGTGGGGCTGCATTCGGAAGAGCGTGTGGAAAGGTGAATGAGGCGGGCTGCTGAATTTAGAAGGGATTGGAGAGGTGCTAGCCTGTTTTTTGGAAGACCACAGAGCTGGGTGTTGCAGTAGTCTAGGCGGGAGATGATTAAGGCATGAACAAGCATTTTGGTGGCCTCTTGTGTGAGGAAGGGACGGATATGGAATATATTTTTGAGCTGGAAATAGCAGGTGGTGGTTAATGAGGCAATGTGAGGTTTAAAGGAGAGCTCTGAGTCAAGTATAACCCCCAAGCAGCGGGCCTTAGTGGTTGAGGTTATTGGGGTGTTATCTACAGTTATGGTTGCAATTGGTGGGGGTGTAGATAGCGATGGTGGAAAAATCACAATTTCCGTTTTAGTCATGTTGAGTTTGAGGAAGCGGGAGGATATGAATGCAGAAACGGCACGTAGACAGTCGGGGACTCTAGATAGTAGTAATGACAGATCAGGAGCTGAGAGATAGATTTGGGTGTCGTCCACATAGAGGTGATACTGGAAGCCAAAAGAGTTTATTAGTTGTCCCAGGCCACGAGTGTAGATTGAGAAAAGAATTGGCCCAAGAACAGAGCCTTGAGGTACACCAACAGACAGTGGGTGTGGGGAGGAAATAGTGTTAGAGAAGGATACAGTGTAAGAGCGTCCAGAGAGATAAGAGGAGATCCAGGAATGTGCTTGTCCCTTGATTCCTAAAGATGACAGTGTCTGCAGGAGCAGAGCATGATCAACTGTGTCAAAGGCAGAGGAAAGGTCAAGGAGTATTAGAATGGAGAACTGGCCTTTGGATTTAGCTACCAGTAGGTCATTAGCAACTTTCGTGAGGACAGTTTCAGGGGAATGGTGTGTGCGGAATCCAGATTGAAAGGGGTCAAGTAATGAGTTGGTAGAGAGAAAGGCAGACAATTCTGAATAGATGCGACGTTCCAGCAGTTTAGAAGCAAAGGGGAGGAGCAAGACAGGACGGTAATTGGATAGAGAAGTTGGATCTAGACTGTGTTTTTTGATAAGTGGTGTGATGATAGCTTGTTTGAATAAGGAAGGAAAAGTGCCAGAGGAGATAGAAAGGTTGAATAGAGTTGTTAGAGCGGGATTAAAGGAGGAGGAAAGCTGGGGGATTAGATGAGAGGGAATGGGGTCCAGGGCACAGGTAGTGAGATGTGCTTTTGAGATTAGTGAGGAAAGATACTGTTCAGTGAGTGTGGTGAAAGATGTTAGAGTGGGAGAGTGGTCTTGTGGAGCGGGGGGAAGGCAGTTAGTAGTGAGTGAGGGTGCAGGCGGACAGAAGAAATTTATAGGTGAAGGTTGAGCTGGTAAAAATGGTTGTGTGTTGAAGCTATTACGTATTGCATCAATCTTGCTTGTAAAGTATGATGCAAAGTCGTCGGCTGACAGACATGTGGTAGGGGGAGGAGGTGGGGGACGAAGTAGGGAGTTAAAGGTGTTAAGCAATTGTTTTGGGTTGTGGTACTGTGAGGAAATGAATCCCTTCCAAAGCCCCCCCACCCCAGTTACCAAGCAAACAGATGAAGAAAAAAAAAAAAACCTGTAAAAAATAAAGTTATTTCTCAAAACAAGTACTGCCCACGAAAAGTTTAATTTGTGGCCAAAAACAAAAAGATATAGATCATTTATGTGTGATGAGTATTGATAAAGTTATTGGCAAATTAATGGGAGGAGCGCTGACAGGGAAAAATTGCTTCCATCCTGAAGGTGTAAACACCAGCGGGCTGAAGTGGTTAAAGGATTTAATTTCAACTGCCATTATCCAGGACCAGAATTTTCTACGCATTTGAAAGAGTGCAGTTTTTTTTAAAAGTGAACCTCCAGACTAAAAAAAAAAAAAAACTACTCAGCAGCACTGAAAAGGCTTGGTGTTTCTTTAACAGTTTCACAGCATCAGAACTTTGTTTTTCTTACCTAAGCCTTATTTTTAGCTGCACAGAAGAAAACTGCCCGGGCATTTTTCCCCTGATGCTGTGCAAAGCATGATGGGATTTCTGATGTTGTTGTTCTCCTTCTGCTGTTTTGGCGCAAATATGTTTTTTCTAATTTTGAATTTGAGATCTGAAGACTAGCGCACGCAGCTGGGAGGGATGATCAGGACACAGGACAGTTGGAACTGTGTCTCATGCTCCCTGTCACCTCCTTTCAACCAAAAAGATGGCTGCCCCCATGAAATCACAAACATTTGCCTGTTCTTTTAAAACAGGGTGGGTAAGAGATTATATTACCTATCTATTTTAATTAACATAACTAATGTAACTTAATGACAGTATGTTTGTTTAGGCTGAAGTTTCTCTTTAACATTATCCTGGCATTTGCTTCAGCTTGTCAAATCCTAGAGAAAAAAAAAAAAAACAGTTTAGGCATATATTGTGGATACCTGCCAGAAACTCAAAGTCCTGATCCAAGTTTTATTCATTTAATGGCTACCTCTCACTAAAGTAGCATTCTAGGCGCAAGTTTCATAAGTACGTAACATCCCCTACTGTAGAAACCACAGCCATAAGAGTGAGAGTGGAATCTCAGCCATGTCTCCCCCGAAATGGAATTTCAGGGTCAGGACACTACCTGCATGAAGTTTGTATGATCTTTATGTATTTGTGTGAGTTTCATCTGGGCAGTCCAGTTTCCTCCAACAATATTATTTCTACCAAATTGGTCTTAGACTATGGTAGGGACATTAGACTAGGACTATGATAGGAATTTCATTGTGAGCTCCTTTAAAGTACAGTTAATGACATGACTAAAATGTTTAGAAGATGCTATATGAACTAATAATAATAATTTGTTTTTGGTTTATTAGAAATTGCTTGGATGGGGCTTAAAATGACCCTTTTTAGCTTTGGAGATCATTCTCATAAGCCACCAGAGAGCAATTCTCTCCTTTTGGATCAGTGGACAGCCAAAGGATGGACAATGTCTGCACACCGCAATTTCTTCTTGCAGACTTCTAAATGAAGAAGAAAGAAAATAAAAAGTGTAAGATCCTGTCTAAGAACTTCTAATGACACCTCCTGACTCATGGCAGATGAAAGTGATCATATCTGTTCAGTATCCATCATGACCTACTGCTGGCCTCACTCTTCCAGTTTGTTGATTGTTGTCAGAATAATTGATGGTCACAATAATTGATGGTCATTTTGACATTACTGCTTGTAGCTTTTGGCAGCTCATTCTACTAGAAATGACACTCTATACCCAAGTAATCTCTACAAATCTCCGGATAATACACTTGGCATGCAAACCACACAGATTGGAGCAGCTGTCACTTGCTTCATTCATTCCTGATTTTCTTACTCTAACAATGGACAGTCACAAAGAATAAGCCTACTATTTGCTGGAATCTGGAGTATGACGCTAAATACACATCCACCTGGAAATGTACCTGTGTTGCTATAAGCAAAGCTGACCAATAGGAGAAGCAGCACAGCTCACATTTTCCAGATCTTGTGTGGTGGTTTGGGATGGAGAAGCGATCTTGCATGGTAGTTTTTGATGGAGAAGCTTTTCTAACATATCTGAAGAAGCTATATATTTGAATTATTTATTATGCATACACACATGCTCACACAGCCTCAAAGCAACATGTGTTTACTGTAGATCAAGAATTGTCTGTCTTCAACTGGTCAGAATAATTACTGTAAAACAAGTGTGCTAATACAGCCAGAACATCAGACCACACAACAGGTGTCTACTTATAAAATGATTAAGGAACGGGTCACAGGGACAGCTGTACGACGTTTACCGCCGGCAGTGCCGATACCATTATTTGGGCTTGATTCACTAAACTGTGATAACTCAAATATCACATCTTATGAAAAGATATCACACCTTATCAAAGTTAACATGCCTTATCAGAGTAGCATAACAAGCGCTACAAAACCACACGGGCTCAGGGCAGGACGAGTGCCATTTCCAAGCATAAGGTTCGTAGCACTTGCTATGCTACTCTGATAAGGCGTGTTAACGTTGATAAGGTGTGATATCTTTTCATACGGTGTGATATCTTTTCATATGGTTTGATATTTGAGTTATCACGGTTTAGTGAGTCAAGCCCTTTGTGTGAACCCAATTTTCATGCGGTCCAGACCCCGATTTTGTCGTTGTTTGAGAGAACCATGGGTCATTTAGAGCTGCACTCCCATGTCCCTCTGCGGGGGTGAAGGACGCTAGAAGCCACCGAAAGCTTTTATGCATGCTTGCAGTAAAGCATTCAGGCAAAGCACTGGGGGGCCTGTTCAGACATCCATTTGAACCGGCCTCAATACTGTCTGTATACAAAATGATTAATTCAAGGCTGGTTCAGTCAATGAGGCTACTTTCACAGTGCGGAGATACGTTGCGCTCCTGGAAAAAAAGGATCGCAATGGAGGGGAAAAAGTACAACGGTGAAGCATACAGTACATACAAAGTATGTTTCACTGCAACTGTTCTTGCACACACTATGCAGTGCCACACATCATGCATTGCGTTATGCCAACGGATCCGTTGCACTGCTCTGCTAATGAGCCGATGTTAACGTACCATTACAATACAATTGCATCAGGTTAGCAATGCGATTGTATGGTCTTACAATGCACCAGTGTTAAGTAGCCTTAGATGCTAATAATTCTGAGTTCAACAAATGTAAGCAGCTTGAAATTGGACCAATCAAATCCATTTCCCAGTCACAAAAAAAAAAGCATAAAGTTTGAATGAAACTGGAATGATTAGCATCTCACTGATCGCCCCTATAGTCAGTGGAGCCTCTGCTGTACTGTAAAAAGGTTTCCCCGGTTTATAGAGCATTTTAAATCTCATTTTCCACAGAAATCTGTTCCATAAAATTCTGATAAGCATCTGGATTTGCTGTTTCTTTCATGTCAAACCAGGAGACTGTAACATTTTCTTTCTTGTAAAGTGGTTAATATTAAACTGGACAAAAAATAACTCGGCAGTTGGGAAACTTCCTTCTATCCAATGATTTTCTGCTTAATTAAGGATTACAGTATTCACATCTCATCGATCATCTCTAGTATTAAATATGGACAAAGAACATAAGCGGACCTGTTTGGATCTTTAGACACCTTTTGACATAAAATTCATATTGTGTGTGTGTGTGTGTGTGTGTGTGTGTGTGTGTGTGTGTGTGTGTGTGTGTGTGTGTGTGTGTGTGTGTGTGTGTGTGTGTGTGTGTGTGTGTGTGTGTGTGTGTGTGTGTGTGTGTGTGTGTGTGTGTGTGTGTGTGTGTGTGTGTGTGTGTGTGTGTGTGTGTGTGTGTGTGTGTGTGTGTGTGTGTGTGTGTGTGTGTGTGTGTGTGTGTGTGTGTAGATAGATAGATAGAATTTTTTTGGACTATAAGACTCACCTTTTTTCCCCCAAAAGTGTGTGTGTGGGGGGGGGGGGGGAGTCACTGCGTCATAGTCCAAATAAAGGGATTTCCTGACCTGTGAACGCCTGCCAATACAAATCTCCAACACTCCACAATGTCGGGGACTCCCTGTACTATGCCCATGAAGAGGAGGACACAGGGGGACAAACGGAGCATCGAGCAGAACACAAGGAGGACAAAGACAGACACAAGGGGGACACAGGAGAACATAAAGGGGACAGAGGGGGACACAAGAGGTATAAACGGGGCATGAGGTACAAAGGGGGCATAATCTACAAGATGCCCCTTCGCCATGGATGCACCAGGTTTAGTATATGTATATATAAATCTAGCTGCATCTTATGGTCAGGAGCATCTTATAGTCCGAAAAATACGGTATATATACTGTATATATCTATCTTGTGTGCATGTGTGAGTGTGTGTACGTCGACATTAATCAAGTCCCCAAACTTGGCACAGTTGGTCACTTGGTGACGGAGGTTAAAAATTTAGTGAAAGTGGATGGAGCATAAAAACAGCCAAATTTCATCAATTCATTTTATATAGAAACATTTAAACTGCAACCATTTTTAAACTGTTAATGGTAGCGTTTTCAAACTTGGCACAGTTGGTCACTGGGTGCCTAGGATTAATATTCAGGAAAGTGGCTGGAGCCTTCAACAACCAAACACATACCCGATCAACGCCAGGTCTTCAGCTAGTGCTAGTACCAGTAGCTGATAGTGTACTGGTTAAAGGCTCTGCCACCAGGTTTTTTACCTTGGCTCTTCCTATTCAGTAAGGAGACCTTGGCCAAGACTCGCTAACACTGCTACTGCATATAGAGCAAGCCATAGTGGCTGCAGTTTTGCCTTTGAGTCAGCCAAGAGAAAAGCACAATATAAATGTTGTGTCTTTTCTAGCAAATAAGACAAACCTTATAAAACTACATTATATCATTGTACCGTGTATGTAAGGGAACACATGACGGTATGCTTCTTCTAGCAGTTCCCCCAATCGGGACTAGTCTAGTTTAGAGGACCAGCAAGAAACCTCATAGGTAGCAGTTCTCCAATCACAGTACCCTCTTACAGCATGAAGCTTTGTGATTGGCCGTATAGTGTGGGCATAGTTTACTGCAACCTATTGGTAATCTAGCAGTTTGAGAGGGTGCTGTCCACCCAATCACTTTAGCTGAATTTTCCTATGAGGTTTCCTGCTGGGTCCCGTAAAGTAGACTAGCGCCCCCCAATCCATGCCTGTATGTAAAAAGCTGTGACACTGACATAGTTCTAAACAACATAACATTTCTTTTAGTCAAGAAATTGAAAGCATCAGTTGTAAGAGATATGTAACAGACGTGAAAAGCGACTAAAGCTATGCACACACCACTATAAAAAGGTTGGTGGAAACATCCTATGAACAACAGATTGCAGCACAGTCTTGAAAAAATGTAACCAAGCAACGGCCAACCAATATCAAGCATTTGCCCAATCCATTCGACAGATCAACTCAGACGACTGTTGGGCCAGCCATGTGTGTACAATGTCATTTAAATGACATTATTCTCCAAAATGTGCATATGTTGTGCGTAATGTTGCTTCTGCACACATTTTAAATGATTTGTTTTTTTGCAATATCTGTGTACAGACAGCGTCACTGTAAAGACACTTTGTTTGCCTTTTATCGGCTGTTGTTTTCGCAACACTGGTCATTTGTTTGCGGCAACTTCTGTATAGCTTGTGTACGGACTGGCCATACACTGCTCGATGTGGCCAAAAGATCATAGTCTTATCAGGGAGGAATCTATCCAATTGAATGCTTCACACACACTGAACATAGATTTTTAACTTTGAAAGTAATTTTCACCTAGCTTTTGGTATTATCTCCTAGGAGAAAACTGAGGAGAAAACAAAGTGAACTGAATTAGGGCCAGATTGTTTTTTCCAGCCAATTAAATCACTTTAATCAAATTGAAATCAATATTGGCTATGCCAGATAACTGAGCAGCTTGGGTTGGAGTGGTGGGAGATATCAGTACAATGCCTGCAGTCTGACCAATTCTCAATCAGATTGCAGACTGACCCCAGTGGCGAAGTGGGAGGCAACAGGTTTTATCATCAGTATGTGTCCAGTCTCCTTAATTCTCAAACACACATCATGAGACGGTTTCATGCAAATTAAACTTTCCAGGTGTAAGCCTGTGGGGAAGATGACTTGCACATTAATTACTAACAACTGTTATCAGCATTGCAATTATTTACAGAATATTATCTTCCTATAGTATTGGCATGTGACCTAATAAAGCATTCTATGCCATGCATATTGGGGATGATGGGACATCCTTATATTGAATGACATGGACTTACCTGCAGCTAGGAAGCATCCTCCTGCCTCGTGGTTCTGCAGAGGTTAAATCACATGAAACCAGCAGCAATTAAACAGCAATAAACCAATGAAGCAGCAGTGGTGATATAGGAGACTGAGCAATCCCAAAGTGTAGAGTGAGAAGTTCTAAGATCCACAAGCGATCATTCCGCAGTGTGATAGGGGAGAGCAGTGCTGGCACAGCAGCCATGGTCAGTCAGGCAGAGGACTAGTAGTAGCCAGGCTGTTTGCGTCCTCTCTAGCCCATAGCTTCAGTAGTTGTACCTCCAGCTAAGCAGCACGCCCACCCTGCTACTCCATGGGAAGCTGTTCCTGAACGTGCGGCGAGCGTTTTCGTTGTTGATTGTGCAAGTGTGTAACAACTAGCAGCAGAGAGAGTTCAGCAGCTCTGCCCTCCCGCCCTGAGCTCTCCCACACCCTCTCTGTGTGCCTTGCTGCTCCACTCACTCACTGGAGGTGTCCTGCCTGAGCTCCTGTGGGGAGGAGGCGCTGCCTCTTGCTGGATGACACCGGCAGACTGACTGATCTCCAGTCACTACATGTGCAGCCTGCTTCCTGCCTGGTCACACTCACACCTGCCTGACGCAAGGGAGGCTACCTGCTGGGCTTACCTGGCTGCCAGTCAGGTGCTGGGGACATTCTTTAAGTTATAGTGGAGAATTTAGGGACTTCCCAGCACAGCTATAGAAAAGTTTATCAGAAAGACACTTGTTTTTTTTTATGGAACGTGTTATTACCTACAGGCATGCCAAAAGGGGAATGCTTTATTTACTTGTTTCCTTTATGCAGATACCACTAGGTGAGATGATTTACTTATTTGCTCAATGCAGGGACCACTAGGTGGGATGACTTATTTCAAGGGTGTAACTAGGGGAGCAGCGCCTGCAATTGTAAGGGGCCCAGAGCTGCATTGGGGCTCCAACTGTTAACCTTCCCTTCCTCTGATGCAAAGGACTATACTTCAGGTGTTTTTTTTGTGGCTACACTTGTTATGGGGGTCATGACAACTTTTTTTTGGGGGGGGAGGGAGAGTGGGCATGAACTAGCTACGCCACTCATTTATTTTTGTTTTTTTGCAGGTGCCAGCCAAGATGCAGAGCCATGTGACCCTTTGCAGGCTATTCCAAATTGATGGCCCCAGAAGGGTAGCTGCGGCAGGGCAGGGAGAGACGGACACCAGCCTTGGTTGCGTTGGGGGGAAGGTGTGCATTTGAATCCGTGCAGCCACAGCCTGGAACAATTGCACAGCAGATATGTGTGCCACTGCGCATAGCTCAGCCGCACTCTCATCTCCTGGGTCTGACAGGTGGCAACTTTTCTGGGCCATCACTATCCACTCTGATACAGGCGGTGCAGTAAGGGCGGTGCTAGTCTACTTTAGGGGACCCAGCAGAAAACCTCATAGGGAAATTCCTCTACCGTGATTGGGTGGACGGCAGCCTCTCGAATGTTTGGGTCAGGGGCGTAGCAAAAGGGGGTGCAGAGGTAGCGACCGCATCGAGGCCCTTGGGCCAGAGGGGCCCCGAAGTGTCCACCCTCTATCACAGTATTAGCTCTTTGTTGGTCCTGTGCTGGTAATAATCACTTCTATAGATGCTTTGAATAGTAGTAATCATTAACAAACTGTTCCCCATTCCCTTGCAACTCTGACACTGTGGTTGTCCTTAGCAGGTTTTGGTGCGCCGTATCAATTGTTATGTATAGAGTGCTTGGGGGGGCCCCATGTAAAACTTGCACCGGGGCCCACAGCTCCTTAGCTACGCCACTGGTTTGGGTTTAAGCTTGTAGTAAACTATGCTTATGCTATTCAGCCAATCACAATGCTTTGTGCCGTAGAGGGTGTTGTGATTGGAGAACTGTTCCCTATGAGGTTTTCTACTGGGTCCCCTAAACAAGACTAGTGCCAGAAGGGCTACTGAGTGTGTGAACACGTAACCCTTTGTATGAGTAATTCGGGTGGAGTGATTTGTTGAATGGGCAGCACCTCTCAGTAATGCTGGGAATACACGGTTCGTTTCTGCCATGTATTTCTGCTCTCAATCGTTTTTGCCGCTCGATTCTGCAGTCGATTCTCTTATCTTTCGCTCGTTTTTCTTATCTTTTTCCATTCACTTCTATCAGAAATCGAGCGGCAAAAGAATCGAAAGTGAGATCAGACATGTTGAAAATTATCTATCGAACCATCTAATCACCTAAAAAACGAACCGTGTATTCCCAGCATTAAGTCTGTTACACACATACGAGTCCTGTTGCCTGGCAAGAATCTGGACTTAATCCCTCGGGTCGCATTGAAGGGCCAAGGCTGTACAGACATGTCGCTAGCCTGTAGGCTAATGATGCGAGGTGTTTCACGCGACGAGTGGGGTGAGTACAGAGAACAATGCTCTCGGCAAGGATAATATGTCTGGCAAATTGATAGCCGAGACTTCAGGGGCCACTGTACACACGTTAGGTTCTCAGCAGAGGCGGTTGTTATTATCAGCTGCCTTGACAGAGTTTCATCTAGCATTTGTATACAGCTTAAGTGAGCAAGCACCTCTCAATATCAACCTGAACAAGTGATTGAGGGGATGGCTGAGAATCTTAGCGAGCAACCATGGTCCAATGAGTGGAGGTGGTGCACTTTAGCATCTCTGCCTTGGGTCCTGTAGGGCCATGTCCCAGCCTTGTTTAACTATCCCAAGGTAGATAATGCAAAGTTGTCCTATGTGTGAGTTCACACTGGAGCTCTTGTAGTGTGCACCAGCCCTAAGAGTAGGTCCACACTTCTCCGTGCACAGATCGGATCCAGTTTGGTAAAAAAAAAAATCCTTTTGTATCCCTTTTTAATGTATTTGGAGCATACATTTCTAATCCGTGGAAACGTATGCCCGGGGGAAGGGGCGCCAAAGTGGAGGGGGAAGCAGCCAGGATGGGGGTGACAGCGGTAAGCAAGGAGGGGGGTCGTTGTCCCCCTCCCTCACCTGGGTCCCCTGTCTCCGCTCCCCTTCTGCTATTTACGCAAATTGTTAAAATATAGTGTCAGCAGCGCTTACCTCCTCTCTCTGCGTTCCCCCCGCTCGCTGCTAGACTTCCTGCAATGTTGCCCTCTATACTTCGGAGGGCGGCATTGCAAAGTGACGCGGTAAGCGGAGGAAGTAGAGAGAAGGTAATCTTCCCGCTCGCTACGGACATTATATTTTAACAAATTTTGCACAAATAGCGGGAGCGGGGGACCCAGGTGAGGGGGGGGGGGGAACTCCCTCCTGCATGGTGGCCCCCTCCCCACCCTCAGGCTGGGACACAGAAACAGATCCGTTTCTCTGTCCAAATCTGCCTCTGTAGAGGGGGATCTGTTTTGCCATTGATTTTCACTACTCCTCCGTGTATCCAGGGTCTGTGAAAATGTTGCAAATCCGGACCATCCGTTCAGGTTTTGAAAATGGGTCCCCCAGAACGCAGCCGGATCCGTTTTTTAATGAGTGAAGACGGATGCTATTTTTAACATTGCTATCCGTGGCTCTGTTTTTGATCCAGGCCAAATAACAGTGCCACAGATACGTTTTTTATACAAGTGTGAACCTAACAGTATGACGTGCGTTCACCATATATGTGAGACATACAGACATTGTACAGTATCCCTCACCTTTTGGGACTGCAGCGGTGTATTACAGAAGAATTACACCACATGGGACTGTTAAAAGTGTGGAAGGAGTCTAAAGGACAAGACAAATAACATTTATATCGCGCTTTTCTCCTGGCAGACTCAAAGCGCCAGAGCTGCAGCCACTAGGGCACGCTCTATAGACAGTAGCAGTGTTAGGGAGACTTGCCTAAGGTCTACTACTGAATAGGTGCTGGCTTACTGAAAAGACAGAGCTGAGATTCGAACCCTGGTCTCCTGTGTCAGAGGCAGAGCCCTTAACCGTTAAACCATCCAGGAATACATTCTCACCGGATTTAATTAAAGTGATCGAATCTGCAGAGCACTGAATTTCTTATAACTGCTATTTTACTTTACCCCAAGGAGTTCCTGTTTTCTTATACTCTGGTATCTGTGATCTATGGTTGGTGATCAACACAGAACTACACTTTTTTTTTTTTTTTTTATTGTCTTCATTGTTTATTTGACTTTCTGTCAGCCATTCACATTAAAGCTCTGGTGATCCCAGACATAGGAAATGTGGAAACATCTTCCCAGTGAGAACACAGGCAGCAGGAACAGTCTGAGGATATTGCCCTTATCTACCCTAACCAAAGCAAATTAGATTTGTCTGAAATTGGGCTGTAAAATGACCAGGCAAAGGCCTGGTAAAGGCCTATGTTAAAAAAAAAAAAAAAGCGAGATGCTTCTGCATGCATTCTATCTGACAACTGGTTTTTGTTAGAACGGACCTGAACGCAGAACTTCCTCTCTGCACTAAAAGATACTCAACAGCATAATAACCTTTAAAGAAAAACAGCTGATACAAATCCTACAAAAATCTGCACTGTTTCTACTTCCTGCTTTCATGGAAGCAGACATAGGGTTAGCATCCTGGGCTCTCAAATGAGGTTATCTGCTGTGGCAGTCAGGTGACACAGGGGAGAGATTGAATTACAACTTGTAGTTAGACACAGATGAGGGGGAATTCAGTTCTCATTTGCATTGAAGTGGCAAACGGATCCGTGAAAACATATCTGATTACCGGTCAATTGGACCCATTTTCACTCCATTCGCCTTCCGCTGCTTCTGTTCCATTTCCCCATATTACCATCAACTAACGGATCCCTGAAGTGGATCTTGCCCTTTAGAATGATCCGATTCTTGACTAGTGTGAAGAAACATTCTGTTTTCTCATTGCCCTCAATGCAGCTCTTCAGGATCCATTTCTGGTCCGCTGGGCTCAGTGGTCCAGTTGTCCAGTAAAATCGCTGCAGCAGGAAATTTGCGGTCCGTTCAGCGGTTCGTGCAGATCCGATCCATTTGAATGAACAGTTGTGAACAGATCCATAGGTTAACATTGTATCCATTCACATCTGTTACAATCCGCTCCCTTCCGATCCGGGAACAGACTGTTTCTTAGCGCTAATGTAAACTGGGCCTTAGCCAGACTGAACTCTCTAAATATATACTGTACAGGGTGCATTTCTCTCTGTTTTCCTTCTGTCCTGTGCAAGAGTTAAGGTCCACTTTAAGGGATGTGGCTGAAGCTTTTGTATATAGCAATACATTTTACTTTCAGTCCAGTCCGGTTTTCAGTTCTGTATAGAGTGAGGAACGGTTAGACTAGGTTCACAGTACCCCTAGTTCGCTGTGACTGGCCACGTCAAGGATGTGATGCACATTCCGCTGTGTCTGTCCATGTAATCATTATGTCTATAGTTGTGGTGTAATGCCTGGGGGTTATACTTTCTGACCACCCAGAGCAACAAGGCTAGTGGCTGAATAATGGAAGAGGCTACACAGGTTGCCCAGAGCAACTGCAGCTCTGGGCTTCCGATATCGCTACAAATAAACCACAAAGGCAGCGCAGTGCGATGTTGCACTGCCTTAGGGCCTGTTTCCACTACACGCAGATTGGATGCAGAATAGATGCAGAAAAACTGACTCCAATGAATGCCTATGGGCCTGTTTCCACTAAACGCGATTTTTCTGATGCAGATTTTCCCATAGGCATACATTGGAGTCAGTTTTCTGCATCCGTTCTGCATCCAATCTGCGTGTAGTGGAAACAGGCCCTTAGCGATAGCAAGCATTCAGACAGGTACAAGATAGGACTATAGATTGGTGCGTAACTAGTAGCAACCGCAGCTCACAGTCACGTCCACAGAAGCAGAGCAAGCCGGTTAACAACCAGTCACCAGCAAGCATCCACACAGGCAAGACTACAGGAAAGAACGTAACTAATAGCAACCGCAGCCTTTAGTTATGTTCTCAGAAACTAGAGTAGCAGGAATTCTACCATTTACTAACGTGGTGATGGCAGAATCCAAGCTGTCAGGATAATGGACTTCAATGACCCACGCTGATACAGTGAACGTCCATCAGGCATGGAAACAAGGCAATAAAAAATAATGCAGAAAAATAACAAACGGCTCAACTAATGGATAAATATATATTAGCAAGTCTGCATATATATTTATCAAGAACTAGCTAAAGCACACATAATAAGGTCGCATTGAACTACAGTAACAGATCTAGTACAGAGTGACAAAGTGCCCAGCAGACCAGCGTACTGACCGCTATGTCGGGCAAAGTCTGAAATGGGAGGCAGACTTTTATGCATCAGCCAATGGATGCAGGTATGCAAATTTCCACACAGCTGAATGGTAATCATTCAATTCTGAGCTGGCTTGATTACCATTTGCTAGCTGAAAGACTATCATAACAAATGCATGCAGTACTATGCAACAACATGCATGCAGGAAATCCAGGGCTATCTGGCTGCAGTTCAACTGCAGCAAACCATAGGAGGAATCCTGACAGCATCCTGAACTGCAGAGTGATTGCAAATGACAATAACACTCACTGTGAATGCGCAACCGAATGCAAGCAGACAAGTCAGAACTGCCCAGTTGCAGCTCCACTGCAAGCGACAGAACATGCTACAGGAGAGATCCTGTCCTGACTAGTGATGGGCCGAACAGTTCGCCTGGCGAACCTCTCTGGGCCTCTTACTACTTCCGGGTCGCAATGACCCGGAGTAGCACGCCTGCGCTGCCCGGCGGAGCCCGTCATAGATCGCGCTCCTGTTGCCGGGCACTCTCTGCGCATGAGCGTGACGTCACTCATGACGTCACGCACATGCGCAGAGAGTGCCCGGCAACAGGAGCGCGATCTAGGACGCGCTCCGCCGGGCAGCGCAGGCGTACTACTCCGGGTCATTGCGACCCGGAAGTAGTAAGAGGCCCATGGATTTAGAGATGTTCGCCGGCGAACGGGTCGGGAACCGTTCGCCACATCTCTAGTCCTGACATATAGATACTATACTCTGCGGTGTCCAGATAAGTTGTGCAGGATGGGATTTTGTTCTGCTACAATATCTGACACATGGAAATTTGTGAACAGATCAGATAAATAACATGAGATCCTTTCACATATTGGTTTGTCCATTGATGTTGCATAAAATTGTTATTTCATGTGTTGGGCTGTTGGCTGCTCTGGCTCTACCAAAACTTGTATCATTAAATGTTCTTATGGTTCCATGCAGCGGTACAGATGATGCTGCTATAGCAATTAAAAATAATAGCTTTTCCCATTCCATCCAAAATTTAGACTATAACTAAGACCAAAATAAAAAGCATAGGAGAAAATGCAAAGCATTACAGATGCTGAATGTCTGAGTGGTGTTGATTTGTTACAGCCATTTCCATTACTTTTTGGTTTTATTATAAACAAAATATCAAAATCATATTTATATCATAGAGGAAAAAATGTCTTTATGTGGACAGCTTTAAAAGGAAGGACTGACCGAACACTTTTAGGCTCATCTGTCTGCAGTTAGTTTTGTTGAACATTTCACAGCTGCAAGAAGCGGAAAATAAATCGCTGCTATTGTTGGTACAATGGAATGGTGTTCATTTTAATTGGCTTTAACAAAGAGCCAAATATTTTGAGGGTTTGAATATCATAATGCTACAATAGTAGTGCATTTACATCTTTTTAACCCCTTTTGAGACCAAGGCAGTTTTGTGTCCAAAAAAGCAAAGTTTGTTTATGATGTTTCTTTGTTGCATGACCGCAGACCAGTGCAAACACTCTGTAAGGTGACTGGGTGTTAACCAGAAGATGTTCCAGGGTCCAGGCTGTTAAGCTACATACACACAGGCTACAACTGTCGCCGCAACCACGTGGCACGCGCGTGTTGCGGCGATAGGTCGCCCGTGTGCATGGCGCGTGCGCCCCGACCCGTCGCTACTCAGAACTGTCGCGGGGCAATTGGCACGGCCAATCGCCTGGCGACAGTTGCCACCGCAACTGTCGCTAGTCCGTGTGTGTATGCGGACTAGCGACAGCAACCCATAGGGCAATACACGGAGCTTCCGGCGGGGGGAGGAACGTCGGCGACAGCTTCCGTCGCATCACTAATCCCTCTTCCGCCATGTTTATGCGGAGGGACCTGGCGACGTGCTGTCGCCAATCTGTCGCGCACACGCTCCCGTGTGCTAGCACCCAGCTACATTTGTAGCTCATGTGTACGAAGCTTTAGGATTGTCCTACTCATACCACTGCGCCATTCCACTATATAAATGAATTGTAGTTATACCGTGTTTGTGATGCATTTGTACCACAGTTGTAATGTATTTGCTGTTTTTTTGAACACAGCAGGAAAGAATATACAGTATGTGGAAAACTAACACAACTGAAAATCAACCATGGTAAACCCCTAGTCTACACAAGCCCTAAGAGACACCGATCCAGAGTATGAGGCATCATCATCAGTAGTAAAGACATTGAGTACTCCTTGCCAGCCCTAGATCTAACAGTGACCAGGGCTTATTTGAAAGTACCCCCAGTCTGGTATAACCCAGGTGCATCACCATGCTGCATCATCTGGTTAAAGGGCAACTGAAGCAAGGGTGTTATGGAGGCTGCCATATTTATTTCCTTTTAAACATCACCAGTTGCCTGGCTATCCTACTAATCCTCTACCTCTAAAGCCTAATCTACACGGTACGATTTTTAGCCCGATATGCGATCGATATGCTAATACGATTGCTAAGATCGCATATCGAATCGATCGCGGTCTCTACACGACACAATGGCATTTCGATCATGATTCGATTAACGATGCACCTCCCACAGAGTTGACAACTCTATTGTGGGCAGGACAAAAGATCGACCGTTCGCATATCGATCGCATATCGATACTACACTACCAAAGAGTCAATTGCCGCTATCGCACTCGATTTAATCAGATAAATTCCAACCTGTCTGATTCAATTTCAATTCCCATCGAATTTCGACCACAGAATTGAATAGACACGCTTTTTTGGCACGCGATTTTGTACCCGATTCAATATTCTTATCGAGTCGGGTATTGAATTGGGCAAAAAATCGTACCGTGTAGATTGGGCATAATACTTTTAGCATAAACCCTGAACAAGCATGCAGCAGATCAGGTGTTTCTGACATTATTGTCAGATCTGAAAGATTAGCTTCATGCTTGTTTCTGGCATTATTCAGACACTACTGCTTCCTAATAGACCAGCAGGACTGCCAGGCAACCTGTATTGTATAAAAGGAAATAAATATGGCAGCCTCCATATATTTCTCACTTCAGTTGTCCTTTAAGCCTATCAGTATAGTAGATTATCTCCAGACTGACCGGACTGATGCTGGGCATAGCATCTCTTCAGTCAACATGGAAAAGACCGCAATGAACACAGAGACTGCTGCAAACAAGCAGACAAGATTCTTCAAGCAATGTTACAATAAGATCTTTAGCGAAACTTTTTAACTTTTAGCAAAATAATAAAACTTTTTTCCAACCAGGGCAAGAAACAGGATGTAACAAACGAGGCAGCTGCGGCGAACAGTGCCGCCGCAGCTGCCTCCATGCCGCCACCCGTCCTCCCGGTGTCTAGGTAACTTAGCAGTAACTTCTGAAAGGAAGTTAAAGACCCTCAGGCAGGGTCACAGTCCCGTTGAGGTTTATGCTGCTGAGTTCAGGAGATGGGCAATGTCAGCCAGGTGGGGGCAGTACGCACTCTTAGACTGTTTTTTGTCAGGATTGTCTGACCCCGTGTCTGATCTCATGTTGGGTCATCCAGAACCCAAGACTTTGGATGAAGCCATATCTTTGGCCATCAAGATTGATAGGCGAGTTCGCTATCAAAAGCAAACTCGGGCTAAGCCCTCAAGAAGCTTCTCTTCTTGTACTTTCTCAGCTCCTACGCCTTCCTCTCCACCCGCTGACGAGCCAATGCAAATATGACAGGCCAAGCTCTCAGAAGTGGAGAAAAACAGAAGGCGAGCAGAGAAGCTATGTTTGTATTGCGCCGATAAAGGGCATTTGGTTTCTGCTTGTCCTAAGAAGGCGGAAAACTCTATCGCCTAGGAGTAGCTGGAGGTACTACCCTAGGCGATCCAGATTTACCTCTAAATAATAAACGTGTGTTGCTTCCGTGTGCTATCACCTGGGAGGGCTAGGTTCACACTACCCAGGCATTTATAAATTCAGATTCCGCTGTAAATGTCATGTCCAGAAAATTTGTGGATCAATTTGGGTTTCCTTTGATTCCTGTGGGGGAACAGATTAAGATCACAGCTGTGGACGATTCTCCACTGCCACTCACCATCACTCAGACTCCTGTGTTGTCATGCCAGATTGGGGCCCTGCACAGGGAACAAATGCAGTTTTTGGTGTTAGAGATGTCCACATCCACGGTCATCCTGGGGATGCCGTGGTTAAAGAAGCACTCCCCGGACATTGATTGGCGTACCAGGCAGTTAATAAGCTGGTCACCTTACTGCCATGTCCATTGTCTTGAGAAGGTTCCCCTCGCAGCTACTGAAGCACAAGTAGTGGAGACCGTTGAGCAGGATTTTGAACCCTCCGGGGAAGAGTTTGAGTTGGATTGGGCATCAGAGTTGGCCCCTTTTCAACAAGAAATCCCTGAGGGCAAACCAGAGGGGGTTCTTTTTGTTCCCCTCCAGTTCAGATTCAAGGTCTTGGAGACATTTCATGCCCACAAAAATGCTGGTCACCCTGGGGTGGCTCGTACCCAGGAATTATTGAGTCGGAGTGTGTGGTGGCCCTCAATCAGTTCCGATTGTAAAGAGTTTGTTGGAAGCTGTGCCCTTTTGTGCCAGAAGCAAGACTTCTAGGCGAGCTCCTGCAGGCACCTTACAGGCTCTTCCAGTGCCCGAGGAACCTTGGACCCATGTGTTAATGGATTTCGTGGGCGAACTGCCTCTCTCTGAGGGTAAAACGGTCATATGGGTGGTGGTCGACAGGTTTAGCAAGATGGCACACTTCATCCCCTTGAACGGACTCCCCTCTGCACAGGAATTGGCAGAGCTGTTCGTACTCCACATCTTTAGACTGCATGGGATTCCCCAGGATGTGGTGTCAGATAGGGGAGTCCAGTTCACTTCTCGCTTTTGGAAAGCCTTCTGTCATCAAATGGGGGTGAAGTTGCCATTTTCCTCCGGCTACCACCCACAGACCAATGGTCAGACCGAGAGGGTAAATCAGGCCCTTGAGCAGTTCCTCAGATGTTACGTGGCTTATACCCAGACCGATTGGGTTAAGTTTTTACCCTACGCCGAGTTCGCCCACAATAACTTGAGGTCTGCATCGTCAGGGTTCTCTCCGTTCCAGATTGTTACGGGGAGATCACCCAAATTTTCAACACTGCTAGTGGTGACGTCACCACTTCCAGCTCTGGAACATTGGTCTGGGTCCATGAGAAATACCTGGAAAAAGGTGAAAGAAAATTTGAGAAAGGCTTTTTCCATTCAGAAAAAAGCAAGCTGATAAGAGACGTTCTGTCGAGTGGAATTTTGCACCCGGAGACTTGGTGTGGGTTTCCACTCGACATCTGTCCTTGAAATTGGGTCCCAAATTTATAGGGCCCTATCCTGTTCTCAAGAAGGTGAATAAAGTTACCTACATGGTGTCACTCCCACCTAGTTTCAGGGTGTAACGATTGGTGTCAACACACAGAGAGAATCTGATTATTGATGATCTGCAGAATCATCAACAATACAGACGTATACCTGATTATGGATGATCTGCAGAATCACCAATAATACAAGTATGACTAACCTCTGGACACCTAATGAAGTGTAAGTGTTTGGTGTAACTGTAGGCTATCTCCCGAGAGGCGGGAGACAGAGATACTTTGGCCAGAGACCACCTAAGGAGCAGGTGGCCCTCGGCTATGCAGTGACTATCTCCTAATAGAGGGGATAGAGATAATCTGGCAGCCAGTGATTCCCTGGTAAACTGGTAATCAGACTGTACTGCAGCCAGGGGACTCCTATGAGATAGAGGCCACTGGCTGCACTGCAGGAAGGACTCTCTGAGGAGCAGGAGGTCCCTGCAGCTAACTGACACTTGGTGGAATAGTGTCACGGATAGTACAGACAGGCTGAACACTCGAGGAATGAGTGACAGCCAGAAAGGTCGGGCAACTGGTAGACAGATATAAAGCACAGTCCTAGTCTGGGGTGTGAGGTCCTTGGTCTCGACACCCTGGAACTAGTCTAAGGAATAACACAGTGTCCTATACTTGGGTGTGAGGTCCTTGGTCTCAACACCCTGGAACTGCTCTAAAGTATAATACAGCAATGACACAGTAATCCTAAGCTTGGGTGTGAGGTCCGTGGTCTCAACACCCTGGAACTGGTCTAAAGTATAACACAGCAACGACACAGCAATCCTAAGCTTTGGTGTGAGGTCCGTGGTCTCAACACCCTGGAACTGGTCTAAAGTATAACACAGCAATGACACAGTAATCCTAAGCTTGGGTGTGAGGTCCGTGGTCTCAACACCCTGGAAGTGGTCTAAAGTATAACACAGTAGTAACAAGAACGTAATATGGCTAAGTGTGAATTCCCAGGTCCACCTGGTTCTGACACACTGTGGGATCTGACTGAGGTCTGAGTGCTCACACGTAAGTATTCGCAACGGCAGACAACCAGCGACGGACAAGCAAGATCTATATATACTTGTAGTGCTGTGCAGCTCCGCCCGAGCCACTCAGCCAATCCAGAGCTTAGCTGGGATCAGCTGATTGGCCTGATCAGCTGATTCCCCTTCTGTTGGTATAAATGTCCTGTCGTCTGGCGCGCGCACACGTAGCTCTCCATCTGTGTGCACTAGAAGGCTCAGACAAACCAGACGCATGCTGCTGTGCGGAAACCGCCGGTCTGAACGCGGAGACAGCCACCCCGCCGCCAGACCGCGCGGCGGCATCTCCGCTATTCATTACACAGGGGTGGTAGGACGTTTCACGTATCACTTTTGAAACCTGCCGTGTGTGTGGATTCCACTCCGCCCCCCTGTGGTGGTTGATGGAGAGCCTGAGTACGAGATAGAAAGGATCTTGGATTCCCGGCGAGTGCGTAACTCTTTGCAGTATCTGGTCCATTGGCGAGGGTATGGTCCAGGGAAGAGATCCTGGGTACCACTCTCTCGCATGCATACAGAGGAACTCAGGGTGGAGTTTCATAGGTTGAATCCAGATAGGCCGAGTGGTGCGTGTCCGGAGTCCACGCCTAGAGGGGGGTACTGTAACAGGCGAACATTGCCGCCGCAGCTGCCTCCATGCCGCCACCCGTCCTCCCGGCGTCTAGGACACCGAGGACGGAACGTACATTTGGTAGGGGGGTCACCGTCTCGCGCGGGCACGCACACAGACGGGACCTTTATGCTGGGAGGAAGCCGGTCAGCTGACCTGCTGGTCAGCTGATTGCAGAGGAGACTCACGGCGCCCAGGATTAGCTGTGCGTAAGGGGGCATGCCAGTGAGGTCTCCTCTGCTTCTTAAGCCTCCGGGCTTTATTCAGAGGTTGTCTGTTGTCGTGAATACCTCGTGTGTTAGTGCTCAGACCTTAGACTAGATCCCAGGTGTTGATATCAAGGACTTCACACCTAGACTAGGATATTGTTAATATTGTACTGATTACCTGTGTATGACTCTTGGCTAAACTCTGACTCTGATCTTGCTTTCTGATTGTGTACTTCTGCCTATCTGCCTTAAAGTTGCTGAACCTCTGCCTGATTACCGACTCCTCTCCTGCCTCACGATTCTGTACCGATACTTACCTCTCTGTTGCTGAACCTCTGCCTGTTTATCGACTACTCTCCTGCCTCACGATTCTGTACCGATACTTACCTCTCTGTTGCCGAACCTTGCCTGTCAGACCATTCTACTCACCAGTGGGCCCTCGCCACTGGTGAGGTGATAGCTTCACCAGCTCCTCTGGTGAAGTTATTCTTTAGTGCAGTACTGTTTGCGTTTTCTGCTCCTAGGCTGCAGTACAGTCTGAATCACCTGCTTCTCAGGCGATCATTAGTTCAGTACTGTTTGTATCCCCTGCTCCTAGGTTGTAGTACAGTCTGAGTCACCCGCTCCTCGGGTGATCACTCGGCTGCAGTACACTCTGAGTCACCCGCTCCTCGGGAGATTCGGTCTCTTCAGTATTGTATCTCCAGCTTGCTGGAGCTTGAACCCTATTACACGGTCAGTGTACCGATAGTACCTCACCAGCCCCTCTGGTGAGGTCTCATAAAACTATTAAAGTTACGGTTGCACCAAACACTACACACTCAGCTCTTTGTGTTGCTATACTGGTATTATTGGTGATTCTGCAGATCACACATAATCAGGTATAGCGTCTGTATTATTGCTGATTCTGCAGATCACCAAATAATCAGACACCTGAGTTGCTACACCCAACCGTTACACAGGAACAGGAGAAGAACCCTAAGGCAGTGGAGACTGCGTCACTGTTTGGATTTTCTTAGGTGATTTGTGCAAATGATGTTCATCAATAATATGGTCACAATACTTGTGGAATTTTAAAGGATACACATTTTGCATTTTTAGCTCATAGGCCATGTTCTTTAAAACAAACCTAAAGCGAGGAAACTAATTTCAGGATGGAAATTTACCTAAGTAGAGAGAAAGCTCTGGATAGCAAAGAGCTTTCCCGATCCTCTATCCATCCTGTCATTCCAGCGTCATCCCCGGGTGTAGCGAGTAAACCCACTCAGTCGAATACCTCTTTAGAATTACCAAAGTAGTTCTGAGGTCATGCAAATCTGTACTGCTGATGCACAAGTCCAAACTCATGCTTATACAGTACAGATGTTCTCATCCTTGGAACCCCTCGGGGATGCAAGTAGTTCAGAAGATTGCCTGAGGAGTTCCAAAGAGCTATACGGTGGAATAGCCACAAACGGGGTGGTGATGAAACGATGGGCTAGACAGAAGAACGTGAAGGCTGCTACACCATCTACCTTCCCTCAACCTAGGTACGTTAAGTATCAAACATGAAGTGAGTTTCCTTACTTAAGGTTTGCTTTGTCATGCCAGGACATTTTTTCACAATTTATACTGATCACAGTGATATCCTAAATAGCACTACTAATGAAGAATGGCACGAAGAAACTGATCCGTCACTCATGACCAAGTGGAAGGTGCTGAAGCAATGTCAGATACTAATCTGTTGTGCTGGCACGTTCTTTTTGTTGTGGTGATAGTTGAGAATAGTTTTAGCACCTTGCTTCAATTTGTAAGTAACCCTGTAACAGACTAATTTTACTAAACATACATATGTCCCCAGGCAAAGAGGCAGTTACAGAGTTTCAGACACCACAGGCAACCAGGATCATTAGGAAGCCTTGCACAAGGACTCTTTACTGTTTTAAATACTGGCTTGAGCTGTTATTCAAACCCTTGTCAAAGGGTTCAAATCCCACATCAAATGCAACAGCTTTACCGTTATGTTATCCAGCTACCCACAGGGTTCTGGCCTAACAAGTACAGGTGAAATGTGAAAATTTTGAATAGCGTGCAAAGGTCCATTGATTTCAGTAATTCAACTTAAAAGGTGAAACTAATATATGAAATCGGAAACCCTTTGCAGATGTTTTGGATTAATTAACTGATTAGAGTCTGAGATTTTGATTTTGGTGTTTTGATAAGCTGTAAGCCATAATCATCAAAATTATAACAAATAAAGGCTTGAAATATTATTTTTTTTGCATGAAATTAGTCAATTTCATATATTAGTTCTACCTTTTAAGTCGAATTACTGAAATAAATGGCATTTTTCAATTTTCATCTGTAAATAATGTTTGGACTCGTTTAAGAAGGATTCTTATTATGTAAGGTTAGAACTCGCATAAAAAAGACCACGTTATAGTTCATGTGCATGCTAAAATATTAAAAAGTACCACTATTTTTTATTTTTGCAGTGGGTTACTCTTTTTTACTTCTAAAATAAACAAATTATAAAATCATACTGAATGCATACAGTCAATAACTGATGACTACCTGACCAAGTCCATGGCAAACTGGAGGTTCCTGAACAACAATCTGAGAACCTCTGTACTAGAATACATTCCTAGTGTATTTGTAGGGATATAACATTATATGGATATTTCAGACATTTTCTCCAAACACAAAAATAATAAGTAACCAAACGTTAGGAACCTGTATAGACTAAGAAAAAAATTATTCTGTCCACCATATTTTTTTTAACTTGTATACAGTGTTTCTCTGAATATTCTCTTTGTGTCCGTGTGGCAAGTATTAGTTTATTGTTGTATTTGTATTGCTGGATGTCCTGATTGTACAGAGTTTTGAATGTCTGTATCTATGTTCCCCACTGTTTGTTGTGTACTATGTACAGTGCTACGGAAGGTGTCGGCACTATATAATTATAAACAATAATAATGTTAGGGTAAATATAAACAAACTCCTATTGTCCTGCAATTGTGGAAACCATAAAAAGCTTGACTGGCCTTGTATATCTATGCACAGGTGAAGGTTGAAGAAAGGCCAGATGGTGGTGATGCTGTTTATGTAGGAAGTGAACAGTAGTGATCAGGTTAGTTTTCCTAACTTCTCCAATGCTTGCTCTGTTATGCTAGGTACACACCATACAATTTTCTAGCAGATTTACCTGCTAGATTGATTATTTCCATCATGTCCGATCTGAATTTCGATCGATTTTTCAATCTTCAGGTCTTCTTTTAATAGTTTTTTCTGACCAATTTACCAGTTGATTTTCGATCGAAAAACAACACTTAAACTATCGCAAAATTCACATCGGACATGTTGGAAATATCGATCTGGCAGGTAAATCTGCCAGAAAATTGTATGGTGTTTACTTAGCATTAGATTATAGTGTGAGAGAAGTTACTGTCAGCAAGAAATGTACAATCCAAATTCTAATCTACAGATATCCTGCTAGTATGTTTAATGTAGAAACTTCTGACCAATTGCATTATGGTGCCTAAACATGGTACAATTTTTTTCATTTTTTTTTATTCGATAATGTAATTCAATTATTCCGTTAGATCGAATATAAAGATTTTTCCAACATGTCCAATCTGATTTTTATTCAAAAAACGGGATAATAGTTTGTTTTAAACTTTCATTTGATCCAATCGTTTTGGTTTAATAAATGGGAAAATGGAACGTTTTTATTGTAACGTCTATGGGCACCATTAGATAGATATCAGGAAAGAAGGCATGGCCAGGATCCTATACATTGTAAATTCATGTTTCTGATTTAGCAAGACTTTTTGTAATATTTTGTGTTTGCAACATTGTTGCTGCTGCCCTGGATAGCTAATACTGGCCACACACAACACAATTGCATTTTCCTATACAACTGACCCGATGTAAAAAAAAAATCAGGAAGTTAAAGGTTTAGATTGTGGTATACTGTACTGTATTCTTTCTGAAAAGCTATCTAGACTCTTTAGATTGTTAATCTAAGGGCTGGTTCACACGGACGTCTGCCCCGCGTTTACCGCCGGCGTTTGGGACTCTGCGTTATACTTCAAGTGAATGGAAGCGTTTGCACCGGGCTTTTAGCTGCGTTTGCTCGAACGCAGCGTTCAGATCCCGTTTTTCCCTGGCGTTTGAGGTGACCCTGGATGCTACATGTAGCATCCTGGGACAGTTAACCGCTGCGGCTAATGTCCCCCTTTGGGGGCGAAAAATGCTGACTGCAACTGAACGCCACGGAAAGCCACTGAAAGCTCGAACGCAACGCTGCCGAACACAACGCCTCCGAAAGCCGGGCAGACGCCTGTGTGAACCAGATACAGATATACAAAGTATCAAGGGCATACTTTCAAGCACGGTACCCACTTGCGCCGGATCAAAGGGAGCGGACAGTTTAATGTCCACTCTGATGGTCTGGCTGTAGCACAGGGCAGATGGGTTCCCCCCATAGGCCATACGGGGGAACGCAACCACCTGCCCGGGATTATCACGGACTGCACAGAACTGCAGTCTGCTTACTGCAATATCCGATGCAGAGCAATTACTGTGAATGGCTCCTATATATAAAATAGGAGCCGTTCACTGTCAGTTTAACAATGAGCGGAGAATAACATTTCAGCAGTTTGAGTAACAGCACGCTCATGGGGAACCGGAACTCCTAGGAGTATGTAGGGGCTACAATGGTCCAAAAGGCCATATTACTAAAATACTATGGAAAACAAAAGTTTGCTTTCTTCTTCTGAATAATTTCAAATACTATCTGTTTTAGGAAGGAAAACTTTTGTTTTCCAAAGCATTTTAGTAATATGTCTTTTTTGGTCCATTGTAGCCCCTACATACTCCTAGGAGTTCTGTTTTACCATGAGCTTGCTGGGTACTCTGTAACTCTGGGTGTTTAAAGTCCTACCCCATAGAGCCACAATAATCCATGCCATGCACCGATGAGGATCAACCAATCCGAAACAGTCTGTATGCAGGTTGGATTATTGTGGCTCTGTACAAATTAACAAGCTGACACGTCATTGCATTCCAGTGGATCTGGAGGTGTGTTTAGCTTACAGGGACAACAAAGGATGATTTGCATAATCAGCAGTGATGCACTGGGAGACATCTCAGAACTCACACCAACCTGAATAATTGCAAATACTTTCTGTTTTAAGAAGGCAAACTTTTGTTTTTCAGCACTTTGCAATTGCGAAAGTACCAAAAAGTAGGTGAAAAAGTACGATCAAAATTATTCTAAGTAATTTATTGCTTGCTGAGGATTTAAAAGGCATTTTATTGACAAGTTTGGAAATATCACCTAGGAGAAAACTCAGGAGGAGAAAAAGGTTATTGCATATGGACCAACATTCTGTTCTCTGTGTAGAATATTTTATGGATACAGTAGGAACCATTACTTTGCAAGTTGTTGCAGTTTGCTAATGCTAGCTTCTGAAATCATGTAAAAATGTCTGAAACAGATATAAGGTATACATGCTGCAAGTATTGGAAGTAAACTCATGGCAACCTACACGCGTGTATCAAAAAAGGGTGCCTGGAAAAAAGGGCGCGGGATATAGCCGAAATTATAGGTTGTAATGTAAAACAATATTTTTCGTTTATAGCTTGTAAACGAAAATGTAGTGCTAAATAGGTTGAATAAACGGAAATTAAATGGCAAAATACCGTCTATAACAACAAATGAATTCTGAAATGAAACATCAAATAGCGTCTATAACAAAGAAACGATATTTACATGTGTATTAAGCATAGTAATACAATAGTAGATTTTACAAGTATTTTACTTCAATTATACCTAACTGTAGGCTCACACAGATCTCTCCCTATCCCTAACCCCTAGACCCCCCTCCCCTTTGTGTAAATATACATAGTTTAATAATTTGTATACATTACTTATATTGTGCTGTAACTATACTTAACCCTACTCTCACACAGAACCCTCCATGTACCTATCCCTAACCCCTAGACCCCCTGGTGGTGCCTAACCCTAACCACCCCCTGGTGGTGCCTAACCCTAAGACTGCCCTGGTGGTGCCTAACCCTAAGACTCCCCTGGTGGTTCCTAACCTCAACCACCCCCCTGGTGGTGCCTAACCCTAACCATCTCCATGGTGGTGCCTAACCCTAAGACCCCCTTGGTGGTGCCTAACCCTAACCACCCCCCTGGTGGTGCCTAACTCTAACCACCCCCTGGTGCTGCCTAACCCTAAGACCCAACTGGTGGTGCCTAACCCTAAACCCCCCTGGCGGTGCCTGACCCTAACCACCCCCCTGATGGTGCCTAACCCTAACCACCACCCTGGTGGTGCCTAACCCTAACCACCCCAGAAATTCGTTACCGTTTGTATGCAAATTTTAAGGCAAATTCTCATATGATTTCACATGTTTTGCAAATTTAACCATGTCAGGACCTGTATGCAAATTTCCTATTAAATACATTGTATGCGAATCGCCTAGCAGTGTGAGGCAAGCGAATTCTGATGGCTCTGCCGTGCATATTTTTCCTGCACACAAAACCGTAAAGAAATCCTGACAAGTAGAAACAGCCCCATCCACTTGTATTGCCTATGCGAATTCGCATGCGGGAAATGCATGCAAATTCATGATAGTGGAAACGGGCCCTTACCATAACGCCACACGTTACGATGCGACACTAATGTCGCACTGTGAACGCCCCATAGGATTAGCATTGCAGTGGGGTAAGCTGCGTTACAAGACTTTATATCGCAACTCCGCAATGCCCCACTATGAATGCAGCGTGAACCAGGGGCGGACTGGGCACTCGGGCCCGCCAGAGCACCCTGAGCAGGAGGGGAGGAGTGCAGTGAAAGGGAGCAGTATGCACAGAGTGGGAAAGGGGGGAAGTCTCCCCCCTTCCCTCACCTTGGGGCCCCCCTTCCTGGCTCTCCCCTTCGGTAACTCGGCGGCTAACAGTGGTCAGTGGGCGGAGACTTACCACCGTTCCTGCCTCCAGCAGCAAGGGACGCTCTGCTCTGTGCGCAGCTAGTCTGGTCATCAGTAGACTAGACTAGCCGCGCACAGAAGAGAGCGTCCCTTGCGGCCGGGAAGAACGGCGGTAAGTCTCCGCATGCTGCGCGCTGTTAGCCGGTGAGTTACCGGAAGGGGAGAGCCAGGAAGGGGGGCCCCAAGGTGAGGGAAGGGGGGGAGACTTCCCCCCTTCCCCACGCTGTGCACACCACTCCCTTTCACTGCGCTCTTGAGGGAAGGGGGGGAGACTTCCCCCCTTCTCCATGCTGTGCACACCGCTCCCTTTAACTGCGCTCCTCCCCTCCTGGGGGACACCTATAGACCTAGCTACATACTGGGGACTTATACTGGGAATACCTATACACCTGGCTAAATATACTGGGGACACCTATAGACCTGGCTTTACTGGGGACATCTATACACCTGGCTACATATACTGGGAATACCTATACACCTGGCTACTTATAATGGGGACACCTATACACCTGGCTACTTATACTGGGGACACCTATACACCTGGCTATACTGGGGACACCTATACACATTGCTACATATACTCAGAATACCTATACACCTGGCTACATATACTGGGGACATCTATACGCCTGGCTACATATACTGGGAATGCCTATACACCTGGCTACTTATACTAAGGACAACTATACACCTGGCTATACTGGGGACACCTATAGACCTAGCTACATATACTGGGGATACCTATACACCTGGCTGCATATACTGGGAATACCTATAGACCTGGCTACATATGCTGGGAACACCTATAGACCTGGCTATCTGTACTGGGAACACCTATAGAAATGGCTACCTATTCTGGAGACACCTGTAGACCTGGCTATACTGGGGACACCAATATTCCTGGCTACCTATTCTGGGGACACCTATAGAGCTGGCTATCTAAACTGGGGACACCTACAGTATAGATCTGTATTTGATCTGTGGGGGGCATGGTATCTGCATTTGATCTGTGAGGGGCATGATATCTGCATTTGACCTGTGGGGGGCATGATATCGGAATTTGATCTGTGTGGGGCATGAGATCTGCATTTGATCTGTGTGGGGCATGATAACTGCATTTGATCTGTGGGGGGGCATGATATCTGCATTTGATCTGTGGGGGACATGATATCTGCATTTGATCTGTGGGGGGCATGATATCACAATTTGATCTGTGGGGGCATGATATCTGCATTTAATCTGTGGGGGGCATGATATCTGCATTTGATATGTGGGGGACATGATATCTGCATTTGATCTGTGTGGGGCATGATATCTGCATTTGATATGTGGGGGACATGATAACTGCATTTGACCTGTGAGGGGCATGATATCAGCATTATGATTATTTTCTGGTGAAACACTGCCACAATAAATGTATTTTCTGGTGAAATGCTGCCGCAATACGTGTATTTTCTGGTAAAGCGTTGCCGCAATATGATTTTTTTCAATGGGGGGCACCACAGGTTTTCTCGCTTGGAGTGACAAAATGGCTAGAGGCGCCCCTGCCCACGGTCACGCCTTGCTGCACTCGCACTGAGAACCCTGTTCTTCTGGGTGAGCTGGAGATTGGTGCTAGGCTACCTTGGAGAGCTGGGAATGGTTTCTAGGCTGACTGAGGAGCTGGGGATAAGTACTAGGCTGGCTGGTGCTGGGTACTAGGCTGGCTGTGGAGCATGTCTGGATAGACATACAAACTTTGGTCTCCAAATCTTGTATCTCTATCCAGACACACTCCCCAGTCAGCCTAGCACCCATCCCCAGCCAGCCTGTAGCTATCCCAAGTTCTCCAGCCAGCCTTTACCTATCCTTAGCTCCCCAGTCAGCTTAGTACCCATCCCCAGTATATTGGTTGGCTTAGTAGCCTTTAAGAAACTTAATTGTTTTTAAACAATAATAAGGAATATTGCATTAGAGGTGGACGAGCCCGTGAGCGTGGTGGTATGGTACATGGCCTACACTTATGGCTCTAGGCCCCGCATGACACTTGCCCCAGGCCTGCATACTCTAAGGCCGCTCTGGGCAGGGCACAGCAATTTTACCAATACTTATACTGACAAGGTAGCTCATACTGTGCAATTACCATAATCCGCGTTATCTAGGTGAATTGAGCATTGCTAGGGTAATGCCTCATGCTCTATCAATGCACATTGGGGATAGTCCCAGGTCATACCCGACCTTCCACTCTCTTGCCATTATCGAAATCGATGAATAGATCAATCAATGACAATGATCAATGATTCATACTAGTACGTCTCCCCAGCAGTAAATCTTAACTCATAAATACCTCAAGGCAAAGGGGCTCTCATAACCCTGTATTACTTTAATAAGTTATAAAATATATTGCACTTACATATACAACAATAAAAATGGGCTCAGAGTTTTGGATACAGGCTCTCTCCCATTTACGGGGCTATTGGCAGGCTCTACCCGATGTCCTGGGTTCCCACACGCTGAAGCACTGGCTGCTCGCTCTGTCCGCTATCCTCAGTGCTTGTTCACCTCCTCCTCCTTCTTCCACGTACAAAGGTCTCATCACATTCGGGTCTACGCAGTGAAAATGCTGAACTGAGGTGTTATTCGGGGCCAAAATCTACTAGTAGTCCCAAACACTAGCGATTACGATTTGTTAAATATTTTCAAAGTGGTTTTCGAAGGGCTCTGCAGGAATGCAATTTTTTTCCTGCAATCCTTCATCCACATAGGGTTCTACTGTCCTAACACTTTGCCGCTCGCCTTCAAACGCTGTACATTGGACTTTGGTTTATCTGTTTTTGGAAAACCACAAGAGTAAATCACATTGAAAGCACTCATTTGTGTTTGAGGATTTTTGCGCATGATGCATACTGGCTGTCTTAATTCTGGCTGGGTATTTTCTATCATTGACCCAAGATGCTATAATCAAGGCATAAATACTTACCCATAGCTGCTTCACTAATCCAGACTGTCTGTGGATACTGGTTAATTCAACTATACACTTGTACACATATAGCTTACAGGTGTGGCACAGTCTGTTAGCAGCAGCTAGAGATGGCCAGTGAGAGGGTAATAATTCCTGGTTACATGAAAATAATAGTTTTATGCCCCTCAGGCGTCCATAATGAGTTTCCCAGTTTCTGTAATAATCAGGGTTTTTTCAAAGTCCTCATTTGCCATTGTTTACTGAAGTATTCCCGACAAAAATGTGTTGTCTGCTCTGTTGCTTCCTAAATACAACGCTGGTAGAGCTCCAGCAATAGCATACTTGAATTTCCCACTGGGGTTTCCAATTGGTCCATTGCTGTGGATGAATGTGAGTCCTCAGAAGCCAATTCAAATAACCCAGTGGGAAGCTAAGATAAGCTTTTGTAGAGCTGAATGGAAAATTCCAGGTAGTAAATCCGGTAATGCTGAAAGTGGACCTGAACTCTTGCACAGGACAGAAGGGAAACATAGAAAAATGCACCCTGGGCCATATGCAATTCACTTTTTTACCTGACTTTTCTCCCAAGAGATAATTTTTCTTCTTTAATTTAGAATAACTTTTTAGTACTTTGCAATAGAAAAAGTACCAAAAAGTAGTGGAAAAAGTACTATCAAAATTATTTTGAGTATTTTTTTGCTTTCTAGTGATTTAAAAGACATTTTATCGACAAATTTGAAAATTTCACCTAGGAGAAAACTCAGGTGAAAAAGTTAATTGCATATGGGCCCCTATATGTATTTGAGTTTAGCCTTTCTAACTCACCCTCATTTGTGTCTAATCATAAGTTGTAATTTGATTTCTCCCTGTCATGTGACTGCCACAGCAGAGATGGCAGACAAGTTAATTTAAAAGCACAGGCTGTTAACAATATGTCTGCTTCCATGACTCAGGAAGTAAAACAATGCAGGTTTATTTTAGGATTTGTATCAGCTGTAACAAAGAAATGTTTTTTATGTTTAAAGGTTACTATGCCGTTGTGTATCTTTTAGAGCAGAGAGGACGTTCTGAGTTCAGGTCTGCTTGAAGGGTGTTCTTGGTCAGGAAGGATTGGATAATTGACAGCCCTTATTATTATAAGTTTTCATATCACAAATCTGTAAAATGATTGTTGTTATTTTAGGGATCTATGTAGCTTTTGTGGTTATAGGGAGTAGCCTGTTTTCTTGCTTCTAAGGTAACATTGAGATGACTGCCATGTGCGACCAGATAAAAGAAATAGGGAGTCAGGTGTCCGCCAGCTACAAAAATGAATGTGTCATGTGCCCTCAGATAATAGAATTAAGTAGCCAGGTGCCCCCTCAGATACAAGAACTAAGTAGCCAGATGCTCCCGGATTCAAAAATTAAGTAGCCATGTGTCCCAGAAATCAGTATTAGGTAGCCATGCGTGCCCTTCCCTCAGATATCAGTATTAGGTAGCCATATGTGCCTTACCCCAGATATCCATATTAGGTAGCTATGTGCATGCCCGTTTTTAGGGCCGTGCGGCCCGTGCCGCCGCCCTGGGTACTGTTGGGAGGGGGGCTCTGTAATGGAGGGGGGAGCCGGAGCCGCGGGGAGGGCAGCCCGACCTCTCCCTCCTTCTCCCAGGGCCGCCCTTCGTGCTCCCCCCTCAGATCAGATGCAGAGTAATTAATTAGCGCAGCAGGAAGCGTACATAACTACTCACCTCCCTGCGTTCCACTGGCCGCTCACTCGCCGCTGATCTTCCCCTCTCGGCATAGACACTGATACACACGCTGCTTCCTGAGTATAGGGGTTGACTTGTATGCAAGTCGGCCTCAAATTTCTGATGCATAGTTGAGGGGTGGTTTTGGGGGTGCGCACCTCTCTCTCACTTTAAAAAAAAAAGCAGCAGCAGCCAGCATGCTTTACCCCTCACCTTGCTAGAGTACCACATGTGCGCACCCTGTAAACTAGTTAATGACTTATACTGTACAAACTTTATGACTAGAAGGTAGAATTCAATATTGTTTTCCATCAGCTGTGAATCTGCCTGTAATCCAAAATGCTACCGAATCTCTTTTCACACCTGTTCAATACCATTTGGAATGCTAGATGTTTGCAAAAGGAGATCCCTTGTCAGTTTGTCTTCATGTGTATGCTTAAAGAAAACCTGAACTGAAATTTAAAAGTCAAAATAAGCATACACAAGTCATACTTACCTCCCATGTAGTCTACTCCTCAGTGTCTTTCTCCTGTCCAGTGTCCTGTTTGGTAACTGTGATCAAGGGAATTTTACGTCCTCCATTTTGAAAATGGCCATTACCCATAACAGCTTTCTGGTCAGCACACAGTTAAACTGTAACATCGCCCACTTGAGCCATAGGGAAACATGAACATTACCTGGTACATGCGTTTTCCTCTCAGCTATAACTGACAGCAACTGATATTTTACTGACAGCAACTGATATATTTCAGATCTGACAAAATGTTGTCAGAACTGGAAGGGATAATTGTCAGAAGAAAATGGAGCGCTTCTGAGAGGAACTGATGGCACGTTAACTATGTAATGTTCATTTGAAGTTACCTCATATGTTTATTTTAAATATTTTTACTCAGTACAGGTTCTCTTTAATACCATGATGTCTTATTCAGTTCTTGTTTCTGCAATTTATAATATATTATGCCCCTTCCTAGCCTCCTTTCTCGTGGCCTGTCTCTGGAAGATAAACAGCACAAGAGGCCTGGTATTTGTTAAGTGAAAATCCTCTTTATTTTCTTCATTCGTTATCTGACTGTAAAACATTTTTATGTCTTGGCAGCAGATGCACTTGGCTCCATTCTGCCTTTTACTGCTGTAACGTCTAATTCCTTGCACAGCTTTTGTGTGATATCTCAGTGTGGTGTGGCAATGAGACCGGTTTCCTGAATCACTCTTCTTATGTGATGTCTGACATTTCCGATATCTGTCATACTGGGAGCTGCTTTGGGATATGCTGATATTTTTCAGTTTGTTAAAAAAGATGACCGCTCTTTGAGGATTACTTCATCATGAAAACCTATAGTGGCTATGTATGGAACATCTCCCGAATACCACAACAAACAATTAGAGAACGTCATTTTATTTAAATAACACCCAAACGAAGAGGCTGACATATTTATTCCCTTTTAAACAATGCAGATTGCCTGGCTGTTATTATATAACTAGTTTGCCTAAGCCCGTTAACATAACAGGTTCTAGGCCTCACTGACAAGCTCGCGCGCGCGCATCCCGCCCACACGTCCGCCCGCACACACGCCCCTGTGATCTGCGCTGTGTGTCCCTGTTGCTGTAGCAACCACAGGTACGCACAGAAACGTTACAGCCGGCTGAACTGCCCGCACATGTGCAGAAGGATTCTGCACGTACAAACGGACAGGGGACCTAGAGACACTTGCATATTATTGTATAGGCTAATAATAATAGTAAAAGACATGGAGGCGCCCCAAACTATATATAAATAAATAAATCTGGCTTTGACTGCATGTATTCATTATTTGTATCATCTAACATGTACAGCCCTACAGAGGTTGAAGACTGGTAATCACACAATACAATATAACGCAAGTTATATCATCACCAGGAGCATTGTTTCCCGTTGTGGATGGGGTGTCAGCAAGCGCTTCACTGAAACTGCATCCTTTTTTACGATCATTCCTCTTATACCTCATCCAGATATGGCCACTTGGTATTTCCATACTAAATCCTTTTGTCATATGTAGGAATGGAGCCAATTATCTAACAAAATTCAGCTGTGCCAAGCTAAGAATGTCATTATAACAAGTGTATTCGCCCGATGCCTCTGAATACAGTGCTTTAGAGCAATACTGAAGAATCATTCATGCATGGCGAGCTGGCAGTACATACTGGCTTAGTGCTAAGTGTAACTATCTTTAACCTGAGAACTGCAGATAGGAAAACTTGTTGCAAGCTAATCTGCAACAGCTCTTTCATTTTTAAGGGTCATAGTCATAAGACACACTTTAACAGAATGATGAGGTATAAAGGAAGCATTATGATTCATCCAGCTTGTGCAATATGCACTGTGCACTGATTGCATGTTTGTGTATATTATATCCATGTGGAAGATGTTACAGTGAGGCGATTTCAGTACCACGCAACCTATAAACCTCAGAAAACAACAGATGGCTACATACCTCCCAACATTTTAGGATAAGAAGGGACACTTAAAGACACGCCCCTGTCTCACTTCTAACCACGCCTCCACCACACCCATCACCATGCATATCACAAAGAATTAAGAAGCAAAAGATGCAGTTTTATCATTCAAACCACAATGGTGTTCTCTATCATCAGTAGTTTTCCTTCATTGTAACATTTGAAAACAAGAACGATATCATTGTAAATGATGGGAATAAAGTTTAGAGTCTATTAAACACATTTTTCAGCGGAAAAATTCATAGACAGTGGTTTGCAAAAGTATTCGGCCCCCTTGACGTTTTCCACATGTTGTCATATTACTGCCACAAACATTAATCAATGTAATTGGAATTCCACGTGAAAGACCAATACAAAGTGGTGTACACATGAGAAGTGGAACGAAAATCATACATGATTCCAAACATTTTTTACAAATAAATAACTGCAAGTGGTGTGTGCGTAAATATTCAGCCCCCTGAGTCAATACTTTGTAGAACCACCTTTTGCTGCAATTACAGCTGCCAGTCTTTTAGGGTATGTCTCTACCAGCTTTGCACATCTAGAGACTGAAATCCTTGCCCATTCTTCTTTGTAAAAACAGCTC
Source organism: Hyperolius riggenbachi (assembly GCF_040937935.1). Lineage (NCBI taxonomy): Eukaryota > Metazoa > Chordata > Amphibia > Anura > Hyperoliidae > Hyperolius > Hyperolius riggenbachi. The sequence goes on from NC_090648.1 coordinate 172,750,456, forward strand.
CAGCTCAGTCAGATTAGATGGACAGGGTTTATGAACAGCAGTTTTCAGATCTTGCCACAGATTCTCGATTGGATTGTGGAAAACTTCAAGGGGGCCGAATACTTTTGCAAACCACTATATGTACATAGATCATTACATGAGTCCTAAAAGAGAGACAAATGAGAAAGAAAGAGGGACAGAGGCATTTGGTTTCCAAAGAAGGACTGTCCCTCCAAAAAAAGTGACAGTTGGAGCTATGTGCTATGAGGCAAGGGCCTTTTAGGTGATTTTAATCCCTTGTTAGTAAGAGTTTTTAACTCCTTGTGAACAACTGCTTCAGGTAGATAGAATCCATTACCAATAATTGAACATCATTCCAATCAGTAGCTGATATCCCCTTTCCCATGAGAAATCTTTTCCTTTTCACAAACGGATCATCAGGGGGCTCTGTATGGCTGATATTGTGGTGAAACCCCTCCCACAGTGTGAAGTCAGGACCATGGTCCTGACAGTTTCCTGTCTGTGAACCTTGTTGCATTGTGGGAAATAACAGCTGTTTACAGCTGTTTCCAACTCTTGAAAAAGCAAGCAGCATCTCCTTCCACTGACATCACCTGCCAGCAGTAAAAATGTCACCATGTGATAAATGTCAGAATGAAATCAGGGAAAAGAAAGATTTTACAATGAGAAAACACTGACTAAATCATTTATACATAATTATTGTAAAAATGAAGCAATTTTTTTATTACATTATTTTCACTGGAGTTCCTCTTTAAATCAATATACTGTATTTCCATTCCAAATGACAACAAGGATTTAAATCTCCTGCTAACAATGTATTGTCTGAGGAGCTCCACCCTAAGGCTGTGGAAAGCTAACGTGGTTGCACCTCAGTTGTTCCCAAACCAATTATGCGCAGCCAAAGCTTGTGCCTCTTTGTGTCTCTTTACTCAAGTATGCTTTGGCATTCAATGTGGTCATATGTGTTTTATAGAAATATTATTGTATATAAAGGAATGATTACACATTCACAATAAAGGTTAGATAGTGGAGAGTGAAGGTAAAGGTTGCTTTCTCTGTGGATTACTTATGGTCACTTTGCTGCCTCCATGGTAACTAGTAAACTGAGACAGACCTTGTGCGTCTCTCCAGATTAGTCCTTCACCAGCGTATGACGATACCCAAACGTTTCTTCATTATATAGATTATTATGCTGTTTTAGCACTTGGTTATGTATACATTAATATTCTTAATTTTTTTAAGGGTTTTTATTATCACAAATCGGTACAATATGCAAAGAAAACATTTTAGGTGCAATATGACAAGTAAATATCAAATGGAACAAACAGGCCAATGATCAAGCCAAAAACATGCCATTTTAACATATACCGATCGGCGATTGCTAGGAAATGTGACATTTTTTATTTTATTTTCCCCTTATCTCATTTGCTTGTAGCCCTCACTCTGGTTACATGTTCCCACCTCACTCCCGGTGCTGGGGTCAGGGGGCCATATGCAATTCACTTTTTTCTCCTGAGTTTTCTCCTAGGTGATATTTTTAAACTTGTCAATAAAATAAATATTAAACCCCCAGCAAGCAAGAAAATACTCGAAATAATTTTGCAAAACCATTCTGGAAATCCACATTGACCTTGCTCTGATTAGTGCTTATTGGTCTTCTCATTCATCAGCTTCACTGCGGTGATGGAACTGCCCTAATGTGCCCTCCAAGTCTGCCTCACAATACCATGTAGTCAATGTAAAATGCCCCATCAATGAGTTTACCTCCTCTTTTGTAAAGCCAGTAAGAACACATTTTTTTCCACAGCAAGAAAAAAGTTGTTTGTTCTCTTTTTCATCATAACTCCCAACTGTCCCTCTTTTGGAGGGACAGTCCCTCTTTGGGAGCCCTGTCCCTCTGTCCCTCTCTTCTCCTCATTTGTCCCTCTTTCAGGACTTTGTCCCTCTATCTATGTAAATATATATACTGTGTCTAATGCTTGGGGGTTATACTTTGACCACCCAGAGCAGCAAGGCTGGTAGCTGAATAATGGAAGAGGCTACACAGGCTGCCCAGAGCAACTGCAGCTCTGGGCTTCCGATATTGCTACAAATAAAACACAATGGCAGCGCAGTGCGATGTTGCGCTGCCTTAGCGATAGCAAGCATTCAGACAGGTACAAGATAGGACTATAGATTGGAGCGTAACCAGTAGCAACCGCAGCTCACAGTTACGTCCACAGAAGCAGAGCAAGCAGGCTAACAGTCACCAGCAAGCATCCACCCAGGCAAGACTACAGGATAGAACGTAACTAATAGCAAACGCAGCCTATAGTGACGTTCCCAGAAACTAGAGTAGCAGGAATACTACCAGTAGAGTTGGGCCGAACCTCCGATTTTAGGTTCGCGAACCTGGTTCGCGAACTTCTGCGGAAGGTTCGGTTCGCGTTAAAGTTCGCGAACCGCAATAGACTTCAATGGGGATGCGAACTTTGAAAAAAAAAAATTATGCTGGCCACAAAAGTGATGGAAAAGATGTTTCAAGGGGTCTAACACCTGGAGGGGGGCATGGCGGAGTGGGATACATGCCAAAAGTCCCCGGGAAAAATCTGGATTTGACGCAAAGCAGCGTTTTAAGGGCAGAAATCACATTGAATGCTAAATGACAGGCCTAAAGTGCTTTCAAACATCTTGCATGTGTATACATCAATCAGGTAGTGTAATTAAGGTACTGCTTCACACTGACACACCAAACTCACCGTGTAACGCACCGCAAACAGCTGTTTGTGTAGTGACGGCCGTGCTGGACTGGTGCGCACCATGGCGAGAGTGCAGGTTTTGGTGGCTTTACAGCCCATATGGTCGCCTGGCTGATGTAGCTGAATGACAGAACAGTGACTGTCCAGCTGATCAAATTTGGTCTGACCACAATGAGGCAACGACCTTATTATCGTGGGTGTGCCCCCCGAGACACTCATCTAGGCGCCGGTCATTGCTTCATTGTGATACGCAAGCCCCTTCACCACGGCAAGGTAATGATCACGAAGGGGAATGGGCGCATGTACATGCCTTTTCTTTTGTTGTTGCAGCTGCCCGCAGTGCAGCCAGAAAAATTAGGCAGTCATGTACACGCACCAGAAAAATTATTGCAGCGGCCTAAAAAATTCAGCAATCCGCCTGGAGTCCCGGACCCTGTTGGTGGTGGCGGAGAAGGTAGTCAAGCGGCCTGCAGGCAGACATGCTGTGTGGAGGGACTGGGAGCGACTTAGTCTTCTTGGGGCAGGCCAGGCAGCCAGTCACACGGCGTGCAGGCAGAGATGCTGTGTGTGCGGGGACTGACTTAGTCTTGGGGCGGGCAGCAGCCCTCCGGGATCCATGCCTCATTCATTTTGATAAAGGTGAGGTACTTAACACTTTTGTGACTTAGGCGACTTCTCTTCTCTGTGACAATGCCTCCAGCTGCGCTGAAGGTCCTTTCTGACAGAACGCTTGCGGCAGGGCAGGAGAGAAGTTGGATGGCAAATTGGGACAGCTCTGGCCACAGGTCAAGCCTGCGCACCCAGTAGTTCAAGGGTTCCTCATCGCTGTTCACAGCAGTGTCTACATCCACACTTAAGGCCAGGTAGTCGGCTACCTGCCGTTCCAGGCGTTGGTGGAGGGTGGATCCGGAAGGGCTACGGCGAGGCGTTGGACTAAAGAACGTCCGCATGTCCGACATCACCATGAGATCGCTGGAGCGTCCTGTCTTTGACTGCGTGGACACGGGAGGAGGATTAGTGGCAGTGGTACCTTGCTGGCGTTGTGCCGTCACATCACCCTTAAAGGCATTGTAAAGCATAGTTGACAGCTGGTTCTGCATGTGCTGCATCCTTTCCACCTTCCGGTGAGTTGGTAACAGGTCCGCCACTTTGTGCCTGTACCGAGGGTCTAGTAGTGTGGCCACCCAGTACAGCTCATTCCCCTTGAGGTTTTTTATACGGGGGTCCCTCAACAGGCAGGACAGCATAAAAGACGACATCTGCACAAAGTCGGATCCAGTACCCTCCATCTCCTCTTGCTCTTCCTCAGTGACGTCAGGTAAGTCAACCTCCTCCCCCCAGCCGCGAACAATACCACGGGAAGGTTGAGCAGCACAAGCCCCTTGCGATGCCTGCTGAGGTTGTTCTCCTGCCGCTGTCCCCTCCTCCTCCTCCTCCCCCAAAGAAACACCTTGCTCATCATCCTCTGAGTCTGACTCGTCTTCTGCACACGACTTCTCTTCTTCCTCCTCCTCCCCCCTCTGTGCTGCCGCAGGTGTTGAGGAAACAGCTGGGTCTGATGAAAATTGGTCCCATGCCTGTTCCTGCCGTAACGGTTCCTGGTCACGCTCATTCACAGCTTCATCCGCCACTCTACGCACAGCACGCTCCAAGAAGTAAGCGTAGGGAATTAAGTCGCTGATGGTGCCCTCACTGCGGCTCACCAGGTTGGTCACCTCCTCAAACGGCCGCATGAGCCTGCATGCATTTTCCATCAGTGTCCAGTTGTCGGGCCAGAACATCCCCATCTTCCCAGACTGTTTCATTCTACTGTAGTTGTAGAGGTAGTGGGTCACGGCTTTCTTCTGTTCTAAACAGAACAGGTATACAGTGGCGGGTTTACTAAACAGAACAGGTATACAGTGGCGGGTTCACAGAACAGGTATGCAGTGGCAGGTTCACTGAACACAACAGGTATGCAGTGGCGGGTTCACTGAACAGGTATACAGTGGCGGGTCCACTGAACAGAACAGGTATGCAGTGGCGGGTTCACTGAACAGGTATACAGTGGCAGGTCCACTGAACAGAACAGGTATGCAGTGGCGGGTTCACTGAACAGGTATGCAGTGGTGGGTTCACAGAACAGGTATGCAGTGGTGGGTTCACAGCACAGGTATGCAGTGGTGGGTTCAATGAACAGGTATACAGTGGCGGGTCCACTGAACAGAACAGGTATGCAGTGGCAGGTTCACAGAACAGGTATGCAGTGGTGGGTTCACTGAACAGGTATGCAGTGGTGGGTTCACAGCACAGGTATGCAGTGGTGGGTTCACAGCACAGGTATGCAGTGGTGGGTTCACAGCACAGGTATGCAGTGGTGGGTTCACAGCACAGGTATGCAGTGGTGTGTTCACAGCACAGGTATGCAGTGGTGGGTTCACAGCACAGGTATGCAGCCAGACAGGAACAAGTTAAGCCTAACTAATCTTTCCCTGAGAGACAGTCTGCAGCAGCTCGCCCTACTCTCACTAACGCAGGCAGCACACGAGTGACCGTAATGGCCGCCGCTGCCTGCCTTATATAAGGGGGGGTGGGGCTCCAGGGGCTAGTGTAGCCTAATTGGCTACACTGGGCCTGCTGACTGTGATGTAGAGGGTCAAAGTTGACCCTCCTTGTGCATTATGGGGCGAACCGAACTTCCGCAAAGGTTCGCCTGCGGGACGCGAACGCGAACCACTGAAGTTCGCATGGAACCGTTCGCAGGCGAACCGTTCGGCCCAACTCTAACTACCAGTCACCAACGTGGTGATGACAGAATCCAAGCTATCAGGATAATGGACTTCACTGACCCACCGCGGATGCAGTGAACGTCCATCAAGAATGGAACTAGGCAATACACAATAATACAGAAAAATAACAAACGGCTCAACTAACGGACAAATATATATTAGCAAGTCTGCATATATATTTATCAAGAAACTAGCTAAAGCACAAATAATAAGGTCACATTGAACTACAATAACAGATCTATAACAGAGTGTCAAGGTGCCCAGCAGATCAACGTACTGACCGCTATGATGGGCAGGGTCTAAAATGGGAGGCAGACTTTTAACTGGCATCAGCCAATGGATGCAAGTATGCACATTTCCACACAGCTGAATGGTAATCATTCAATCCTGAGCTGACTTGATTACCATTTGCTAGCTGGCTGTGAATGCAAAGGACTCCCATAAGAAATACATGCAGTATTATGTAACAACATGCATGCAGGATATCCAGGGCTATCTGCTAGCTCAGCTGCAACAAGCAAATGGTGGAATGCATCCTGAGCTGCTCAGAATTGCAGAGCGATTGCAAATGACAATGAGAATTATTGCGAATGCACAACCGAATGCAAGCAGATAAGCCAGAACTGTCCGTTTGCAGCTCCACTGCAACGGACAGAATACGCTACAGGAGGGATCCTTACACTGTATTTCTCTACTAAAAAAATGTGTTTATTGACTCTAAACTTTATTCCCATCCTTTAAAGTGAACCTCCAGACTAAAAATCGACTCAGCAGAACTGAAAAGGCTTGGTGTTTCTTTAACAGTTTCACAGCATCAGAACTTTGTTTCTCTTATACAAGCCTCATTTTTAGCTGCACAGAAGAAAACTGCCCAGGCTTTTTTCCCCTGATGCTGTGCAAAGCATGATGGGATTTTTGTTTTTGTTCTCATTCTGCTGTTTTGGTTCACTTTTTTTTTTTTTTTTACATATTGAATTTGACATTTGAAGCCTAGCGTGTGCAGCTGGGAGGGGTAATCAGGGCACAGGACAGTTGGAACTGTGTCTCCTGCTCCTTGTCACCTCCTTTCAACCAAAAAGATGGCTGCCCCCATGACAAAGATGGCAGCCCCCATGAATCACAAACATTTACCTGTTCTTTTAAAACAGGGTGGATAAGAGATTATATTACCTATCTATTCTAATTAACATAACTAATGTAACTTGATGACAGTATGTTTGTTTAGGCTGAAGTTCCGCTTTAAATTTATATATTACAAATTGTAAAATGTTAATATGAAGGAAAATGAACCAGGATAGAAAGGACCAGTGTGGTTTGAATTATAAAACAACATATTTTTCTTTTGAAATCTTTATGGTATGTGTGACTAGGGGTGTGACGGGGGCGTAATCAGGGGTGTGACAGGGGTGTGGCTTAAGTGTCTCTCTTTCTCATCTTAAAAAGTTGGGAGCTATATTTTCATTGCTTGCAAAGTGTATAGCTTTCCAAGGCTAAAGAGGAGTAGTAAATCATTTTCCAAAGTTTGGATGGATCATAAAACAATTCCACTTGATTTGGGAATGGTGGAAGGAAAGATCTTGAGTTGTGTGGTTCTTCCAGTGTCCATAAATTTGTATTTACTATCTGGGCGCCCATAGTGGCTACATAATATCTTAAGGCTGTACAGCATGTATGCGAAGCAAGAGTCCTAAGTGCGCATTTGCAAACATTTGTCTAATATGTACATGTAGTGTAGCACCTCTGCCTTTAATTCTGCCTTTCTTTTGTCACTCATCAACACATGATTACTGCTAACTTGTGTATATTTACAGTTGTTCTACTTTGTTGCCCAATCTAGTTGATACGTTTGTATATGATTTTCTTTGTATGCCATGACATTTGCTGTTAAAGTGAACCTCCAGACTAAAAATCCACTCAGCAGCACTGAAAAGGCTTAGTGTTTCTTTAACAGTTTCACAGCATCAGAACTTTGTTTTTCTTACCCAAGCCTCATTTTTAGCTGCACAGAAGAAAACTGCCTGGGCATTTTTCCCCTGATGCTGTGCAAAGCATGATGGGATTTCTGCTGTTTTACTCCTTCTGCAGTTTTGGCACAAATTTGTTTTGTTAAATTTTGAATTCAAGATTTGAAGCCTAGCGTGCGCACCTGGGAGGGGTGATTAGGACACAGGACAGTTGGAACTGTGTCTCATGCTCTCAGTCACCTCCTTTCAACCAAAAAGATGGCTGCCCCATGAAATCACAAGTGTTTCCCTGTTCTTTTAAAACAGGGTGGGTAAGAGATTATATTACCTATTTTAATTTACATAACTAATGTAACTTAATGACAGTATGTTTGTTTAGGCTGAAGTTCCCCTTTAAATAAACTTTTTATTGGTAAAAAAAAATTTTTCCGGATGGATAGTGTATTAGGTTGGATCCAACACTTGAGGGTGGCTCTCCTGGCTGTAGACATAATGAAGTGAAGCAAAGGGCACAGTTTCTTGTGGTTATCTTGTTCTTGAGGAGTCAGCACAATTGAAAAGACTGAGGGCTGGTGCACACCAAGCGTTTTTGGTAGTGCGTTCAAAACCACTGCCGCCTGTGAAAGCGCTTGGCTAATGTATTTCAATGGGATGGTGCACACCAGCGGTTTGAGGTTTTTAGCAAACCGCAAACGTGGCTCCTGCAGCATTTTTGCGGTTTGGAGATGCGTTTCTGCCTCAATGTAAAGTATAGGAAAAGCTCAAACCGCTCTAAAAAACGCTAGATCAGAGCGGTTTTCCAAGCGTTTTTGTTACAGAAGCTGTTCAGTAACAGCTTTACTGTAACAATATATTAAATCTGCTACCCAAAAACGCTCCATAAAACGCTAGGCGTGTTTAGAAAATCTCCCTAAACATGCATAGAATCGCTCTGAAAATCTGCTTCAAAAAACTCTAGTGTTTTGCGGATCTGCTAGAGGTTTTTGGTGTGCACTGGGCCATAGTCCAGAACATCTTGTGACCTCCTTAGCACAAATCCTATTAGCAAACCTCCTCCCAGTAGTGAATAAACTCACATGACCAAATTCAGTGTCAGCAGCACTGGTATACTTGCATGGGGGATAAGCTGGAACATAAAAGCTTGGGGGTGGGGTTTGTACTTTATGTAGAAGGCATACTTGGCCTTATGAATGAGCAGTAAATGGGAGGTTTTTCTTTATTCAATCTTTTTATGAATAATGTATGGATATTGTATCCTGAAACAATTTTAGATCCCATGACTTTAACGTTAAACACTTTTCCCCAAGCTTTCATGGAAAGTCGCTTTAATTTGTCCTGACCTATATCTTGGAGCTCCTCATATTCTCCATTATTTTTTGATGCAGAAAAGTTGGCACAGCTACATTTTAAACCGGGGTGTCTCAAACTCTGCCTAGTAAGCAATTGCATTGTTTAAAAAGATCTAAATATTTCGGCCCCCTTATTCTCACTTCAGGTGTGCTTTAACCCTCTCAGCCGTTGCCCCGTACGCACTTTGGCTTTTCGTGAAACTGTTCTTGCTCATCTCAACTAGGTATGGACAGTGGCACTTGCTCCTCCTCCTGCACAGGCTGGTCTTCCCACCACATGCACTGCTCTCTGTGAGGAGCGCTCATGCACAGATCAGGAAAACAGAGCTAGAACGGGGCGGGCTTGAGGAGGAGCCCTCACAGCTATAGAGCTTCTGCGGCAAATCAGGCGACTGATAGCCCAGTCGGGGATTTTAATGGGGGTGGGAAGAGGGGAAAGGATTACAAGCACACAAAGCAGTACGGAATAAAATAGACAGCTGGGTAAGTGTCTGTTCTCATGTCCCCACTAATGTATAGTATTAGGCCCCGTTCACACTTGCGTTTTGGCATGCAAACAGACCGAATCCGGATCGGATCAGGACCTGATACCATACGGTTCCAATCCGGTCCGTTTGCATCAGGAATGTATCAGGCTGCCATCCGGATCCATGTGGTAAAAACAGCGAAATTACTAATAAAATTGTTGGGGTCAGCAGAAGGTGCACCTGGTGCACCTGTAGAATCAGGTCCTCCGCTTTTTAGGCCTCACCTCCACCTCCGACATACTGCCACGTTAGTCACTGCTGCTCCACTGCTGCCCATGTGTCCCCATCTGAAATGACCGCTATAATACGCATAGGAAGTGGGGTAGAACGTCAGGTGTTTGTAGCCAGTGTGTTCTGTGCTTTCCGTTCCCCATAGGTTTCTATTTCCGGATGGTGCACTCAGGCTCCGGTCCAGGTGTGTGGGCCGGATGATCCGGACACGAAAAATAGCGCATGTTGGAAAAGTGTCCGGAGTCCGGATCCAATCCGGCTCCGTTCTGTACGGAACGGACGCATGTGAACGTCTGCATAGACTTTGCAGTGCTATGTGGAACGTACGTTCCGTTTGTACAGTATATGGTCCGGATCCGATCAGGCGGATCCGGACAGGGAACGCTAATGTGAACCAGGCCTTATTTTTAGCAGGTTATCTCATCTCAGGTACACTTTTAAATGCAAAAAAAGAAAAGAAAAGGAGATCCACAACACATCACATTTTCTTTGAAAAAAAAAGTTGCAAAGAGAAAATGTGTAAAAGAAAAACAAATAATTTGGGAAGCACATACAGACATATCTGATGTACCTGCTGAGATTTTAAAGGGATTCTTAAGCCTATAAAAAAATCAGTTTTACTCACCTGAGGCTACTACCGGCCCCCTGCAGCCGTCCCGTGCCCTCGCAGTCACTCGTGGATCCTCCTGTCCCCCGCCGCCAGCTACTTCCGATTTTGGCCGACAGGCTCACTGCTCCTGTGCAGGCCTGACCACTCTTCTCCTTCTTCGCGATAGCACTATTGTAGAGGGGAACGCGAAAAAGTCTACGCATCACCAGGCCTATCGGTAGGGGGCCGAGGGATCCAAGAGTGACTGTGAGGGCACGGGACGGCTGCAGAGGGCTGGTAGAAGCCCCAGGTGAGTAAAAATTATTTTTTTATAGGCTTAAGTGTCCCTTTAAAAATGTATTTCTCTCAGCATTAATTATATGATTTGTATTTTATTTTGCATGTTATGTTTATTTTGCATGTTTGCATGTTATGTTAACACCTTGCATTTGTACATACTCACCCTAAGCTCAGTTCAGGGAATATCCATTCATTTTCATCTTATGAAATCATAACATATTACCTTCAGGTGTACTGTTTTAAGTGTTTTTCATTTCAAACTTTTCTCACTTCCAGTAGATAACAGAGTGAGTAATGACCCGTGAGAACAGAGTGATTGATGTGTTGAGTTGAAATAGGTGGTGGCAATGAGATTTAACATAGACGCTATGTGATGAGATATAATGAAGCAATGTGGGAGAACCAGTAGATGAGATACAGAGGAGGATATAATGGTTAATAATGACAGCATTGTGGAATAAGAATTACCATAAATACTCAACTATAAGTCTAGACATTTAGGTCTGTCTCACTAAATAGAAGTATATGGGTTGAAAAAGCAACACTGTGTAATGACTGTACTAATAGTGACTTTCCCATTTGGAACAATTCAGTGGTAAGTGACACTTTCTTGATAAAGAAAATGCCAAGAAAACAAAAGTCTGAAAGTCCTGGCCACAACAATTAACAAGGAAAGGACAGGGGGGGGAAATACTGGGCTGCAGGAAGGGTTTGGGAAATACTGGGCTGCAGGAGGGGAAGTGAATAACTGCTGCACTTGGGGCATGGAGGAGATATTGGCTGCATTTAAGGGACAGGAGGGGTTAATGGCTGCAATACTGTATGCAGTGCAGTCATTAACCCCTCCTGGGCCCCGAGTGCAGCTGATAATTCTTACTGGTCCTCAAGTACAGCCATTAAAGGAAACCTAAACTGAGAAGGATATGGATTCTTTCCTTATAAAATAATACCGGTTGCCTGACTCTCCTGCTGATCCTGTGTCTCTAATACTTTTAGCCACAGCCCCTCAACAAGCGTGCAGATCAGGTGCTCTGACTGAAGTCATACTGGATTAGCTGCATGCTTGTTTCAGGTGTGTGATTCAGCCACTACTGCAGCTAATGAGATCAGCAGGAGAGTCAGGCAACTGGTATTATTTAAAAGGAAACATCCATATCCCTCTCGGTTTAGGTTCCCTTTAACTTTGCTGGGTAGACTTATACTTGAGTTAATAAAAAAAAATTCAGCTTAAGAGAGTCAAATATTAGAATCAACTTATACACTAGGTTGACTTATACGATAGATAAGTTAGAATCACATTTTTTAAGAAGTTATATAAAGGACACCCAACTGTCTATAGTATAACTACAGTTGAATCCTAACATCACCAAATTAAACTGATTATGATTGTAACTCCTTCATATTGGAGTAGACATCTTGGCCATTATTCGATTCACATTTTCTCCTACGTTTTCTCCTAAGAGATCATTTTTCATCTTCTGTTTAAAATAACTTGTTAGCACTACCAAAAAGTAGGTGAAACAATACTGTCAAAATTATTCCGAGTATTTTCTTGCTCGCTGGTGGCTTAAGGGGAATTTTATTGATAAGGTGTGAAAATATAATCTAGGAGAAATCTTAGGAGAAAAAATTAATTCACTTTTCTCCTAGATGCTAGTTTTTCAACTTCTGTTTAAAATAACTTTTCAGCATTCCCCTATTGAAAAAGTACTACAATATCCAACTTTTTCGAATAACTCATCGTCCAAGTCGGACGATGTCATTTGTCATTTGAATGACAAGTTGGACGTGTGCACGCGCTGTCGAGCGACTGATAACAGCTGGTTTGCCCAATCCGCTTAGCGTATCCGTTGGACCAACTGTCATTCAAACGACTGTTAAGTCCATTCATGTGTACAAACGACTTTTAGTCGTTTTTCCAACTAATAGACGTTCAAACAAGGTGTTTGATCAGTCATTTAATCTAGTCCATTGTTCTATCCCAGTGTTTCTCAACATTACATTGGTGTGAACCCCTTTTATAGCCCTGTACTCACCAAGTACACCCTAGCATAGTAAACATTATCACAAGTACCCCTTGACAAATATATAATAAATCGTAGTACAAGATAATTAGTTCTAAACAATTTCCAAGCAATTACTATTGCTTTTAATTAGCTAAAATACTAATTAAAAATGAGTTATAATTTTCTAAAACTCTAAATTTGTTGTTCTTGGTTAGGTATATAAAGCCGAGTACCCCCAGAACCATCAGAAGTACCCCTTGGGGTACGCGTACCACATGTTGAGAACCTAGGATCTATCCAGTCCATTGTCCATTATCAAGTTGGTTAAAGAGGAACTCCATTGAAAATAATGTAATAAAAAAAGTGCTTCATTTTTACAATAATTATGTATACATGATTTAGTCAGTGTTTGCTCATTGTAAAATCTTTCCTCTCCCAGATTCACATTCTGACATGTATTACATGGTGACATTTTTACTGTGGGCAGGTTATGTAGCTGTTTCTAGCTGTTCTGGCTTTAACAGACAGCTGTAAACAGCCATTTCCTGTCTGTGAACATTGTTACATTGTGGCAGTTTGCCCAGAGTACCGCGGTACCAGAGCCTCTTTTGGGAGGGGTTTCAGCACAAAATCAGTCATACAGCGCCCCCTGATGGTCTGTTTGTGAAATGCAATAGATTTGTCATGTAAAAGGGGGTATCAGCTACTGATTGGGATAAAGTTAAATTCTTGGTCGGTGTTTCTCTTTAAACGTCATGTAAATTAGGTAAAATAGCATATCAGCCACTTTGTTTGTCAATGTGTACATGTGTACACTTTGTTTGTCAATGTGTGCAATGTAGTCCATTGTTCTATCCAGTCCATTGTCCATTATCAAGTTGGTTAAACGACATGTAAATTAGGTAAATTAGCGTATCAGCTGCTTTGTTGGTCAGTGTGTACATGACTTTTGGACAACTTGTGGTTTGCACATCAAGTCGTTCAAACGTCCAGTTAAAACGACAATAAGGTGCAAAGTTAGACGTGTGTACGCACCTTAAGAAGGCATTTTATTGATAAGGTGTGAAAATATCACAGTGGGGAAAAAGAAAACTTGAATTGTATATGTACCCTTGTCTTTTCCCAAGGCTTAGCCTAACCCCTTCATCCCTGTCTATACCGCATGACTCTGCTCCCTGACTCTGATTCTGCCCCAGTCTGTTCTCCCTGACTGTTCTCCCTAAAGGCTCGTACACACGTCTGATCAAAGGCAACGAGGGGTCCGTCGTCACCTCCCACTGGGAGGGTTTTCAGCAGACAGTACAGCGTGTGTACAGTCTGTCGGTGGACTGATAAGGCTGTTTCTGAGGGATCCGCCCTATTGGTGGGGGGATCAGCGGAAGGTAGGTTAGTGTTAGGGGTATATGGGGGGGGGGGGTAGTTTAGCATGAGAAGAGGGTTTGGTAAAGTCATAGCACAATATCTGTAAAAAATGACCAATATTCTACTATCAGGATTAACTGGTGCCCTATGGCAGAGAATATCAGTAATTTTACCAATCTTCTACTAGTGGCTTCACCGGTGCTTAAATTACCGCCGTGCCCTTTTTCCATTTATAGTGTAAAATCCCCCTGCCAGGAGAAACAGTCATTTTTGTTGGCACATTAATATCGGCATATATTGTGATATGAATGTAATTCACACATACAGACATGGAATAAAGCTGATAGGTTTATACAATACTGCACAGGTTCTGTTTTAGAAACGGATGCAGTGTTTAGCCTGGAGAATGAGGGAACCTGGGTTACCTGTATGGCCTCAGCCAGCTGGAAACTCAATCACTCTGCTTACTGTTGCATAAATGAATGACAGGACTGGCTGCATTAGGAGCTATTACAAAATTTCCTCTTTCCATCTTCTCCATTATGTATTATTCCATTGTCAGGTTTTCCATTATCAGATATTCTGGTACAATAAAAACGGAAACATGGAAAATGGAACTAGCAGTATTCCTTCCATTAAATCCTGCCTTTGTTTTGGCTGTTTTAATAAATCTCTCATTGTGCTTATCTCTAAGGGCTAGTTCACACTTATCGTAAAATTACGTTGCAGAATAATTCTGCATGTCAACACACTGCCCATACACTTCTATGGGGCTGTTCACAGTATTGAAATGTGCCTTCTTAAAACAGAATGGATTGTAAAGGTTGGAGTGAACATATGAGGTATCTTACAGTGCATCACTGCTGGATATGCAAATCATTCCTTTGTTGTTCCAGATAGTTAAACACACCTCCAGAACCGCTGGAATACAGTGATGTATCAGCTTGCTAATATTACTCCTGGGAGTTCTGGTTCACCATGAGCTTGCTGGGTAATCTTTGGGTGTTTCAAGTCCAACTCCGTAGAGCCACATTAATCCATGCCATTCACTGATGAGGATCAACCACTCTGAAACAGTCTACATGCATGTTGGATTAGCGTGGCTCTGTAATATTAACAAGCTGACAGATCATTGTATTCCAGCGGTTCTGGAGGTGTGATTAGCTATCAGGGACAACATAGAGACAATTTGCATATTCAACAGTGATGCATTGTAGGACACCTCATATGCTCATCCAACATGAATAGTAGCAAATACCTTCTGTTTTAATAAGGCAAATTCCAGTTTTGCGTAGCATTTTAGTAAGAGGGCTTTGTGGTCCTTTTTAGCCCACTAGCTTACACACGCCTAATAGTTCTGGTTCACCATGAGCTTACTGGGCATTCTGTAACTCTTAAGCTGCATACACACGGGTTACAACTGTCGCCGCAACCATGTGGCACGCGCGTGTTGCAGGGACAGGTCGCCCGTGTGTATGACGCGTGCCCCGAACCGTCACCCGTCGGAGCTGTCGCCCGGCGATTGACTTGGTCAATTACCCTGGCGCAACTGCCGCTAGTCCGCCGTGTGTATGCGGACTAGCGACAGCAATCCCATACACAATGTATGGAGCTTCCGGCAGGGGGAGGAACCTTCGGCGACAGCTTCCGCCGCGTCTCTGAGACGTGTAGATGGCTGTCGCACGGGCGGAGCTGTCGCCGAGCTGTCGCGTGCGCGTCCCCTGTGCGCTGGCGACCAGACACAAAAGTCCCCCTTGTGTACGTACCATTACTGTCTAAAACACTGACATACAAAAGTCCCCCCCCCCCCGCCTGCACATATCATATCATTCTATATAATTGCATATCATTCTAGCATTGTTATAGGTTCTAATTCACCATCTTGAATCCATAATAAAATGGAACTTGGGTCAGAGTTGTTTTTTAAGTTATGGATGGAGTAGAGGTAGAGTCCCTTTTGAGGTTTTATTACAATGGAAATCATAAATGTTGTCTATGATGAAAGATTCCCCCCACTCCATGTTGTCTTCAAGAAAAAAATGGAGTAAAATGGAAATCCTCCATCTGGGACACAGACAGAAAAATAAACCGGACAGTGATTCTTCAAATGCGAATACTTTCTATTCGAGGTAATGATCTAACCGTGCGCTCCTCTATTTGCTCCAATAATGTTTCACCTGGATGTTACTACCAGTCTATGTATATGCAAATGCTACTGGGTCGCTAACTACCAAACAGAGTGTATATCTCAGTTAAATAGACAAAGAAAAGGAAAGGTATAGCGCTCAACAGTTCAAAAACAGATAGTCAGACCGATATGGTCTTGGCTCCTTTTGGGCTCCTTCCAGTAACTACCGTAGTTATCCCTATACCACAGTGGCAGATATAAAATACATGTAGGATTATAAAAATATAAAAAATATAAAAGTCCCAAGAAACATAAAAGTCCCACAATTTCTTCTATAATTCTTCATACACGATCTTCCTCAATGTAAATGCATAACACACATGCGCTCACCAGATCCTATGGCCAACCAATCACGATCGGCAATCACGCTTATGATAATAATCCGTGGTCATCAACGGCTTGCTGCACGGTTCCCGCACCTTCAGTGCTCGGTACATGTAAACAAATACATAATCATAGTGCAACTCCGCATCAAGCTCCTTATTGCACCGCCACCAAAATAAATTCCACTATCATCAGTGATGCCCTGATTTTTAGTATGCACCCAATGTGCTGTCACCCGTTTTTCAAACCAGCCTCTCACCTGATTTAAATGCTGGCTTTATGACAGACCAGCTTCAGCGTTTTTTTCATAAATCGGCGTATCAGTCAGATTGTGGTTGCCTATGAACTAAACAGGCCTGGACATAGCGTAATACTGTCTTGTTTATTGTAAAATAATTAAAAATAGTGCACTCACAGATTCCAAATAAAATTGCGCATTATAAAATCCAACTCCCAGGTCAGCGTCTCACTCGCTCCGTAGGCTCCGCCCAACTAGTTTCGTCATTCGACTCATCAGGGGCATGGCCTATCGGAGCCGAGAGACGCCATTTAATCCATCCTTCTAGTCACATGATCCCTTACTTCAGTACATTTCATTCGCCGCTTAATGTATGTCATTATACGCCAGCCTCCCCTCTAGGTGGAGGTCCTCAGAACTACAATACCCATAATCCTGCTCATCTCCATATTCAACATTCAACGCTGGCGTGCAGCTTAGAGAATGTATTGCGGACTACATTACCCATACAGACTCCCCGTCTATTAACACATAACTTAAGGGTTACCTCCAATTAAAATTATTTATATTAGTTGCAAATAAAATGCATTTACCTAAATGTCGTCTCAAAATTCCTAAACATATATGCTCATATGTATCAATGTACACCCCTAATACCTATGGGAAATCAGATATCACCACTTCTCTGCTACCATTCTCCCCACATATCTGTTAATAAACGCAGCTCATAGAATGTACCTCCGCTTTGCATTTGTCATAGAGCACTGCCGATGCGCACATACACACATATCATGCGCATCGGCCAAAGCTCCACCAATTAAGTTGTTATCCAATGGCTACTGCACAAACGATAAAAGTCCATCCTAGTACATACAGTTATGAACTTGTTTCCACCAATCGATACCAATCACTTTATACCGGCATTTCATATACCCTAAACACTACAGTTTATATTGTAATCATGTTCACACTGTCCTTAACCGTCATAGATGAAACAATTAAGGTCTAATTCGACGTTCAACCCTCCTGGAGCTAATGTCTTCAAATTATATATCCAGCGAGTTTCCAACTTTGATATCTCCCTAACCTTATGACAGCCCCTCCATCTTGTAGTTAACTTCTGCAAACCACAAAATTTCATGGCTGATGCATCCCCCCCATGCTTCTCTGCAAAATGTTTGGAGACACTGTGTCCCATAACTCCATTTTTAATATTATTAATATGCTCCCCTATTCGTTGTTTAAGGGCTCTTTTGGTACGTCCCACATACTGCAGCCCGCACGGGCACCATAACAGGTAAACCACGTGCGTGCTGCAGCAGTGGATAAACTCCCTCACTTTAAACTTCATCCCTGTCTGTAAAGATATTACCTCTTTTGTTCTAATCCCCTGCGCTTTTTCACATGCCGTACATTGGCGGCAGGGATAGAAGCCTATATTACCCCATGCATCAGTCTGATTCATTACTTTAGGTCCCTCCACATACGTTTTTACCAAGCTCTGTTGCAGATTTCTCGCACGTCTATATATAAACTTAGGGTGTGCTGGGAGTGACCTCCCTAGAACAGGGTCATTTTTAAGTAGACCCCAATGTTTCTTATATACCTTTTCAATTTGTTTGTATTGAGAATTAAAATCCAGCATAACCGCGTATTCAAAGGCATTGCTACTGTCATTTCTAGTGTCCCTTGGTTTCAACAAATCTTCTCTATTCCTCATACCTATTTCATCAGCTACTTCTTCAAGTTGTGCTCTACTATACCCCTTCTCAACAAATCTATCTATAAGCATGTTTGATTGGGTAATATAATCTACCATATTAGAACAGTTCCTTCGTATCCTATTAAGCTGTCCTTTTGGAATATTCTGCATCCATTTCGGATGATGGCAGCTATGTGTTGGTATATACGAATTCCTGTCCGTTTTTTTAAAAAACGTCTTAGTGCCCAGACATTTATCCCTTTTTATTAATACTATATCCAAAAAATCAATTTCTTCTTTACTAAACTTCATAGATAGGTCAATTCCCAATGTATTTGTGTTCAACCACTGCACATATTGTTGCAATTCCTCCTCTTGTCCTTCCCATACCCAAAACAAATCGTCTATAAATCGTCTCCAGTTAATAACTTTGCTACTATTGGGATCCAATAACACAGACCTCTCCCATTGGTCCATAAAAATATTTGCCACACTAGGAGAGAACTTCGCCCTCATAGCACACCCTACCGTTTGCAAATAAAACTCACCATTATACCAAAAATAATTGTGTGACAAACAAAATGTTAAGAGTTCCAGAATGAACATAATCTGGTCCTCCTTAAGCAAATCCTGATCCATCAGTGCTCTTTTGACAGATTCCAATGCCTTTTGATGCGGAATGATGGTATACAGTGCCGACACATCGGCTGTAACTAATAGACAATCTTCATTAATCTGCATCCCGTTAATAGTCTGCAAAAAATGCTTGGTATCTTTTAACAGATGTGGAAGAGTTGCTACAACTGGTTGCAGAAATCTATCTATATACTCACCCAGTCTCTGATTAAGGGAACCTATCCCACTCACGATCGGCCGTCCTGGTGGATTATTTTGGTTTTTATGAATTTTTGGGTTATGGTAGATCACCGGAATGCGTGGTGCATCTATCATCAAATAACAAAACTCAGAGTCATTCAGAATCCCTCTGTCCAAACCATCCCTAAGGATCTGTCTCATCTCCTCTTTATACTTACTGGTTGGGTCACCTCTTAGTTTACTATATGTGCCCAAATCAGACAATATGTTTTCCATTTCTTCTTTATATTGTTGTATGTGCATAATAACCACCCCCCCTCCTTTGTCAGCCGGTGAGGGAGTTTATCCACTGCTGCAGCACGCACGTGGTTTACCTGTTATGGTGCCCGTGCGGGCTGCAGTATGTGGGACGTACCAAAAGAGCCCTTAAACAACGAATAGGGGAGCATATTAATAATATTAAAAATGGAGTTATGGGACACAGTGTCTCCAAACATTTTGCAGAGAAGCATGGGGGGGATGCATCAGCCATGAAATTTTGTGGTTTGCAGAAGTTAACTACAAGATGGAGGGGCTGTCATAAGGTTAGGGAGATATCAAAGTTGGAAACTCGCTGGATATATAATTTGAAGACATTAGCTCCAGGAGGGTTGAACGTCGAATTAGACCTTAATTGTTTCATCTATGACGGTTAAGGACAGTGTGAACATGATTACAATATAAACTGTAGTGTTTAGGGTATATGAAATGCCGGTATAAAGTGATTGGTATCGATTGGTGGAAACAAGTTCATAACTGTATGTACTAGGATGGACTTTTATCGTTTGTGCAGTAGCCATTGGATAACAACTTAATTGGTAGAGCTTTGGCCGATGCGCATGATATGTGTGTATGTGCGCATCGGCAGTGCTCTATGACAAATGCAAAGCGGAGGTACATTCTATGAGCTGCGTTTATTAACAGATATGTGGGGAGAATGGTAGCAGAGAAGTGGTGATATCTGATTTCCCATAGGTATTAGGGGTGTACATTGATACATATGAGCATATATGTTTAGGAATTTTGAGACGACATTTAGGTAAATGCATTTTATTTGCAACTAATATAAATAATTTTAATTGGAGGTAACCCTTAAGTTATGTGTTAATAGACGGGGAGTCTGTATGGGTAATGTAGTCCGCAATACATTCTCTAAGCTGCACGCCAGCGTTGAATGTTGAATATGGAGATGAGCAGGATTATGGGTATTGTAGTTCTGAGGACCTCCACCTAGAGGGGAGGCTGGCGTATAATGACATACATTAAGCGGCGAATGAAATGTACTGAAGTAAGGGATCATGTGACTAGAAGGATGGATTAAATGGCGTCTCTCGGCTCCGATAGGCCATGCCCCTGATGAGTCGAATGACGAAACTAGTTGGGCGGAGCCTACGGAGCGAGTGAGACGCTGACCTGGGAGTTGGATTTTATAATGCGCAATTTTATTTGGAATCTGTGAGTGCACTATTTTTAATTATTTTACAATAAACAAGACAGTATTACGCTATGTCAAGGCCTGTTTAGTTCATAGGCAACCACAATCTGACTGATACGCCGATTTATGAAAAAAACGCTGAAGCTGGTCTGTCATAAAGCCAGCATTTAAATCAGGTGAGAGGCTGGTTTGAAAAACGGGTGACAGCACATTGGGTGCATACTAAAAATCAGGGCATCACTGATGATAGTGGAATTTATTTTGGTGGCGGTGCAATAAGGAGCTTGATGCGGAGTTGCACTATGATTATGTATTTGTTTACATGTACCGAGCACTGAAGGTGCGGGAACCGTGCAGCAAGCCGTTGATGACCACGGATTATTATCATAAGCGTGATTGCCGATCGTGATTGGTTGGCCATAGGATCTGGTGAGCGCCTGTGTGTTATGCATTTACATTGAGGAAGATCGTGTATGAAGAATTATAGAAGAAATTGTGGGACTTTTATGTTTCTTGGGACTTTTATATTTTTTATATTTTTATAATCCTACATGTATTTTATATCTGACACTGTGGTATAGGGATAACTACGGTAGTTACTGGAAGGAGCCCAAAAGGAGCCAAGACCATATCGGTCTGACTATCTGTTTTTGAACTGTTGAGCGCTATACCTTTCCTTTTCTTTGTCTATTTAACTGAGATATACACTCTGTTTGGTAGTTAGCGACCCAGTAGCATTTGCATATACATAGACTGGTAGTAACATCCAGGTGAAACATTATTGGAGCAAATAGAGGAGCGCACGGTTAGATCATTACCTCGTTTTGTTAACATTGTGTATAAAAACTCTGTGCAGCATACTCAGATTTTCAAATGGAGCTATTTAATATTAGGAATAGAGGGATTATAGATCTCGATAAAGTGTTCGTGAAAGAACCAGATCCTAACCATCTAAGTCTGGATGGGTTGTTTAAACAATTACAGAACCTGATGGTTAAGGAAACGAATGCCTGGTGGGATCTGGCAAGTCTTAAAAAACAAGCCACTGAAGGAATAATCCCTAAAAGATTTAGATGGGATATACTCCCGAATGATGGTGAGGAGAATGATGATAATGATAGAGAGCTTGGAGAATTTTTGAATAATTGTGGCATAAATTTACTGAAATTACTGGCAAAGAGAAAGCAGAACCGACTGGATAGATTGGGAAAAGAAATTGATACTATTAAAAATAAACTGGAACCGTTTAAAGAAGAGGAGGAGTTCAGTAACAATGCAGGGGGGTTGAATAAGATGTTACAGAAATGTGATAAAGAGGTATGCGAGATTAGGATTAATAGGTTCCAAAATGAATGGCAGGAATATAAAAATAAAGTGGCATACAAGTGGCAGGTGGAACAAAATAAGAGACAGAAAAAGGAGGAAGAAGTACAGAAATCTAATGGTAATGGTCAGGAAAGTAGAGGGACTCCCATGGTGGGAATGCCCAGTTTTGAACAACAGGGATCTGAATATGTTGGGGAGATGCAGTGGGGGAGGGGAACTCAGAATGTAGGACCCTCAAGAAACACACACCCTGGAAGAGGTATGTATGGGTCCCCTTATAGAGGGGGAGGTAGATTCAGTAGAGAAAACCAATGGGAAATGCCAAGATATAATAGGGGTCGTGGTAATAGGGGGAATAGGGGGAATTTTATGGGACCCCAAAATGGAGGAACATATCAATACCCGACACTGGCCAAAACCTTCAGTCCACAGAGAAGAGCCCCTGCTAAAGGAAGTTGGGAGGAAAGGGAGAGGAGAGAAGCCTTATTACCCACATACAATAGATTTGAACCGTTAGAAAGGGAAGCAGGTGAGACTGTCCATCGACATTTTTTAGGGGACAGGGGGGGAGGGATATGGGGACAAATGGAATATCAAGGGAAGAATGTACGCAAAAGAAGCACAGACGAGGAAGAAGAGGAGGTAGACATGAAAAGAAGAAGGTAGACACTAAGGGGATCTTCAATATTAGTGGGGTGACTATTGACCCCGCTGAGTTGAGGATCCTAGATAAGGGTTTGAAGTATGCCCCCAAACAGGGAATTAACAAATTTAATGCGTATATAGATACACATAAGTTCATGCGGAAAATGAATATTAAGAAATATTTTTTGTCAAAAGAGGGCCCCACAAGTCGGGCAAATATGGGGGGTCCTAGCCAGAAGTATGTTCACACTGACCTAAAAAACCGATCAACGTTCAACCCACCGGATTTCTCTAAAGAAAGTACGCTTGTAAACTTTAAGAACATGGTATTAAAAGATTTAGAAGCAATTCAGTTTAAAAAGAATAAAGATGAGAATCATCTGATTAACACACTGAGCAAGCGAAAAGAGATTATAGTGAGACCGGCTGACAAAGGAGGGGGGGTGGTTATTATGCACATACAACAATATAAAGAAGAAATGGAAAACATATTGTCTGATTTGGGCACATATAGTAAACTAAGAGGTGACCCAACCAGTAAGTATAAAGAGGAGATGAGACAGATCCTTAGGGATGGTTTGGACAGAGGGATTCTGAATGACTCTGAGTTTTGTTATTTGATGATAGATGCACCACGCATTCCGGTGATCTACCATAACCCAAAAATTCATAAAAACCAAAATAATCCACCAGGACGGCCGATCGTGAGTGGGATAGGTTCCCTTAATCAGAGACTGGGTGAGTATATAGATAGATTTCTGCAACCAGTTGTAGCAACTCTTCCACATCTGTTAAAAGATACCAAGCATTTTTTGCAGACTATTAACGGGATGCAGATTAATGAAGATTGTCTATTAGTTACAGCCGATGTGTCGGCACTGTATACCATCATTCCGCATCAAAAGGCATTGGAATCTGTCAAAAGAGCACTGATGGATCAGGATTTGCTTAAGGAGGACCAGATTATGTTCATTCTGGAACTCTTAACATTTTGTTTGTCACACAATTATTTTTGGTATAATGGTGAGTTTTATTTGCAAACGGTAGGGTGTGCTATGGGGGCGAAGTTCTCTCCTAGTGTGGCAAATATTTTTATGGACCAATGGGAGAGGTCTGTGTTATTGGATCCCAATAGTAGCAAAGTTATTAACTGGAGACGATTTATAGACGATTTGTTTTGGGTATGGGAAGGACAAGAGGAGGAATTGCAACAATATGTGCAGTGGTTGAACACAAATACATTGGGAATTGACCTATCTATGAAGTTTAGTAAAGAAGAAATTGATTTTTTGGATATAGTATTAATAAAAAGGGATAAATGTCTGGGCACTAAGACGTTTTTTAAAAAAACGGACAGGAATTCGTATATACCAACACATAGCTGCCATCATCCGAAATGGATGCAGAATATTCCAAAAGGACAGCTTAATAGGATACGAAGGAACTGTTCTAATATGGTAGATTATATTACCCAATCAAACATGCTTATAGATAGATTTGTTGAGAAGGGGTATAGTAGAGCACAACTTGAAGAAGTAGCTGATGAAATAGGTATGAGGAATAGAGAAGATTTGTTGAAACCAAGGGACACTAGAAATGACAGTAGCAATGCCTTTGAATACGCGGTTATGCTGGATTTTAATTCTCAATACAAACAAATTGAAAAGGTATATAAGAAACATTGGGGTCTACTTAAAAATGACCCTGTTCTAGGGAGGTCACTCCCAGCACACCCTAAGTTTATATATAGACGTGCGAGAAATCTGCAACAGAGCTTGGTAAAAACGTATGTGGAGGGACCTAAAGTAATGAATCAGACTGATGCATGGGGTAATATAGGCTTCTATCCCTGCCGCCAATGTACGGCATGTGAAAAAGCGCAGGGGATTAGAACAAAAGAGGTAATATCTTTACAGACAGGGATGAAGTTTAAAGTGAGGGAGTTTATCCACTGCTGCAGCACGCACGTGGTTTACCTGTTATGGTGCCCGTGCGGGCTGCAGTATGTGGGACGTACCAAAAGAGCCCTTAAACAACGAATAGGGGAGCATATTAATAATATTAAAAATGGAGTTATGGGACACAGTGTCTCCAAACATTTTGCAGAGAAGCATGGGGGGGATGCATCAGCCATGAAATTTTGTGGTTTGCAGAAGTTAACTACAAGATGGAGGGGCTGTCATAAGGTTAGGGAGATATCAAAGTTGGAAACTCGCTGGATATATAATTTGAAGACATTAGCTCCAGGAGGGTTGAACGTCGAATTAGACCTTAATTGTTTCATCTATGACGGTTAAGGACAGTGTGAACATGATTACAATATAAACTGTAGTGTTTAGGGTATATGAAATGCCGGTATAAAGTGATTGGTATCGATTGGTGGAAACAAGTTCATAACTGTATGTACTAGGATGGACTTTTATCGTTTGTGCAGTAGCCATTGGATAACAACTTAATTGGTGGAGCTTTGGCCGATGCGCATGATATGTGTGTATGTGCGCATCGGCAGTGCTCTATGACAAATGCAAAGCGGAGGTACATTCTATGAGCTGCGTTTATTAACAGATATGTGGGGAGAATGGTAGCAGAGAAGTGGTGATATCTGATTTCCCATAGGTATTAGGGGTGTACATTGATACATATGAGCATATATGTTTAGGAATTTTGAGACGACATTTAGGTAAATGCAATGACGAAACTAGTTGGGCGGAGCCTACGGAGCGAGTGAGACGCTGACCTGGGAGTTGGATTTTATAATGCGCAATTTTATTTGGAATCTGTGAGTGCACTATTTTTAATTCTTTTACAATAAACAAGACAGTATTACGCTATGTCAAGGCCTGTTTAGTTCATAGGCAACCACAATCTGACTGATACGCCGATTTATGAAAAAAACGCTGAAGCTGGTCTGTCATAAAGCCAGCATTTAAATCAGGTGAGAGGCTGGTTTGAAAAACGGGTGACAGCACATTGGGTGCATACTAAAAATCAGGGCATCACTGATGATAGTGGAATTTATTTTGGTGGCGGTGCAATAAGGAGCTTGATGCGGAGTTGCACTATGATTATGTATTTGTTTACATGTACCGAGCACTGAAGGTGCGGGAACCGTGCAGCAAGCCGTTGATGACCACGGATTATTATCATAAGCGTGATTGCCGATCGTGATTGGTTGGCCATAGGATCTGGTGAGCGCATGTGTGTTATGCATTTACATTGAGGAAGATCGTGTATGAAGAATTATAGAAGAAATTGTGGGACTTTTATGTTTCTTGGGACTTTTATATTTTTTATATTTTTATAATCCTACATGTATTTTATATCTGACACTGTGGTATAGGGATAACTACGGTAGTTACTGGAAGGAGCCCAAAAGGAGCCAAGACCATATCGGTCTGACTATCTGTTTTTGAACTGTTGAGCGCTATACCTTTCCTTTTCTTTGAATACTTTCTATTCAAAACAAAAAACTGTATTTTTGCCTGGATTTTCTATGTCAGGTTTTAAGCACAACTGGATTTCTATAAGTGTTGGGTCACGATGTAAAATTTAAATAAAAACAGAATGTCTTCTAATTCTACCACTTACACAATACATAAAATATCATCAGTGTCCATTGTTGTGTCTCTGCTTTCCACAATTCCCTCTTTCATTAATCTATTATGCTTTTCACATCTCACCATTTTTATTTACTTCAGCTCTCTTTCTCTCTCTCCTGCTCTCTCTCTCTCTCTCTTGTTCTCTCTCCCCCTCTCTCTCGTTCTCTCTTTCTCTCTCTCTCTCGTTTTCTTGTGTTATCTCTCTCTCTCTCTCTCTCTCTCTCTCTCTCCCACTCACTCTCACTCATATGCATTTTTCAGTATGTTAATTTTTGTACTATTTTATAAAAAAAAAAGTGAATGTTTAGAAGACTCTGGTGTTAAAACATGCACTAGTGACCCCAGTGAATTCCAAAGTCACAGGAAAATGCAATTTGCTCCTGACTGCAGTGCTGCCCCCTAGCACAAGTGGCTGCTTTTGAACTTTTATATTTTAGGGCACAGGCTGTGTATGGCTGGGAATAACAGGAAGTGTGACTAGACTTTCCTGCACAAACATCCAGCACACAATATAGGCGTGCAAGGTCTCAGTGGAGCCCTATTTTCGGGGGCTTTAACAGCATGGAAAAGCTGCCTAGAATAGCATTACCACCAGTTTCTCTAAATTAGAGACATTTCAGGTTCAATTTAAATACAAAGCACTGTTCCATACTAGGTCACAGCCAAATGATGGAGTCACATGAAAACAGAATTTGTTTGTGGTAAAGTGCCAAGTCTGGGAGATAACCAACAAGTTCATTGGGCCATCAGCGGGGATTTGCAGAAATCTAAACACTGTCTGAAATGAATTTTCCCACAGAAATAACTTTCACCCAATTCTGCCCATTTACAACTGGCCCAACTCTAGCTAAAATCCATCAGTGCTCTAGAGAAAGAGCAGTGGGTTAAGTATGATAAAGTATATGAAGAGACTTCTGTTTATCCTGTAGTTACACATGGCCAGAAAGGCAGCAGCAACTGCAGGCGCTAAACCTGAGAGGCTGATCCTCACTGGCAAACAGCAGACTTATGTGGTATTTATAAGCAATTCCATTCAACAGATACAATTCTCAGTGAATTGCAGATGCTATCAGGAAAGTGTGCTACAGCCACTCAACTTGTCTTAAAATCTAAGAGAAATGCATTTTTTTTAGTTTTTCAGGTTTACATTATTGCTTGTTACTGTTGGAGAGATTCACTTACTTTCTGTACTTAAAGGGATCCTGAAGGTAAGAGATTCACTTACCTGGGCTTCTGCCAGTCCCCTGCAGCCGCCCTGTGCCCGCGCCATCCTGGAATGCTCCTCTGGTCCCCTGCTGCGGCTAAGTTTTGTTTTTCGGCGGCTAGCCAGTCGCTGAGCCACTGTGTCTGTGTCACAGTGGCCATCGACTTTCAAGTCGGCTGTACCGAAACGTAGCCATGAAGGGAGATCGGAGGATTGTTCCAGGATGGTGCGGACACAGGACGGCAGCAGGGGGCTGGCAGAAGCCCCAGGTAAGTGAAACTCTTACTTTTAATGTATCTTCAGGTTCCCTTTAAGGAAACAGGAGGTGAGTATAAACTTTAAGCATGACTTAGAAAATAATTAAAAACCTTTCCCGATTTTAATTAATCCTCACATTATCTAAAGCTTGATTAAAAGGTTTTTGGAGGGGGTAACTGAACTTAGAGAGCCCCCCTGCAGGATAGAGTTGTTGTTTTTTTGGTGGTGGTGGGGGGGTTAGAGTTGTTAAGGGTTCGCTATTAAAAAAAAATACCTATATTCTATAAGTTCATATTCCTCTCCAAAAGAACTTTTTCCTGCCATTTATTACAATAGGTTTTACGTTTTCTCTCACTGTCCCCGACTTCCACCCCATCTGCACCCTATTATAAAATCCAGATTTGTCTTTTTATATCATCCTATGGATAACATTTAAATAAAAAAAAATCTGATATTGTTATATTACAACTATATATTACAAAAGGGTCAGCTGTTGACTTCCAAATTTCTTTTGTGAGCGCCATGTGGGTCTTTCATGTTGAAAGAGCCCCATCTAGTGGTGGCAAGGCAGACCTGCTTATCTAAGTTTATAAAATTCATGTCAGATAATTTCATCAGATCAAGATCAGCAATATGTAGGTCTCAAAATATTTTCACTCTTTAAATCCCAAATCAGCTCACAATTGAAGAAAGCAAATTGTATAGGCAATAACGATGATAAGTGAATATAAGCAGTGTGTAGAAGAAATGTGCAGGACTTTTATCGTAGGCTATGGGCCCATTTACACTTAATCAGTTTGTGTGCGTTAATACGCGTTAGTACACCTTGGTGCATGTTAGTACGCGTTTTATCCATAGCAGTGCATTGCGAAAAAGATTTCAGTTAAAATGCGTTAAGTGGGAAAGGTGCCATAGGAAAACATGGGCATTACTTTGAAAACCAGTTTTCTTTCAGTTATAACTGAAAGCAACTGATAAAGTGTAAACGGGGCCTTAATGAGAAACTCCAACCAAGAATTGAACTTTATCCCAATCAGTAGCTGAAACCCCTTTTACATGAGAAATCTATTCCTTTTCACAAACAGACCATCAGGGGGTGCTGTATGATTGATATTGTGGTGAAACCCCTCCCACAAAAAACTCTGAGGACCATGGTACTCCTGGCAGTGTCCTGTCTGTGAACCTTGTTGCATTGTGGGAAATAGCTTTTTTACAGCTGTTTCCAACTGCCAAAAAAGCATGCAACTGCCAACAGTAAAAATGTCACTATGTAATAATTTCAGAATGTAAATCAGGGATTTAAAAGATTTTACAATGGGCAAATACTGACTAAATCATTTATACATAATTACTGTAAAAATGAAGCACTTTTTTATTACATTATTTTCACTGGAGTTCCTCTAACCATCTTAGCGGTATGGACGAGCTCAGCTCGTCCATCACCGCCGATGGCTGCCGCTCAGGCCCTGCTGGGCCGATTTTGTTCAAATAAAGAGCAGCACACGCAGCCGGCACTTTGCCAGCCGCGTGTGCTGCCCGATCGCCGCCGCTCTGCGGCGATTCGCCGCAAGCAGCGGCGAAAGAGGGTCCCCCCAGCCGCCTGAGCCCAGCGTAGCCGGAACAAAAAGTTCCGGCCAGCGCTAAGGGCTGGATCGGAGGCGGCTGACGTCAGGACGTCGGCTGACGTCCATGACGTCACTCCGCTCGTCGCTATGGCGACGATCTAAACAAAACAAGGAAGGCCGCTCATTGCGGCCTTCCTTGTTTATTCTGGGCGCCGGAGGCGATCGGAAGAACGCCTCCGGAGCGCCCTCTAGTGGGCTTTCATGCAGCCAACTTTCAGTTGGCTGCATGAAATAGTTTTTTTTAAATTTAAAAAAAACCCTCCCGCAGCCGCCCTGGCGATCTTAATAGAACGCCAGGGTGGTTAAAGTGATTATAACTGCAGTGCAGCTTACTTTCTCTGTCCTGTACTGGCAACTGCTGTTCAGGTCAGTCATCTGTGACCATCCGCCCATGAGGCAGGGTGAGGCAGGTTCATCAGGCGGCAAAGGTGGGGGAGCAGCGCTCGTCTGGCCGTGGGTTGGGGTGCTTGGAACAATGAAGGAAGAGGTGAGTAATTACTTCCCCACCCAATGCCTGATACGCTGTGCACACAGCTGGAGGGGGAGAGTGAACGGGGGACCCAGGTGAAGGAAGGGGGGATCTGACCCCCCTCCCCACCGCTGTACCCGCTGCTCCTCTTCCTGGCTGCTACCTCCCCAAACTACATATTCTGAGGGCAATTGTACTACCTATAGGGGGTGGGGTAGCATCCTCACAAGTTTGCCTCAGGCAACAAAAAGTCTAGAACTGGCCCTGTGTGTGAGCATGTAAAACTAAAAGAAGGTAAAGGAATAGATGCCTAATTACATTTCCTAGAATCCAACCATTACAGTTCTAAACCGTGGCCCCTATTCAATTAACTTTTATCCTGAGTTTTCTCACAGGACATATTTTCACATCTTACCAATAAATACCTTTCAAGCCCCCAGCAAGGAAGAAAATGCTCAAAATAAGCTTTATATTACTTCCAGCCTAATTTGTATTCATATTTTTCAATTGTTAAGTGCTACAATTGTGTAGCTAAGATGAAAAATGATGATCTGGGAAAAACCTCAAGAGAAACATTAATTATATAAGATCCCTTGGCCCATATGCAATTACCGGTAGCATATCTACAAGTTTTCTCGCAGAATACCCAGATAGCTCATGGTGACCCAGAAGCACTAGGAGATAAGGGGCTAAAAGAAGCATGTGCTTTCAGCACATGGTGCCGGCCACATATCGCCTGACTGGGGCGCCGTTAAAGCACTAATGTTATAGTGCACACCCCACGCACGGGTAATTTGGGGTTCTGGGGATTGCTGGACCCCAAATTACCTCTCCCTCCGAGTTGCTACGACTCAGAGGGGGAATAGTTTTTTACGCCGCCAGGAATTTAAGCAGCAGCAGGGTAAGCCGTCATTCGGCCCAACTCACCGGTGGCACACACATACATACGGTATGCCTAAATGAGCCCAAAAAGCCCTCTTACTAAAAAAGTGATGCTAGATGTAATTTTGCCTTTTCTTAACAGAAGACATTTGCAGTAATTTAACCAAGTTACCTTTTTCTCTTGAGTTTTCTCCTAGGAGATCATTTTTTTATCTTCTCATTAAAATAATTTTTAGCACTTTGGAATTGAAAAAGCACTAAAAAGTAAGTGAAAAAGTACTATCAAAATGATATTGACTATTTTCTTGCTTGCTGGTTGTGTAAAGGGTATTTAATTGACAAGTTGTGAGAATAGCACCTAGGAGAAAAGTCAGAAGAAAAAGTTAAATGCATATGGACCCCTGGTGTATAGTGAGCCTATAGCGTATACATTTGACAGAGCCACACCAATGCAACATGGATACAGCAGTTTTGGACCTTATGGTCCTCATCAGTGCATGGCATGGGTTGATGTGGGATAGTGGTTGGACCGGTACAAAAGATGACCCAAATAGCTCATGATGGCCCGAAACAACTAGCAGAAAATTAATGCACAAAGCCATATTAAAGAAGATCTGAATTAAAGAGATGTCTGGCATCCTCTGCACCTTGTCATGTTCATATAGTATTTACACTACCTTACTGCACTTCACCCAAATGGTAATGATGATGATTATAATTACTGGCTTTATTTAATTGCCAGTAATATTGTAATAGATCTCGCTTTTCTACTTGTGCCTTGGCACATAGCACAAGAAACTAGCCTAAACCCTGGCACACCCCTTATACCCATGACGTTTGCTTCATGTACATGTCCTCTTGCCAGGAGTCCACTTGCTCCTTCAAGCACAGCATGAAACAGCTGTTAATATTGCTCTACTACCTTCTATGCAAGTCTACTGTATATGACAGATGTTCCCTGCCCAACTTCACCAGCTTCAACCACTCAGGTTTTGTGCCAACAGTCCTGCTCATATGCCAGGCAGCTCTACACCACAATCAGGGTTCCTCTGTTCATCATTGAAAGCCTTGGCTTGCCTTGCTTGCACTGCCTTAATAATGGGCTCCATTCATCATTATGACCAAAGTATAACAGCGCTAGGTCTACGGGAGCTACCGTACATCTGTTGTTGGCTTACAAATAACACCATTTCTACAATTTCCCACAGACAATAACAGCCCTCATTTCAACACATACTTTGTACTGTGAATGTCTTTAATAATATTTCTTACATTGTATACAGTGTACAGATTACCCTGTTACTTTATTCTGTCCATACTTTTAAAAATTACAAAAAGACTGCAATTTACTGTGATCTTCATTTTTTATTGTGAAGAGAAAACAATGACAAAAAGTAACTGAAAGGCAGAGGAAAAGGATTTACAAGCTGTTCTTTTTATAAGCTTTTTTTCAGATGACAAAGGCAAAAATCGAGGAAGACAGGAGATAGGCATTATCTGTATCTGTAGAAGTGTACTGGATAGTGTAATGGTTAAGGGCTATGCCTCTGACACAGGAACCAGGGTTTAAATCTCAGCTCTTCCTGTTCAATAAGTCAGCACCTATTCAGTAAGGAGACCTTGAGCTTGACTCACACACCGGTACTGCCTAGAGAGCACATCCTAGTGGCTGCAGTTCTGGCGCTATGAGTCTGCCAGGATAAAAGTGCAATATAAATGGTATTTGTCTCGTCTTGTCTTGTCACTATCCATAGTCTAGAAGTTGTGCTCTGAAAATATGAGGTCAGTACTAAAAAATGTTTTCTTTTGCATAAAAAGAGGAGAGGATGGTGTCAAATCTTATTGAATAGCTTGATGCACCTGACATTGGGGATCACTGTGGCAGAATGTAATCAGCCAAATGACATGCAAAACCATATATAGATAACATCACAAGGATCTATTTGTATATTCTCACCTTATGCAAAAAAAGTACAAAAATGATTATATTTTTATATTTAAATTTTATTGAGAATCAGAAAACATAAACAGTACTAAACAGGCAGACTACAGTAATACCCGTAGAGATACAACAGAAGCCGACAGCCCAATCCATTACAGAATCACTGGAAGGTAACAACTACTACCATATTTTTCCCACTATAAGACGTTCCTGACCATAAGATGCACCAAGGTTTAGGGGACAAACCAGGGGAAAAATATATATACTAAACCTGGTGCATCCATGGTGAAGAGTCATCTTGTGGATTATGCCCCCTTTGTACCTCATTCCCCCTTGTACCTCTTATGTCTCCCTTTGTCCTCCTCTGTCCCCCTCGTGTTCTCCTGTGTCCCCATGTGCCCGCCTTTGTCCTCCTTGTGTCCTCCTCTATGCCCCTTTGTGTCCTCCTCTATGACACTTTGTGTCCCCCTGTGTTCTCCTCTGTATGGGCACAGTACAGGGAGTACCCGACATTGTGGTGAGTTGGAGTTTCATATTGGCAGGCATTCACAAGTCAGGACTTCCCTGCATTTGGACTATAAGTTGCAGTGACTTTTTACCCTCACTTTTTAGGGAGAAAAAGTGAGTCTTATAGTCCAAAAAATACAGTCATTGGAGTGTGGGTATTTTCCCTTACAAACCCCCCAATTATAATGCCATCTTGCCCGCTTTATTTTAATAAACCAGCAGAAAGCTAACCTATTGCTGGAATAAGGCTGAAACAGAGAAGAGAGCAGAAAAGAAAGGAAAAGGAAAACAAAAGACATCTAAGGGAGACTACAAGAGTAGACTCGTGGCTTAAAAATTATTATATTTTTAACCACTTCTCAATGTAAAATCTGAGGTGCTGAGGTTATAAAATCAGGTTGCTTTCCACATCCTGGGGGGTAAATAATCCACTATTTTTTATTTTAACTATTAGGCAAGTTTCAAACCGGGACATTGCATGGTTGTGTTATAATGAGCACATAGCGTAACCAAAAACATTTGCTGTGGCATGCAATGTAACCCAAGCAAAGAAGCAACTGACCAATATGCACCTTCATTGACTAGCATTGTGCACCTCAACATGTGCGATTCTGCCAATGCACTGCATGTTCTGTGTTTTAACAATAGAATATGTTGCATCGCAGTGCTACTGAGGAGGTGTGAACTGTTCGAAGACTTTGATTTGCACCATGTTACAGTGCAAAACAGTGTCCGTTATAACACACCGCAATATGTCAGTGTAAATGAACCCTAAGTAAAAAAAAAAAACCTGTAGGATGTTATTTTGACTAAACTAAACATGGAGAGAGAGAGAGTTTATCTTCAGTTCACAGATAACAAAAAGAAAAAGGAAAAAAACAAAGCTATCAAAAAATGTCACCCAGAGACTAAAATTAAGTTCCAGAATGGAATTAAAAAAATGCCAGTCTGAATGCAATACATTTTCAACATAACATCATTTGTATTAATGTATAAACATGAATATCTTTTGATGACGTATTTTGCTCTATGTTTTATTTAGAAAGATCTGTTATAAAACAGAATTGGAAAAGATATGTGGGGCTTGGGAAGAGGGTTGATGGACATGTTTTTCTGTCCAGCCCAAGGCTGACCTTCCACTGAAAAGTTGTGGAAACTTGGCACTCTTGACTGTTTTCCATGATCCATGTACAAGAAGAATACCAACATGAAACTGCAAATAGAGGGTCTGGCAGACAGAACCGGTGACAAGGTAAAGAGCGGTTTCAGAACAGCCAACAAAAATGGCTCATAATGGAAAAATAGATCACTAAATAAAAAAAAGTTACTGTATGTTTAAAACCAAAAACATCAAAGCAGACAGCATAATTCCCACTTAAAGTTGATGTAAACAGTGATGTTAAAAATATTTGATCCTTACGAATAGTTTTATTGATCAATTTTGTCATAAAGTCAAATTTGAATTGAATATTTGTCATTTGATTCAGTCTGAGCTAAAAATAAATAAATAAATAAAGATTGCTAACTGGTAAGTTTGTTGGACTTGGCAAGCCAATCACACAATGCCCTGGTACACCAATCAGCAGCTGGTGGTGAGCAGGAAAGCCTGTCACCCATGGTGCTGGTGTACCTTGATCAACTGATGAATGGAATGGCTCTGCTCTGGACCAGCAACAAAGAGTACTGTAGGTCCTGTAACAGAGTCATGAGAATGAGATGGTGAAGGTTGGGGTTAGGGAAATTTCAGAGCAAAAAATTAGTGAGTGCAAAAGTTAGGGGTGACAGGGTTACACAGAGTGGAAATTGGTAAACTGCTGAAGTTTGAACGCTAACACTAAAAAGATCCATAGATAAGAATTGTATTCCGTATAGTATCGCGTAAGGTTATACTTTTACAAATTGCACCAATTTAAATCACAAAAAGAGAAGCAAATTAAATAAAACTTTGAGGAAAAAAACCTGCTATAATTTTACTTTAAAATACAACATTATGAAAGGTGTTAATACAGTGGGATAGTTCCAAAAACAATTTGGCAAAGTTCCCGAAACACGCACTAAAACAGGTGGCAGATTTTCCTCTTTAAACTTCACTTTGCATTAGGATTAGGATAAAATTACAGCACAGACATTTGGCAGCAGCTGTTCAGGATAATCCTTGAGAACCATTAATGTACAGTTAATAAACTCCGAAGATAAACAACACTGGTGGAGACGAACATTTCACAGTCAGAACTTATAATCATAACAAAGCAGAACTCAGGCACTCCGACATATGGGATGACTTCAACAATGATAAAGCTATGAACAATCTGAACACCTCTGAATGTTCCCTTCTTGCTTTTCTCCCATAGAATTCACATTTGGGTTGTGCATTATTTCAGTAAGATGCATTTCTCCTGCTAAAAACAAGCAATAGTGTTGTGTTTTGATTCGGTAATTGTCTAGGGACATATTAAAGCACAATTGCTACATATGGCTTATGGGAAAAACATGGTTATTAACACAAGTGG
The DNA here is from genome assembly GCF_040937935.1 of Hyperolius riggenbachi. Lineage (NCBI taxonomy): Eukaryota > Metazoa > Chordata > Amphibia > Anura > Hyperoliidae > Hyperolius > Hyperolius riggenbachi. Next base: position 172,785,999 of record NC_090648.1, read on the forward strand.
TTTTTGAGATTGGGAAATTTCAGTGGAGTGAACAGCTCAACAGATGAATTGTAATGGAGAAGCCTTTATAGTTTATTTTACAAACAGCCATATGCGAGTATGCTCGAGTCAAGCACAATAACATAGCATCTAAACTAACAGCTCAATTGTATTCCAAACATTCATCTTATGTACTTTCCTTCACTACTTACAGGTAAATTCACACATAGATTTTTATTGAACACTGTCAAAGGCTGTACATGCTTTGAAAGTACATCATATACATTTCCATAACATGAAAAAAGGCAAAACAGACAATTATTATTATTATTTAGTATTTATATAGCGCCGACATCTTACGCAGCGCTGTACAGTATATATATGTATTGTCTTGTCACTAACTGTCCCTCAAAGGAGCTCACAATCTAATCCCTACCATTGTCATATGTCTATGTATCTATTATGTAGTGTAAGTACTGTAGTATAGGGCCAATTTTAGGGGGGATCTAATTAACTTATCTGTATGTTTTTGGGACGTGGGAGGAAACATGAGTGCCCGGAGGAAACCCACGCAGACATCGGGAGAACATACAAACTCCTTGCAGATAGTGCCCTGGCTGGGATTCGAACCGGGGACCCAGCGCTGCAAGGCGAGAGTGCTAACCACTACGCCACCATTCTCCTAAAATAGGGAGAAGTACAGATTAGCAATGTGACAAGATATCCAAACCAATTCAAATCACCTAGTTAACCTAACAGAGAGTCTGAGCTAAAGTGAAACATTTAGTGGGAAATCATTCTAGAAAAAAAGGAAAAGCAACACAAAACAAAACAAAGAATTCTACTATAAACCAGTATTTCCAGAGACTTCCCAGTACAGATCCTCAAACCATATTGACTGGGACTGGCTGCCTTGTAGTGGCCTACAATAATCAGTTGGGCAGGGGGTGGGAGATGGGAGGGCATATATATTCTCATCTGTAGAACCTTTCTAGGGAGTGATGGGTCTGTTACTAATACGCATCTTCTACACCAGGGAAATTAATCATAGGATAGCATATCACTGCAGTAACTCAGGATTATACCTTCAGATCAGGGTTGTAACTAGAAGTCACTGGGCCACTCAGAGCCATTTTGGGGGGGCAGGAGGGGTCGAAGCATGAGGGGAGAGCATAGGACATCACCGGGGAGGGAGGACAGTCCCCCCCCCCCCCCCACATCGGGCTCCCCTCTCAGTATCTATCACTGGCAGTGACGGCAGGCAGGACACTTACCTCCATCCATCGCCGGAGGTTCCGATCTCTAAGTGCTTCACACTACTTCCTGTTTAAACAGGAAGTAGCATCAGACACATAGAGATCGGAACCTCCGTGGTGGATGGAGGTATGTGTTGCTGCCGCCGTCGCTGCCAGTGATAGATGCTGGAGGGGGAGCGCTGAGAGAAGAGCGCGAGGTGCTGATGTGCAATGCTCTCCTCTCATGCTGCGAGCCCTCCTGCCCCCCAAAAAGGCCCTGAGTGGGCCCCAGAAGGGCCCCGAGCCCCCCATGGGTGCAGTGGCTGTATCCCCTATTGCTACGCCCCTGCTTCAAATGAATATTTAGAGGGCGTATATTAACCACCCTGGCGTTCTATTAAGATCGCCAGGGCGGCTGCGGGAGGGTTTTTTTTAAATAAAAAAAAAACTATTTCATGCAGCCAACTGAAAGTTGGCTGCATGAAAGCCCACTAGAGGGCGCTCCGGAGGCGTTCTTCCGATCGCCTCCGGCGCCCAGAATAAACAAGGAAGGCCGCAATGAGCGGCCTTCCTTGTTTTGCTTACATCGTCGCCATAGCGACGAGCGGAGTGACGTCACGGACGTCAGCCGACGTCCTGACGTCAGCCGCCTCCGATCCAGCCCTTAGCGCTGGCCGGAACTTTTTGTTCCGGCTACGCTGGGCTCAGGCGGCTGGGGGGACCCTCTTTCGCCGCTGCTCGCGGCGGATCGCCGCAGAGCGGCGGCGATCAGGCAGCACACGCGGCTGGCAAAGTGCCGGCTGCGTGTGCTGCTCTTTATTTGAAGAAAATCGGCCCAGCAGGGCCTGAGCGGCAGCCTCCGGCGGTGATGGACGAGCTGAGCTCGTCCATACCGCCCGGCTGGTTGAGCATGTGGTTTCGGCGCACAGCACTCTGCAACTAAACTAGGCGCCCCATAGCAGTAATGTTATTCTGTGCGGGGCACATAAAGGTAATTCAGGGCTCCGGCGATCTCCAGAGCCCAAATTACTTCTCTCTCTCTGAGTTGCGATAGTATGTTCCGCTGCCGGAGATTTGAGGGGCAGAAGAGAGAGCCTTCATTCAGCTCGCCCTACACCCAGCTCACCGACGCCATACATATACCATACACAAGGTCTGAACCCAAAACCCATAACTTAAAGTATACTTGGGGTGGAGGGGGGGTTTCCTGATATGTGGATGGTCTTACGTGCACATTCTGTTCTTGTCCTGTGCTTCTGAATATTTTGGATGTGTAAACCTGCTGTGTACATTTCATTTTGTCATTGTTCTGATGGTTCTGATCCAGCTCTGAAACATGCCTGAAGGAGAAACTTAAAGCTTCGAAAACTTGGAAAGAAATCTTGTACAGTTAGTCATTAAAGGGATCACCAAACAACTTTTGTTGTTATGTCTGGATTCTCTCCATGACTAATACTGGACCACATGCAACTACATTTCATTTCACATTGTTTAATTTAAAAATGAAAAAAATGAAAATAATATATTTTTAAAAAAGTATACTCAACTTTTAGTACATTAAAATAATACCCTGACTTATCTAAGGGACTCCAATGGAGACACTTCTGCAGCAGAGTTGCTTATCAATTAGCTGGCATTTCAGCATATCAATTAGCAAAATTGCTGGGTAACTGTTCAGCAGCTAATACCATTAGTGCTAGCAGGGCCTCTACTTCCTAGTAGAGTTGGGCCGAACGGTTCGCCGGCGAACGTGGTTTGCGCGAACTTAGGTGGTTCGCGTGCGGGTACCGCACGCGAACGTTTTGCGGAAGAAGTTCGGTTCGCTCCATAATGCACCTGAGGGTCAACTTTGACCCTCTACATCACAGTCAGCAGGCCCAGTGTAGCCAATTAGGCTACACTAGCCCCTGGAGCCCCACCCCCCTTATATAAGGCAGGCAGCGGCGGCCATTACGGCCACTCGTGTGCCTGCATTAGTGAGAGTAGGGCGAGCTGCTGCAGTCTCTCATATAGGGAAAGATTAGTTAGGCTTAACTTCTTCCTGGCTGCATACCTGTTCTGTTCAGTGAGCCCTCAGCCCACTGCATACCTGTACTGTGATCCTGCCACTGCATACCTGTTCAGTGATCCTGCCACTGCATACCTGTTCTGTGAACCCACCCACCACCACTGCATACCTGTTCAGTGATCCTGCCACTGCATACCTGTTCTGTGAACCCACCCACCACTGCATACCTGTTCAGTGATCCTGCTGCCACTGCATACCTGTTCTGTGAACCCACCCACCACTGCATACCTGTTCAGTGATCCTGCCACTGCATACTTGTTCTGTGAACCCACCCACCACCACTGCATACCTGTTCAGTGATCCTGCCACTGCATACCTGTTCTGTGAACCCACCACTGCATACCTGTTCTGTGAACCCACCCACCACTGCATACCTGTTCAGTGATCCTGCTGCCACTGCATACCTGTTCTGTGAACCCACCACTGCATACCTGTTCTGTGAACCCACCACTGCATACCTGTTCAGTGAACCCGCCACTGCATACCTGTTCTGTTCAGTGGACCCGCCACTGTATACCTGTTTAGTGAACCCGCCACTGCATACCTGTTCTGTTCAGTGGAGTTTGGTGTGTCAGTGTGAAGCAGTACCTTAATTACACTACCTGATTGATGTATACACATGCAAGATGTTTTAAAGCACTTTAGGCCTGTCATTTAGCATTCAATGTGATTTCTGCCCTTAAAACGCTGCTTTTCGTCAAATCCAGATTTTTCCCGGGGACTTTTGGCATGTATCCCACTCCGCCATGCCCCCCTCCAGGTGTTAGACCCCTTGAAACATCTTTTCCATCACTTTTGTGGCCAGCATAATTATTTTTTTTTTTCAAAGTTCGCATCCCCATTGAAGTCTATTGCGGTTCGCGAACTTTAACGCGAACCGAACCTTCCGCGGAAGTTCGCGAACCTAAAATCGGAGGTTCGGCCCAACTCTAGTTCCTAGTTCCATCTGTGATATTTGCATGGTGGGAGATTCTTTTGTTTCATAATACTTAACTGTTGCCGGATGCATGTGCTTGCCGGTTGCTTGAACCTAAAAAGGCATACTCTGTAAGGCCCCGTTCACACTTGCGTTTTGACAAATAAACGGACCGGATCCTGATCGGATCCTGACCTGATCCTGACCTGATACTGATCAGAACCGTATGGTTCCGATCCGGATCCGGTCCGTTTGCATCAGGCATGCATCAGGCTGCCATCAGGATCCGTGGGCAAAAAATAGCGAAATTTAAAAAAAAAAAATGTTGGGGTCAGCAGAAGGTGCACCTGGTGCAGTTGTAGAATCAGGTTCCTCCGCTGTAGGCCTCACCTCCACCTCCGACATTCTGCCAAACAGCTCCAGCACGTCTGTCACTGCTGCTCCACTCCAGACATGCTTGGCCCATGTGTCCCCATCCGAAATGGCCGCTTGGATACGCATAGGAAGTGGGGTAGAACGTCAGGTTTTTGTAGGCAGTGTGTTCTGTGCCTTCCGTTCCCCATTGGTTTCTGTGTTCCTGATGGTGCTGTCAGGCTCAGGTCCGGCTCCGGTCCGGGTGCGTGGGCCGGAGATCCGGACCCAAAAAATAGCGCATGTTGGAAAAGAGTCCGGATCCGATCCGGCTCTGTACTGTACGGAACGGACACGTGTGAACGTCCGCATAGACTTTACATTGCTATGCGGAACTTACGTTCCGTTTGTACAGTATGCGGTCCGGATCAGATCCGGAAAATCCGGAGAGCGAACGCTAATGTGAACCGGGCCTAAGTATTTAATGCCCAGCAAAACCAGCAAAACCTAGTCCCAGTTATCCCCTCAACCATGTCAGTTAGTTGAGACTTCCAGTTGCCTGAAATCCAGATAATGAGGACTTTGCTGTATTGCCTTTGTTAAAAACTGATCAGTTAACAAGTGAAATGTTTGCAGCTAGCATTTTTTCTCTGTGATTTCATATGTCCACCTTCCTTAGGGTTGTGCGCCAGAAACCGAGCTTGCAGTGCAATACTGACACAGTGTGGTGGATTTTTACTTTTCACATTTTTTTCAGTGACTCAACACAGGAAAATTCAGCAGAAATGTGATATAAATAGCATCCTTATTTTACATGTACCAATACTGCACTGTGTGACGGGGGCTTTCATAAATAACAACGGTGATTCTAAAAACAAACAAATCTGATCTGAGCCGATGTTCAGTTTACATGAAAAAACAAAGTTTGCCTGTGCATTATTAGCTTAGATCTGCATCAGGCATATCTGATGGGTGGCTATGTGAGCCAAAGTCTTTCACAGTCCAATAGGAGTCTCTGCTTATGGGACTGAAATACTCAGAGACAGTAAGTGACTACAGCTAGCTGCACTGCTAGTCTACCTCAAGTCAGCTTGGGATAGCTGAACTACAATGATAAAGAATGAGGTGACAAGTCATACGCATGAAACCATTTTTTGTCCCAGCTACTGTTGTAATGCATTTATCAAATGGATGAACAGAACTCTCTTAATGGGAATCTGAAGTGAAAACAAACTTAGGGTAAAATGAATTGTATGTGTAGTACAGCTAAGAAATAAAAAATAAGTAGCAAAGAACAAAGTTTCATATTGTTTCCAGTACAGAAGAGTTAAGAAACTTTAGTTGTTATCTGTGCAAAAGAGCTCTCTGACCCAACTTGGATCGAAGACAGTCCTATTTTCTGAAGCAATTATACATCAAAGAAACAGTAAGACATTATCATGCAATGTTATAAAGAAAAAAAAAATAAAACTATGAGACTCCTTTCTTTGCTACGAATATTCTATTAATTATTTGTACTACACATACAATTCATTATATCATACGTTTTTTTGCCTCAGTTTCACCTTAAAGCCTAACCATGAGAAAGTCACTAAGGAACTGAGTACTGTCCTGTTATTGAAAAAAAGGCTGTCTTGGTTGCTGTGACACCACTTGAAGACGTTTCAAGACATAGAGTGCGTCTGCTCCAGCAGTATCAGTTTGGTAGAGACATTATTGATAGTATTTGTACCAGTCAAGTACTCCATGCTGTTCCAGTTTCAGGGGATGCTGTGTCACTGCCAGGCTAGTTCTTTAGACCATCCCCCAGCTGCCCATCCCCTTCCCAATTGAAATCTCTTGACCTGACATTTGCCAAACAGAGATCGCACTGGAGTATGTAACAATTCACTCACCTGCAAAACATGGATTGGAGCATCCTCAGAGTTCTCTGCAAAAAGACCTCAGTAAGGCAAGGTTCACACATATTAAAATCCGCATGCAAATTGCAAATGTGTGAAAAAACTTTGCTGCACATTTAATGAAAGTCAGTGGATAATCCCACTTAAATTGCATTTGTGTTTTCAGATGCACAAACAACTTACACCTTGCAGCATAAATCCGTAGATCTCACGCAAATTCACATTGACTTTATTAGCTGTGGCAAAAAAATAGCACACCCAAAATCATATATGAAATACAGTTTATACGCAAAAAACGGAATGCCAAAACACAGCGTAGCCTTGCTCATAACCTTTGCATGCAATCGGCTATAGGATAGCCGAGTGCCCACAACCAAACTAATTCCCCCCCCAGCGAGCTATAGCCTTAAAGGGGCACTATCGCGAAAAATTGTACAATTTAAAATATGTGCAAACATAAACAAATAAGAAGTACGTTTTTTTCCAGAGTAAAATGAGCCATAAATTACTTTTCTCCTATGTTGCTGTCACTTACGGTAGGTAGTAGGAATCTGACAGAAGCGACAGGTTTTGGGCTATTCCATCTCTTCATGGGGGGATTCTCAGGGACTTATTTATTTTCAAAAGCACTTAGTGAATGGCAGTTGCTCTGTCCAACTGCCAAAAAACTGTGTAGCGAGCAGGGAAGCTGGCCAGCATCATTATTTAAATCCTTTTTAGGGAATATCTTTATAAAGAATTAAAGCCTTGCTAAGAATTCACTATGAAGAGATGGACTAGTCCAAAACCTGTCACTTCTGTCAGATATCTACTACCTACTGTAAGTGACAGCAACATAGGAGGAAAGTAATTTTTGGCTCATTTTACTCGGGAAAAAACGTTGTTCTTAATTGCACATATTTTACATTTTACAATTTTTCGCCATAGTGCCCCTTTAAAGTGCACTGCGGTCTATGGTACAGCTGAATTGTGACTGACACTCTCGCGCCCAAATCCCAACTTTGTCCTGAACTAACTTACTAATACTTTGCAAAGGTTGCGGCATCAAACCTGGGGAAAAAAGTAGGAAAAACTTCCAGCCCCATGAATAGGATCCAATCCAACTACTAAACAAAGATAGATCTTCTGCTGAAGCCCATCTTGGTGTTGTGCTTGTGGGAAGTCCCTGACATACAGTAACAATCCTGTGGAGTTTTCTCCATCAACACCTGCTAGTTCCTAGGATGTCATTTTCAGTATTATGGCCACCCATGCTGTCTGGTATTGCCAGATTGGCTAAGCTGGTGCCCCACCACTTGAATGATACTAGCCACCTCACCAGGTTCATCTTATGTATAGTTGCAGAGGGGCAGGTACAGTATATAGACTACAAATAGACAAGACAGACAAGACAAATAACATTTATATCGCGCTTTTCTCCTGGCGGACTCAAAGCGCCAGAGCTGCAGCCACTAGGGCGCGCTCTATAGGCAGTAGCAGTGTTAGGGAGACTTGCCAAAGGTCTCCTACTGAATAGGTGCTGGCTTACTGAACAGGCAGAGCCGAGATTCGAACCCTGGTCTCCTGCGTCAGAGGCAGAGCCCTTAACCATTACACCATCCAGCCACCACAAATAGCATTATGTATAGCATAGCAAATAGTATAAGGTTGCCCTTATACTGAAAAGATACTTTCATCTATCTCTATTCCACCCTTTTTTTGACATATACTCAAGTTTTACAAGTATGAATTGAAAACCTTTTAATTTAGTGTTTTTTCATTTTTTTTGACAAACTAAGAATAAATAAGTTAATAAATGTTCCTGATACAATGAATTATGACTGCTCAGATCCTTTTTGCCAATACTCGTGTGACTGCCCTCTCCCCCAAAACATGTGGGACAGAATTCCTGCAGTCCTTGCAGCTGTTCCTTTCTTTTTTTCTTTTATTAAAAAAATCATTCAATTACATTGCATTCTTTAATAATAGAATGCTTAGTAGACATGTTAGGCTGAAAAAGGGGTTAAGACTACTGTTTGGAAAAATGGGCCTGATTCCTCAAGCTGCACTGCCAAAGCAGAGCAGCTTAATGTTGTGTTGTGCGCGCTACGCACGCCTTACATAGCAGCGCTTGCTGCCATGTAAGGAGAGTACCTTCCTTAACATTAACTGCAGGTGGCCCTGCTCAAGTGAATTATCGCTACCGCGATACTTCACTCGCGGTCACTACTGTATTAATTTATAAATGTATTAATTGTTATGTAAATGAATACAGTAGTGACCGCGAGTGAAGTATCGCGGTAGCGATAATTCACTTGATCAGGGCCACCTGCAGTTAATGTTAATGCTAAGGAAGCAATGCGCATAACCAAGGTAGGTACTCTCCTTACATGCCAGCCATCGCTGCTATGTAAGGCGTGCATAGCGCACACTACACAACATTAAGCTGCGCTTGATGAATCAGGCCTATTTTTCCAAACAGTAGTCTAAACCCCTATTTCAGCCTAACATGTCTACTAAGCATTCTATTATTAAAGATGAACCACTTCACCACTGAGGGGTTTTACCCCTTGAACACCAGAGCAATTTTCACCTTTCAGCGCTCCTTCCATTCATTCGTCTATAACTTTATCATTACTTATCACAATGAAATGAACTATATCTTGTGTTTTCCGCCACCAATTAGGCTTTCTTTAGGTGGGACATTATGGCAAGAATTATTTTATTCTAAATGTGTTTTAATGGGAAAATAGGAAAAAATGTGGGAAAAAATGTATCATTTTTCAGTTTTCGGCCTTTATAGTTTTTAAATAATGCATGCTACTGTAATTAAAACCCATGAAATGTATTTGCCCATTTGTCCCGGTTATAAAACCATTTAAATTATGTCCCTATCACAATGTTTGGCGCCAATAATTTATTTGGAAATAAAGGTGCATTTTTTTCAGTTTTGCGTCCATCCCTAATTACAAGCCCATAGTTTATAAAGTAACAGTGTTATTCCCTCTTGACATAAATATTTAAAAAGTTCAGTCCCTCAGGTAACTATTTATGTATTTTTTTTAATTGTATTTTATTTTTTTAATTACAAAATAAATAATTGGGGAGTGTTGGAGGTAATAGGTTAATTTTTAATGTTTAACTAAGGTATTTGTATATGAAAAATGCTTAAGGGTGTAGTTTTACTATTTGGCCACAAGATGGCCACAGTGAGTTTTTGTTTATGCGACCCTGCAAGCGTACAGGAAGTACGCTTGCAGGAAGTTCAAGGAGGCTGGGCAACTTTTCTTTCACAATGATCGCGCTGCTTCTCGTAGAAGCAGCTGATCATTGCAGGGGGCTTAGATCAACGAACGGGAAAGGTTTTTCCCGTTCATTGATCTCTGGGCGAGCGGGCAGCGGCGTGCACGAGCGCGGACGAGCGAGCGGGAGCGCGGACAGCGGCGGGAGCGGAATCAGGTACGGATTACTCCGTCCTTTGGTGGTGAAAGGGTGGAAAAAGGGACGGAGAAATCCGTACCGCAGGGGGAAAAGTGGTTAAGTTGATTATTATATTATTATGATTATTAAAAATTATTATGCAATTTACTTCAATGATTTTTTTAAATAAAAGAAATAAAGAAAGGAACAGCTCCAAGGACTGCAGGAATTCTGTCCCACATGTTTTGGGGAAGAGAGCAGTCACACGAGTATTGGCAAAAAGGATCTGAGCAGTCATAATTCATTGTATCAGGAACATTTATTAATGTATTTATTTTAAGTTTGTCAAAATAATAAAAAAAAAACAAAAACACTAAATTAAAAGGTTTTCAATTCATACTTTTATCACTTGAGTTGCTATGCTATGCTATACGTAATGCTATTTGTAGTCTATATACTGTACCTGCCCCTCTAAAACTATACATAAGATGAACCTGGTGAGGTGGCTAGTATCATTTAAGTGGTGGGCCACCAGCTTAGCGCACCAGCTTAGCCAATCTGGCAATACATTTGTGCACAAAATTCATACTAAGGAAACTGCCCACAAGGTGTCACCACAAACCTTTTTTTTTCCTGCATATTTTTATCTACTACTACTTCCTTAAAGGGAACCTTAAGGACCCTTTTCCACTAGCAATCGCTAGCGTTCACGCTGAACGCTAGCGATTGCTGAATAGCAAAAGGTAAAAAATTCCCGGCGGTTTCCTGACGTTTGCGATCACAATTTTGCTATGCTATGCACTGCATAGCAAAATCGGGCAATAATCGCTCCGCCGCGCGATCGCGATGAGGTAAAAAAGGAATCACGGTAGTGGAAATTACCTACCGCGATTCCTATGTTAAAAGCAAACTGTAGCAATTTGAAAAATCACTAGCGGTTTGCGGTTTTGCGATTCAGCCATCGCAAACGCCGTAGTGGAAAAGGGCCCCATCTGAGAGGGATATGAATGTTTCCTTTTAAACAATACCAGTTGCCTGGCAGCCCTGCTGATCTTGGGCTGCAGCAGTGGCTGAATCACACACCTGAAACAAGCATGCAGCTAATGCAGTCTGACTTCAGTCAGAGCACCTTATCTGCATGCTTGTTCAGGGCTGTGGCTAAAAGTATTAGAGACACAGGATCAGCAGGAGAGTCAGGCAACTGGTATTATTTTAAAACGAAAAATCCATATCCTTCTCAGTTTAGGTTCCCTTTAAATCTGAAGCTCAAGAAGACAGCTAAATACACAAATAAAATAATGTTTATACACATTGGAAATTGTGGTGATAAAAATATAAAGTGCATAGTAACCAATGCTAGGAACTTTGCAAAAGAATAAATGGATGAACTAGAGATAGTTTTGATTGACAAAGGCTATTACATTGTGTGAATAACAGAGACACGGTTGGATGAAAGCATGATTGGATATCAAACTTAGAGGTTTACAATATGTTAAAGGGGAACTGAAGAGAGAGGTATATGGAGTCTGTCATGTTTATTTCCTTTTAGACAATACCAGTTGCCTGGCAGCCCTGCTGATCCTCTGCCTCTAATACTATTAGCCATAGCCCCTGAACAAGCGTGCAGAAGATCAGGTGTTTCAGTGGTTCAGACTTATAAGTCTGATCTGACAAGACTAGCTGCATGCTTGTTTCTGGTTTTAATCAGATACTACTGCAGAGAAATAGACCAGCAGGGCTGCCAGGCAACTGGTATTGATTAAAAGGAAATAAACATGACAGACTCTCTCTTCAGTTCCCCTTTAAGAATGGATAGAGCAAAGAGATAAGGTGGAGGGACTTGTCTCTGTTAAAAAATATTTTACAGTTGCCATGAATGAAACACTTGATGGGGATTGTGAAGATGTGGAGTCTGTTTGGGTGTGAAGTCTGTTCATGGTGTAAATAATATTCGCCAAGTGCAGATTGGGATGTCCTATAGGCCGTTACATATCCATGATGCTGCAGAACTGCAATTACTACAGCAAATTGGAAAAGCTGCAAGTAAAAGTGAGGTCAGCTATCAAGACATTAATTGGGATATTGACGCTACTCATTCTGGTAAAAGTAGCAAGATTTCTAGCAACACTACAGGACATTTACTTGACTAAAATTGTAACTGAACCAACTAGAGCAGGCATGGGCAAACTTGGCCCTCCAGCTGTTAAGGAACTACAAATCCCACAATGCATTTGCCTTTATGAGTCATGACTGTGGCTGTCAGACTCCTGCAATGCATTGTGGGACTTGTAGTTCCTCAACAGCTGGAGGGCCAAGTTTGCCCATGCCTGAACTAGAGGGAATGTGCTACTGGATTTGGTCATATAAAAAAGACCAGATAATGTATCAAATGTGTAGGCTCAAGAACATTTGGGGTATAGTAATCACAACATGATAACACTTGATCTGGTAACAGAGCATGGAGCAGTAGAGTGCTGTTGGCAATTTGCTGTCAAATGTGGAAAACACAAAAGTGGCCTTTGGAAAATGTCAGTTTACATTTTAATCAAAAAAATGGCGATGTCAAAGACTTCTCAATTATCGAACAATTGTACTTGGCATACATCCTCAGGTGCTAAGGGAATTAAGTTCAGTTACTGATCGACCACTTTATCTTTTCTTATGAGTGTGGTAGTTCCAACAGAGTGCCGTACAGCCCACAGTTTCCCATTATTAAAGAAAGGCAAAAAAATCAGATCCGGATGGAAACTATTTGAAGATTTCGTAAGAGTTGCTATACAAAACTTCATAGCAGAGAATAATAATTTCTCAGCATCAACATGCTTGCTAAGGACAGGTCTTGTTTGATTAACATGCTTTTATGAGATGGTGAATGCTAATGTGGATATTGGGAATGCTGTATATGGACTTTGCAAAGGCCTTTGATACTGTTCTCCACAACAGTCTGCTGCAGAGGTTACGGATGCAAGGACTGGGGAAGAGTCTGTGTTCATGGATAGGGAACTGGCTAATGGGCAGAAAGCAAAACGTTGTGGTCAATGGATCACATTCAAATTGAGTGATTGTAAGCAGTGGGGTCCCACAGGGGTTAGTACTGGGTCCAGTGCTCTTCAATTTATTTATCAATGACCTAGTGTAGATGTATAAAGTAATTTTGCTATTTTTCTAAATGATACAAAGTTGAGCAGAATTAGCAACACACAGAAATATAGGGCCTGATGCACCAGCCAGCGGTAAGATTGATTTTGCCATTACTAATACCGGGGGAGCGCTGCCAGTTAGCCCATTAGCGATACATGCATTACCATGGTAATGTGTGTATTGCTATGGTAATGTGCGGTGATATTTTGAATTGAATAAAGGTGAAGGTCTTGTCTCCTAATTTTAGAACGTTCCAGTGTTTATCAACCTTATAATATTGGCTCACAATTTGAGGGTTAATGCTGGGAATACACGGTTTGTTTTTGAGGTGATTCGAAGATTCGATAGATAAATTCCAACATGTCTGATCTCCCTTTCAATCCTTTCGCCGCTCGATTTCTGATAGAAGTGAATGGAAAAAGATAAGAAAAACGAGTGGAAGATAAGAGAATCCACTGCAGAATCGAGTGGCAAAAACGATCGAGAGGAGAATCGAGAGCCAGAAACAAACCGTGTATTTCCAGCATAAGCGCATGAAAATCCAGGTGGTGGGCACTTAGCATGCTGAATACAGTGGTGCATCTTCCTACTTTTTTTTCAAGAACTGTGTGCTGAACTACTTGTATACGTTTGTATTGTTGAGGAGCCATTGTTCTTGTGGACTACGGTGTAATTGGTTTCACTGACCTCTCTTTTGTTTTTTAAATGGAAGAAAAACTAAATAACTGTCAATCTCCCTCAGTCTGGGGCTCCATGCAAGCTTCTCCCAACAATCCAGAAACAATTGATGATAATCTGTGGTATGTATTTTCCAGTATGATAATGCACCATACAACAAAGCAAAGGTGATAATGAAGTAGATCTGAGATCATAACACTGAAATGTTGAGCCCGTGCCCAGGAAACTCCCCAGATAGTAATCTCAATGACAATCTATGATTCATTCTCTAAAACGCAAGTGGACAAGCAGAAGCCTAAAAACTGTGACCCGGTCCAAACATGGCATGACTGGATCTCTGTCAGTCAGGATTTGGCACAGAAGCATTTATTCCACATGACAAATAAAATTGCAGAAGGTATGAAGAAGGAGGCTCAACACTGTAAACACCGACTCTATTTAAATTTGAAGTATTTGCCAACAAAAGGTTTTGAACCTTACGAAATATTTACTATTGCAAGTATATCACAGAAACATGTAAAAAAAAATAATAATCTAAGAATGCTGACGCAGCAAAGTTTACAAAATACAACTTTTGTGTCATTGCCAACATTTTGGCCAAAAATACTTTAAATGTATTTCCGCTTTCCTGGTATCATCACAGAGCAAACAAAACCAGTGACTAGTGGTGTAGGGATCACCATAGCAGCCAGCCCAGTGGCAATGGCCGGTAACGATAAGGCCAGGTACTGTGAGCTGCAGAGCGACAAGGAGGAGAGAAGTTAACATGCCTAATACTTGGTACTGCTCTGAATACTCTTACTGGGATGCTACCTATTATGGTGTGTACCTCTAGATACCTACAGCAGGGATCATTTCTGGCTACCTATGCTGTGGGCCTACCTCAGGTTACCTAATACTGAGCTACCAATGCTGGAGGGGGGCTGCCTAATTCTGTGCGGCATCTCTGGCTACCTAAAACATACGTGTGTGTGTGTGGGGGGGGGGCACAAGTGCCTTATTGCTTTGAGGGCTCAACCAAAATGTTGCTGTGAGGCCCCATGGTTTCTAGTATTGCCCCTGCCAGTGACAGCAGACAATAACTCTCGTAGGGTGTAAACTGCCCTGTAGCGTTACCCTTGGGCCTGGTCTTCTTTTTCCTAATGGCAAAACTTTTCTGAATTCATTTTCTTATCAATCATTCCATTCCACTGAACTAAAATGATTCCCAGAACTCTCAAATATAATACCTGAGAAAATATTTGTATGCCATTACATTGTCAGTCAAATAAATGACATTAAAAACAACCTAAAAATTATTACATTCCATTCTATAATACATTCAACTTATAATGACAGGGTAGGGCAGCCAGGAATGAAACCATACCGGCAAGAACGCATAGTAAGACTTTGAAAACTAGCTCCACTGCATAGTGTTTATGAGGCTCTACACAGTGCTGCACTTCTTAGGTTACCATCTGTCACACAGTGAGAACACAGGAGCAGTGCGTTCTAGTGAGTTTTTATTGTTATATGTGCTTTATATATATGGCGCCGCTAACAAGATTGATTCACTGTGTTAATGTGATACATTTGTTTTACAGATGCTTTTCAGGGTCAGGAATTTAATGGCACATTTTATTTACAATGAGATCTAGGTTAAAAATGTCTAGAAAAAACACACACCACTGTACTTTAGCCGCTTTCTATCTGTGATAGCATTCTTATATTAACATGAATCAAGAATCTAGTTTTCTGCTAAAAAAGAAGAATGTCCACATTGACATCAAATTTCATACTGCCAAGCGGACATAAAACGGTCAGCTTCGCAACTACAGCTCGTACAGGTATCAATTTACTAATAGACTGTTCGCTTGTGCCACAGTTAAGTCCAGACAAGTCTTAGTATTCACGGCAGACTGTAGTAAATCTCATTTTCTTGTATGTTTTGTGAATACATCCTCAGTTTTCTTTTATAAGGACCCCAAATTCTTTTTGTTTTGTTTTTACCTAAAGACGCTAACCTGAGTATTTTTGTAGGTGTAATAATGATAAACTGTACACTCAATTAAAATACTTTTATTTTGTCTCAATATTAACCACTTCTGTGCCAGGGGGGTATTTTGCTGATCGGTGCTGTGTGGGCTCTCCAGCCCGCAGCACCGATCAGCTAGCAGCCAGGGCGATCAGACTTCCCCCCCCCCCTTTTTTCCTCACTAGGGGGATGTCCTGCTGGGGGGGTCTGTTCGCCGCCGGCTGCTTTGCGCTTGAGGGGGGGCTCTTCAAAGCCCCCCTCCGCAGCGCTTCCTGGCCTCCTTCCCTTTCCCTCCCTCTCCCTCCCCCTGTGAGCGGTGCAGGATGGATTTCCGTCCTGCGCCTGATGGGATAGGCTTTAGCCTATTAGATGCCGGTGATCCCCGGCCAATCAGAGGCCGGGGATCGCCGATCTCCTCTACGCAGCAGCGCCATATACATGTAAACACCGGGGAAGATCTTCCCCGCGTGTTTACATTTACCAGGGTGTTCACGGAGACTCCCTCTGTGAATTGACATGGAATCCACTTCAGGATTCAGGGGCGTACTTAAGCGTACGCAGAATCCTGAAGTGGTTAATGTTAATGACTAATTTTAATGTTTATTTGTTTATTAAAAGGAAAAGATGTAAAAAAAATCTCACTACGGTTATTTATAAAATTCAGTAAAGTGTTTTTGTTTTTTTTGTTTATTTTTTACTATAGAGCTAAAAAGTATGTTTGTGACTTAAAGAGAGTCTGAAGCGAGAATAAATCTTGCTTCAGACCTCATAAATAGCAGGGGCACGTGTGCCCCTGCTAAAACGCCGCTATAGCGCGGCTTAACGGGGGTCCCTTCACCCCCAAATCCCCCTCGATACACCCGGGGAGCGCTTCCTGGTTGGGGCAGGGCTAGCCGCCGCAGCCCTGCCCCACGCGCGTCTGTCAGACGCGTATCTCCGCCTCTCCCCCGCCCCTCTCAGTTTTCCTTCACTGAGAGGGGCGGGGGAGAGGCGGCGATGCGCCGCTGACAGACGCGACTGGAGGCAGGGCTGCAGCCGTTAGCCCTGCCTCCAGGAAGCAATAAATCACGACCAAATCTGCGACCAAGTGTCGCAGTGGTCGTTTTGGGGGTGAAGGGACCCCCGTTAAGCCGCGCTATAGCGGCGGTTTAGCAGGGGCACACGTGCCCCTGCTATTTATGAGCTCTGAAGCGAGATTTATTCTCGCTTCAGAGTCTCTTTAAGAAACAAAGTGGATAATGTGTAGAGGCTGCCATATTAATTTACTTTTAAAGAGAAGCTGTCAGCCATACTATCTCAGAAGATAACACATACAGTATAAGTAGATAAATACTTGCTCTACATAACATATGTATTGCACTGTGCACATTTTGATTTTAGTGATTTTTCTATAGTAAAAAAAGACAAAATCCTTCTTAGGATTTTCCATCTTGACTCTGTATATCTTGAGGCCAATCCTAACATCATTTCCTCACTTACTCTGTCTGTGTTTGCATTGGCCACCCTCCTTCCAGTCTTTAGACACTCCCACACAGCTCTGCAGTAGAAAGTGCATTGTCTCAGCATGAGAAATATTGGCCAATCAGAGAGGACCAGGGGTGTAGGAGGGCAAAAACGGAAGGGAAAGAGGCTTCAGCCAATCAGGCTGCATTAGTTATGTCTGAGGGGAGAAGTAAAGAAGAAAAAAAGAAACCCCAGCATGCCCTGCAACTTCCTTTGTACAGCAGATGTACCAAATAAGAGCCAGGGAAACTGGGGAATGTTGTATGGAGAACAAAAAATAAGAGTGATTTTAAACTTTGGATTTCCTGGTTAGCATGCTAATTACTTGTTTACCAGATAAAAATAAATAATTGATTTTTGATGTTATGCCTGACAGTTACACTTTAAACAATACCAGTTGCCTGGCAGTCCTGTTGATCTCTTTGACAGCGTTGTGTCTGAATCACACACCTAAAATACGCATGCAACTAATCTAGTCCGACTTCAGTCAGAGCACCTGATCTGTATGCTTGTTCAGAGTCTCTGCCTAAAAGGCTTAGAGGCAGAGGATCATATTGGACATGTGACATAGTACTGTGAGCACTCAGATTTCTTTTGTTATGAGGAGACATTCACATGTTCTCGGTGACTCTTTTCCACATGTAGAAGAGTTTAGGTCCCATCTATTAAAGCGGACCTCAACTCAGAACTTCTGCTCTAAAAGATACGCAACAGCATAATAACCTTTAAAGAAAAAACATTTCTTTGTTACAGCTGATACAAATCCTGCAATAAATCTGCAGTGTATCTACTTCCTGCTTTCATGATGTGCTTTCAAATCAGCCTCTCTGCCATGGCTGTCAGCTGACACAGCTGATTGGTCAAATTTCAACTTGTGATTAGACACAGATGAGGGGGAATTAGACAGGCTAAACTCTCTAAATATATACAGGGTGCATTTCTCTATGTTTTCCTTCTGTCCTGTGCAAGAGTTCAGGTCCACTTTAACGCCCTACAGAAAAAGTTCTACTCTTAGAGATAGACTTGTAAATGCAGAAATTTGGAGCATCGAGTAGACGACAGGATTCAAGAACGACTCTGAAAGCAGGTATGTACTCTTGTTTTCATTGTCTGCTCTGCAACAGTGTAATCAAGGGTGATGAGGTATGGCACCTCTACATGGGGAGAAAGTTCAAGATTCAGGTGTTCTATACCTGTGATTCTACTTTTTTTTGTCTATGCAATGAAATGCTCATATGGTTTATATTATGTGGGTAAGGCCATACAAAAGGGCAAAGCCTGCAATTCAGCTCATAGATACGCCATTAGAGAGGGTCACATAAATGAAGCTGTCCCCACACACTTTATACAGAAGGGATATACAGTCTCACATCTTAGATTTACTGTTTTGGAGATTGGAAGGTTGAGGGGGTGGGGAGGATAGACACAATACATTGTTTAAGGAAGCTTACTGGATGTAGAAACGGGACGCCATGTCACCCAATGGACTTAATAGAGAACTGAAACTCATTACTTTTTTGTGAATTATAGGCACTAAAAGACACCTATTTATATATATTTTTTTACTTTTTTGTTGATTTACATTTTGTTTATTTTTTTTGTTCTTCATTTCTTATGTTTTTCCTTTTTTTTCTTGATTTTTTAATTTCTTGCTTTTCTATTACTTTATTTTTTTTCTGATGTATTTCTTCCCTTTCATTTTCCTTTTTGACATTTTCTGCACAGCATTTGTATATACTGTAAATAAGTTTTGACGTTTGCTTTCTTATTAGATCATGTTTAGTGATACACATCCATGTCTGCAGCATCACCTAGGACTTCCAGTTTTATTGGTATTGGTGCAACATGACTGGGGGCATTTTGCCTCAGGTGGATAAAGAGGCCTAGGGGGTGTGGTTAGATTGCATGTTCCTAGTTTCTGGACATTGCTGCGGCTACTTGCAAGTTGGATCGGCAGAGGCTTGCCTCATCATGTCTGACATATAGTTGGGAATTTGTACCTCTGATTGTCTGTATGTGCCAATGTGATGCACCTTCCCCCTTTATTTTACAGATGTAGTTGTTTGCCACTGTTGACATAGTGTTGCTGTGGATCACGTGGCATGTGTGGGAGGTGTGTGTGTGTGGGTGGCTCTGCTGCTGTGCCTGCAGTCTCTCATCAGGTCTACCGGGAGCTTTTAGTGTGTTGATTGGCAAGAGGCCATCTTGAGCATTGATTGGTTGGTGGTCTAGGTCCTAGGTTCTCAATGTGAGGTACGCGTACCCCAGGGGGTACTTCTGATGATTCCAGGGGGTACTCGGGCTTCATATACTTAACCAAGAATAACACATTTAGAGTTTTAGAAAATAATAATTTTTATTTAAACAACACCAAATTAGTATTTTAGCTAATTAAAAGCAATAGTAAATGCTTGGAAATGGTTTAGAACCAATTATCTTGTACTACAATTAAATATATATTTGTCAAAGGGTACTTGTGATAATATTTACTATGCTAGGGGGTACTTGGTGAGTACAGGGCTATAAATAGGTACATACCAATAAAATGTTGAGAAGCACTGGTCTAGGTGATGTGATACTTAAATAATCTGTCTTGTAGGTTTTTGAATGGCTTAAAACAGGCTCTGCTCTGAAATGTTGCCATGTGTATGTCATATACCCAGTAAAAGAGCATTCATTACTATTAGATGGTGCTGGTTGTGCTGTTTTACTAGATAGGACCATGGGATTTCATCTCTTTCCTATTACCGACCGTAGTTATATAGTTACTATGTAAATCCTGATTGCCATTTTCTAAGAATCACCTATTTTTTTAGGGTGATATAATTCCTGCAATCCACAGGAATACTTTTCAGGGGAAGAACACAGAGATGTGAAATCCTTGGTTAGATTTTGGATGCCTTATTTGTAGTGACAGATTTCTCTGACTGAAGACATTCACATGACTGGAAGAATAATTGTATTCAAAAAGCGTAAGGCCTCGTTCACATTACAAACGCGGACGGGCACGCACGCAAAACGCAACGCGTACGAACGCACGCCATCCGCGTTTGTATGCGTTGCGTGGCTGATCCCATCACTGAAAAATGAATGGGACAGCCACGCGTTTTTGCAAAAAATGCGTGCAGCATGCGTTCCCGGACCGCACAGGTCCGGAACGCATGCAGTGTGAACATCAGACATTGCACTGTATGCAATGTCTGATGTCGTGCGTGTCGGCCACCTGCACGCGTTTCCAAAACGCGGCTGGAAACGCGTGCAGTGTGAACAGGGCCTAACAGAACTATGGCATAACTTGCTGGAAGGATGCACACAGGGACATGAAGAAGTCATGAGTCACAGGTAATACGTCCTATCATAGTCATGTCTGCCAACCTTTACTACACAAGTCTAGGGAAAATATCATTTTAATAGTGAGTAAAAGGGGTCCTTTTACTTCCTGTTACTGGAAACTTCATAGCTTTTATCGTGTTATGAATGATGTCAGTTTTCTGAAATCACTATGTAATTCTTGGCCACCACTACACTCCCAGAAATAACTGCAGTGAACATCAGCTAAAAGAATGCTGTGGATGCAAAATATTGACACATGCATGGATGATCAGAAAAATAACCCTGCAAGCTTTAAAGCGAACCCGAGGTGAGTTTAAAGAATGTTATCTGCATACAGAGGCTGGATCTGCCTATACAGCCCAGCTTCTGTTGCTATCCCAAACCCCACTAAGGTCCCCCTGCACTCTGCAATCCCTCATAAATCACAGCCGTGCTGTGAGGCTGTGTTTACATCTCCCCCGCCTCCTGCATAGCTCCGGTCCCTGCCCCCGTCCCTTCCCTCCAATCAGCAGGGAGGGAAGGGATGCAGGTGGGGACTGGAGTTCTGCAGGAGGCGGGGAGAGCTGCAGACTGACACTATAGAGATAAACACAGCCAGCTCTGACAAGCTGTTTGTCAGCAGCGTGGCTGTGATTTATGGAGGGATTGCAGAGTGCAGGGGGACCTTAGGGGGGTTTGGGGTAGCAACAGAGGCTGGGCTGTATAGGCAGATCCAGCCTCTGTATGCAGATAATATTCTTCAAACCCACCTCGGGTTCTCTTTAATAACAATTACATGAAGGCTGCTATTGGCATAGAGGGCAAAATTAGCAATCACAGAGCTCCCCCCTCTGACAAATCTCAGTCCACATGGCTCTGAATAATGGTGGTACCTCTGGGACAAAGCCTCCTCTTGCAAAGCACCATTTTCCCATTGCCCTAAGGTGGACTTCAAGAATGAGGTGTGTTTATGTTTGGGGGTGGGAGAGAGGTTGTTTGGTGGAGTATGAAATCCCCTCTTTAATAATATGGAGATCATCTAGATATCTGCCCTCACCCAGGAGAATAAATATAGGGGTACAGTATCTCTTATACATTCACATAAGAAGTTAAAGAGTGCTTAAAGTATAACAGGCAGAGCTTATCATGGTAGGCTCTGTTGTAATGATGGAGGATTGGGGGGGGGGGGGGTGCCTCAGGGCTATTTACTTGTTCTGATGTAATCCCACCAGGCACTTGATCGCCCCACCCCCTCAGTATTGGCTTTATTTTTCTTTTTCAAAATCTCTGCCAAGGCTCTGTTGCCATTGCTCACCCCCATCTTAGCAACCGTGGCCTAATTGGTGGCTGCCAAGCTGGGGGCGTGCCGTGGCAATGCAGGTGCAGGTTTTCCAAAGAGCTTTGGCATAGTTCAGAAATATGGCCATAACTGCATGGGGTGCAGAGAGTCCTGATGATTTTGGATCAGGTAAGTATTTAAGCCTGAGACACCCTCCCCTTGATCCTTCAGAATTAAGATAGAGCCTTTTTTTACTATAGGTAGTCATAAAAAGCGCTTTGATGAGAGATTCAAGTTTGCCAAACAAGGCTTTCACTTAGTGTTATGGCGGGAAACTGACAGAGGGGACAGGTCATTAGGGACTCTAGAATCAGAACTCTGCGTAGAGGATTACAAAGACTATGACAAATGTGCTGACCTGGATTACTCAAAATAATTGTCCCTTTTCAAGCTGTATAGGCTCTCTCAAAGTGCAAAATGGTGAGGCAAGCTAATTTATATCCACATAATCCCATCCTTCCACCAATCAGAATGCGGCTGGAAAGAGAGGACTTGATGGGCATTTGCTAGCTATACGCATATGTTTTACGCATATACAGTACGTGTCGCTTAGGAATGTTTTATGCGTACGCTTTTACGCATATACGCTGCACATGGCTACTTTTTAACTTTGATACCAATAAAAGAGCTTTAATACAAGACGTGGTGCTGCGGACTACTCCTTTGAATACTGCTGACCCTGGAGGATCACGGAATCTACTCTGCTTAGCACACGTCTTCTCCACATTGGGTGCTGGTCCACTTCGCTTCTACCTGACTTGGATTAGAGCATGAGATATTAAATATTTTTATTTTGGTTGTGCACTTTTATTTTTTAATTATTTTCTCACTTTCAATGCGGCTGGGCTGGATCCTGACACTTCCGGGTCCTCGCTGTGTGTGTGAGCATACGGCAGTTCCGACACTCCTCCTGGCGGGGCTGCATGTGAACACTCTGCCCCACTCAGAGGACGGGCGCATAAGGTCACGCGCTCGTCCTATTCTCTCAGAAGCTGCCGAGTTTAGTGGCTGGTGTGTATCAGACAGGCTCTGTTGATTGATTAACTGAATGTTTGTGTGTGGCCGGCCACTGATTGGAGCAATTGCTCATGATAGTGTTAGTTTGCTAGCTGCTGGGTGCTAACTATCTGTGTACTTTGCTGTTTCTACTGTTTGATTATCTGGATTTTGACCCTTGCCTAAATCTTACTATTATTGTCTTGCCGCCTGTATTGACCCTTGCTTGGATATTGACTTCCGTGTTTGCTGCCTGGACCGACCTTTTGTCTGTTTTGTTGTTCTGACGTTCTGTGTCTGTATTGTCTTGAAGACTCTGTTGGTATCTCTGCCTTCTCCTCCATCAGTTCTTATACCTTGCACAGTAGACCTGGGAGTAAACGTAGTCAGGTTGACGCTGCAATCTTCTGTTCAAGCAGGGACGTGCCACATCGGTTGAAGATTGCGGTGATAGATTGTGCCTGCTGCAAGATAAGACAGTCCTGTAGGAATGCAATTCTTGATCTTACATGTCATCACTGTCCTTTCCTCTTTGTCCAGACTTCCTAACTATGCAGGCTCGGATTTACATCACAGGAGCCTATTGGCACAGATGTTCTGGCACTCTTGACTTCGCCTTCCATGAACCTTTAAACCTGCTCTGCACCGCATAGCACCGCAAGTGTGCTGGCTGGCCCAGCTGTCACTTATCCCTTACTTCCCTTGCCCATCATAGGTAGCTACAGGTGCCCCTTAGTATTAGTTAGCCAGAGGTATACAGTATTAAGTAGCTAGAGGTGACTCAGAGTATTAGGTATCTCATCAATCTCTTCAGTGTAATGCTGAGAGTCGGGTGAGTAACCTCTCATTTACACACACCCTGGCACTCTGTATAGGGATGGAGAGAGGAGGGAAGCACTCAGGGAGTGGAACGAGCTGCCTTTCTATCATTGGGCGCCTGTAGCACATGCCTACAGTGCCTTATGGTAAATCTGGCCCTGTTACTATGGTTATTTAACTTCTATAGATTTTCATCAGCTTAAATATTTGTATTTTTCAGTATTCCCATTAATAGGAAATATGTTATAGGAAGTTGCCTTGAGCCTTGGGAATACTCTACTCAGATTAAAATGTTTTCACCGTCCTCATGTCAAATTTGGGTAGCTGCGCTCATGAACTCACAAGACATATGCTTCAACTATAATTACCCTTCTGCAGAATCAGATTCTGTGTATTCAATAACATTTTAATGGGAGAGAACAAATTGTGACAATGATGCAATAGTCGTGAAAGTGACAATAATACAAAAGTTGTGAAAGGAACCAACAAGGGTGGGGCAATGGTTGTCAACCTCATAAGTATAAGGAAAATTCGAGCAAAATTATTGGATGAGTCATAATTTTGGATGAGTCATAAACAAATTATGCCCCCCCCTCCCCCCCCCCCACTACCTTCCAACCCCACGGACCTCGGACCTCCCACCCAAACATTTTGTGGGGAAATCTGATTTCCCCACAAAATGCAACCAGATTGTCGGCAGATTTCCCTACAATATGCAACCAGATTTTCGGCAGATTTCCCAACAAAATGCAACCAGATTGTCGGCAGATTTCCCAACAAAATGCAACCAGATTGTCGGCAGTTTTCCCAACAAAATGCAACCAGATTATCGGCAGATTTCCACACAATATGCAACCAGATTTTTGGCAGATTTCCCTACAGCCACTGCAGCGTTGCCCCCAGCTCTGTCACTGAGGTGAGAGGCTGTGCAGTGCCATTGGGGCTGATGGGCAGTTACATGCACTGCATTATGTGACAGAGAGAAAGCTTTGCATCTTTAGATTGTAAGATCGCAAGGGCAGGGCTCTCTCACCCTTTTGTGTCTTGGAATTTGTTATTCACTTTGTAGCTTGCACTCTTATACATTTTATTCATTATGTGACATTTGTTATTGTAATCTCCAATTCTGTATTTTGTACCAGTGTCCATATTTGATGTAAATCATTGTCTGTATCATTATGTACCTCATGTTTGTTTTCTTACTTTGTACAGTGCTACCGAATAAGTTTGCACTTTATAAATCAATAATAATAATAATGATAGTATGTAAGCAGTGTGTGTTGCAGTTGCACAAAAGTGAGTGGCTGGGCAACACTACAAAACTGCAGCCACAAGGTATGCTTCAATAACTCTGTGGGATCGGCACCCATGTGAGAAGAAAAAGAAAAAGTGGAGTGTCACGACCAAAGCTGTCCTAGATTATACCTTGGTTGCTGATGTGCAGTCCCCTTTCTTGTGATTGGTTCACAGTGATCACGAGGCCAGGAACCAATTAAATCAGCTCCTGATTGCCTCAGAGCTCTGCCGTAATAGTGACAGAGTGAGGAGGCTGCAGCGGCAAGAGAGTGGCTCAATAGGCGGTAGTGGCAGAAGCGTGCTGCGGGGATGATTGAAATCTACCCCCTGGCAGAGATAACAGCGGTCCGGAAGCGGTTAATAAAAGAGCTGTGTTTTAACCACTAGCCGACCGCGTCACGCCGCCGGGCGTGGCCGCGGCAGCAGACCCAGGACCGCCTAACGCTGATTGGCGTATGTGAGGTGACTGATGCATTTCACCATCCACTCCTGCGCTACTGCATTCCCACCCAGAGCTGGGACAAGGTCCTCCAGCACCCAAGGCTGAGACACCAAAGTGCGCCCCTCCATCCCTCCCACCCCAGCTGTCACACACTGATTGCTATTAGACTAAGAGGGCCACAGGGCCTACAACCTCCCCAAAAACTTAATATCTAGTTATCTGGCTTGCAGTCACTGCTATGTATCCCCTTTTCTTATTTCTTTCTGCTTCAAACACAATTAGGAATGACAGCTGAATGATTTGTGCGCCCCTTCCTACACTGCGCCCTGAGGCTGGAGCCTCTCCAGCCTATGCCTCGGCCCGGCCCTGTCCCCACCTGCAGCTCCCCATTGTCATTCCTGCATCCCTACTGACACCTAGTTCTTACTCTCGTTGTCCTACTGCTAGTTCTCACCCCTACTCTACTGCATTTCCATCTCCTGCTACCAGTACTCAATCCTCTGCTGAATTCCTACCTGTAGCCTATGTTGCTGATTCAAAATCCAAAACTGTAGATTCCCCTTGTGTCTGTATGGGCCATTTTTAGCATGAAAGGACTCTTGTGTTTGGATGCATGTCTTTTATGACATTTTGTGTGCTGTAGAACCTCTTCTTTGGTTGATAATTAGGGAAATACTACTTAAAGCAACCTCAAAGCAAACCAAGGCAATAGAAATAGAGCATGTGATGAAAAACAATATAGTCAGAGGATACCTATAGTCTAATTTGTCAGTACTCCCATGGAAAGTCACCTGATGCCATATACAAACGCCAATCACACCTACTTCCAGATGAAAATAAGAATAGAGACAAGAAATAATTGGCCTGATCCAATTCTCCTTTTTCTCCTACGTTTTCTCCTAGGTGATATTTTCACATTATAAATAAAATGTCAAAGATACCAGCAAGCAAGAAAATACAATAATTTTGACCGTACTTTTTCACCAACTTTTTGGTACTTTTTCAATTACAGAGTGCATGTTATTTTAAGCAGAAGATGAAAAATAATTTCGTAGGAGAAGACTTAGGAGAAAAAAGTGAACTGGGCCCAATTTCTGCTAACTTATTTGTCCGCATGTGTCAAGTGTATGTATTATAAACGTATTCTCTCTGTTTTAATGTGAACACAAATAAAAAATGTAAAGCATTGTAAGAAAATCAGTTTACCCCTTAACATGCCTTACTCTAACCCTAACTTATTGTGCATATATCTATGTGCATCATTCCTTGCACCAGCACGAAGGGGGAGATTAGACCTGTGTAAATACATTAGCGTTATTCATGCTCTATTTTCCTGAGATTTTAGTGAGCAGTTGTCTGTGTTGCTGAAGTCTTCAGATTCCATTATGAGACTGCACCTTGTGGCTGTTTATCTAGGGTGTTCTATGCAACTGCAGGTATGTGCAGTATAAACCTCCTTTGTCATCTCCTTTTCAGTTAAAGTCGGTTGCTTGGTTAGAGTCTGTGTGGGCCGAAACACAGACATGTGAAGTCTATAATACATTACAGACCAGATCTTGCAGGAAGCAGAATCGAGCCTTTTGAGCTCCCGGGACAGAGGATTAAAGGGGAAAATTAATATAATCTCCAATGTAAGTATAACGGCTCACCAGCCTCCCCACACAAAGAACTGCCGTTTCATAGTGTCATGTTGTCGATATGCTAAATGACAATTAGATTGTCACAACATCAGATACAGATTAATGGGCTAAATAAAGCAAACATTTATCTAATTAATATTAAACAAAAAAAATAGTTTTACCTTAAAAAAAGAAAAAAAAATGATTGACCCGAGTATAAGCAGAGGATAGGAAATGCAGCACCTACTGAGGACCTCCTAGGGCTCTCTGATCACTAACTTCGGGCTCTGACCCCAGCATCTTCAGCTGCATCTTCAGGCAGGAACGAGTAAGTCAATGTTCGCTGTGCCTGACTCTGCAGATGCTGATGGGCCATTTGGAGGATTTACAGTAACTACAAATACTGCCCTGGCAGGGGACACACATGGTGGACAAGAATCGGGAGAAACAGCTGCTCATACTGCTCCAGTGGGAGGACACATGGTGGACGACACTTTGGTGAGACAGCTGCTCATACTGCTCCGGCGGGGGGATGCATGGCAGATGAGATTAGGGGAAACGTCGGCTCATACCGCTCCGGCGGGGGGTAGGGCACATGGTGGATGAGACTCATGGAAAAGAGCTGGGTAGAATTATGACTCGTGTATAAGCCAAGACCCCACTTTTGGCCTTCTTTTTGGTCCCAAAAATTCGTCTTATACACGAGTATAATCTATCACCCAATATGTACAGAAAACCATACGAAGTACAGAAAAAAAAGTCTGACTTCTTTCTCACAGTTCAAAACATCACCTGTATATGATGTTTTGGTCCATGTAAGTAAAAAAACCCCCTAAGTAACTAAGTTTATCATAATAATTGTATGCTTAAATATAGTACAAAAAGAAAAGACAGAATGGACCCAGCCCTGCGAAAAAGGGGGAATAAAATGGGCCAGAACCCTGGTCTCTGAGGAGGCCAGGAATGTGCAACTTTCCAAAAATTCTAAACCGACCCTATACAAACCATTATTGACACGACAAGATGAAAATAGTCTTAAGCCTGGTACACGCCTTAAATTTTACAATTCCTATGTAGTATGAGAGCTTACCTACACAATCTTGCAAACAAGATAAACAGAGGAACACCAAGAGCCCCAATAGTGTAGTATGTATTGACAAAGGGGATAATGACAAAGAGTAATAGTTGTTATACTCACAAGCATGGGTCACCAATAGGCAACCACTGTAAAGGCAGGTGGGGAGATTATCCTGACCCCACTCAGGAATAAGAAGTCGCTCTCTGTAGATAGTAGAAAAGGGTCGCAACCCTCCACCCAGGGTGGATACAATATTATATAGGAGAGAACAGAGGCGCCAAAAGGATAAAAGGGGTTTTAAATTAGCTTAAAAGCCAAAAATTTGGTAATTAGAGGAGGCAGTGGTGGACTTACCTCCTCCAAGCAGACACAACACGACTGTACATTCAGTCTATTTATTAACGAACTCCAGATAAAACAAAGCAACGCGTTTCACGGGTCAGTGCCCGCTTCCTCAGGCAATAGAAAAAGGAGTTACAGCATCTAGCAAAACAAAACAAACAAAACAAACAACACTCGGCACCTCTGTCTAGTGCCGAGTGTTGTTTGTTTTGCTAGATGCTGTAACTCCTTTTTCTATTGCCTGAGGAAGCGGGCACTGACCCGTGAAACGCGTTGCTTTGTTTTATCTGGAGTTCGTTAATAAATAGACTGAATGTACAGTCGTGTTGTGTCTGCTTGGAGGAGGTAAGTCCACCACTGCCTCCTCTAATTACCAAATTTTTGGCTTTTAAGCTCATTTAAAACCCTTTTATCCTTTTGGTGCCTCTGTTCTCTCCTATACCTACAGAATCTGTTCATAATATTCACAATCCGTTGTCCATCATACTTCCTAGAGTTGGTAAAATTGGCCAGTCATTGGTCAATCAAAATTGTATGTGTGTACTAGGATTTAGAGTACTATGGACTATCAGAATGCACACAACCACAAAATGGCAGGAGGAATTCTTAACCAAGCAAATTTTCATGCCATACAGTCATCGTCCAGATACAGTATCTATAATCAAGATTTTGGTAACAATTTTGTGTTTATATGTGCACAATATAAAATGATAATGTACTTAAAGGGCTTGAAGCTTCGTTAAAAAAACAACAACAAAAAAACAGATACTCACCTGAGGAGAGAGAAGGGTCTGGGTCTTATAGAGCCTTCCCGTTCCTCCTATTGTCCCCATGTTCCAGTGCTGGCTCCCCCGTTAGCAATCTCCAACCAATGGGTTGGAGACTGCTCTCTGCCCCTGCGGGAGGCTTCGGAAGCCCGAGTGCTCCCAAAGACGGGCCACTCTGTACTGCGCATGTGCAAGTTATTTTTTATGAAGCTTCAGAATCAGGTGAACAGTTTGTGGACATACTGTTAATTGCAAGATCACATTGATGAAAAAGTGTAGCATTAGTTTATGCTGCAGTTTATTTGGGTGCAGAGTTACAATAAACCAATTATAAGAATTGTCCCTGCCCAGTAAGTAAAATTAGCCATTGCAATTATCACTAATGGCCTAATTCGACAAATGATCAATTGCTCTCCAAATGCAAATCAAACAGGTTGTAGTGTTTATTGACAACTTAAAGAGACTCTGTAACAACATAAAGATCCCCTGGGGGGTACTCACCTCGGGTGGGGGAAGCCTCAGGATCCTAATGAGGCTTCCCACGCCGTCCTCTGTCCCACGGAGGTCTCGCTGCAGCCCTCCGAACAGCCGGCGACTGTGCCGACTGTTCAATTCAATATTTACCTTTGCAGGCTCCAGCGGGGGCGCTGTGGCTGCTTTCGCTCCGAAGGAGGCGGAAATACCCGATCTCAGTCGGGTCCGCTCTACTGCGCAGGCGCCGGAGACTTGCGCCTGCGCAGTAGAGCGGACCCGACGGCGATCAGGTATTTCCGCCTCCTTCGGAGCGAAAGCAGCCAGAGCGCCTGCGCAGGAGCCTGCAAAGGTAAATATTACGTCACCGCTGTACGGAGGGCTACAGCGAGACCCCCGAGGGACGCAGGACGGCGTGGGAAGCCTCATTAGGATCCTGAGGCTTCCCCCACCCGAGGTGAGTACCCCCCAGGGGCCGTTTTTTCGTTACAGTTCCTCTTTAAGTTCAGAGAAGGAGAAAGATAAGGAGAAGCACGTGGTCAATTTGGAGGTAGGTTGAGGTAGGGTTATTGGAAAGGGAAATTAAAAGATTAGTCTAGGTTTAACAGTATCTCAGGAGGTAGGTTAAAGATAGACAAACGTCATTGTCTGAAGGGTGTAGGTTAGGACTGTAGGTAAAAGGGTATGTCAGTGTTAAGTATTGGAGGGAGAGTTAAATATAGTCAGAAATTAAAACCTCCAAAAAAGTCCTCATTACTGGAATAAACTTCTTGACACCGTTTGTTTCTACCAAGTAATGCCTCCTCTTGGTACCGCAAGGATGGTAATATGCAAACACATCTCTCAGCAAGAAAGATGAGTGGTGAATGATTCGCCTCTCCTCTTCTAGACTGTGCACAGCTGGGGTCTACTGGGCCATATGCTATTCACTTTTTCTTCTAAGTTTTCTCCTAGGCGATATTTTCACACTTTATCAATAAAATGCCTTTTAACCCCCAGCAAGCAAGAAAATGCTCAGAATGATTTTGACAGTATTTTTCACCTACTGTTTAGTCATTTTTTCAATTACAGAGTGCTGAAACATTATTTTAAACAGAAAATGAAAAATCATCTCATAGGAGAAAACTTAGGCTATGGCCCATATGCACTTTTTATCCTGAGCTTACTTCTAGAAGATAATTTTCATCTTCTCTTTAATATAACTTTTCAGCATTCCACCATTGAAAAAGTACCAAAAAGAAGGTTAAAATATACTATCAAAATTATTTAGAGGTTTTTCTTGCTTGCTGGTGGTTTAAAACGCTTTTTTGACAAGGTGTGAAAATATAACCTAGGAGAAAACTCACAATTATGTTGAAAACTCAGGTGAAAAAGTGAATTGCATATGGTCCCCTGTGTTTTCTTACTACCCTCTTAGGCCTGGTGCACACCAAAACCCGCTAGCAGATCCGCAAAATGCTAGCAGATTTTGAAACGCTTTTTGTTATTTTTCTGTAGCGTTTCAGCTAGCACTTTGCGGTTTTGGGAAGCATTTTTGGTGTAGTAGATTTCAGATATTGTTACAGTAAAGCTGTTACTGAACAGCTACTGTAACAAAAACGCCTGCAAAACCGCTCTGAACTGCCGTTTTTCAGAGCAGTTTGCATTTTTCCTATACTTAACATTGAGGCAGAAACGCATCCTCAATCCAAAAAATGCCTCACCCCGGGAGTATGCGTTTCTGCAAAACGCCTCCCGCTCTGGTGTGACCCACCCCATTGAGATACATTGACCAAGTGTATCTGCAGCCGCGGATGTTTGGAATCATGTATGATTTTCGCTCCACTTCTTACGTGTACACCACTTTGTATTTGTCTTTCATGTGGAATTCCAATAAAATTGATGCATGTTTGTGGCAGTAATGTGACAAAATGGGGAAAACTTCAAGGGGGCCGAATACTTTTGCAACCCACTGTAGGGCAAAAAACACAAACAATAAAATGTAAACAATGCTCTTCTGACTCACAAGTGCCCGTGTATACCCACGCTATAGCTGAACACATTTTTAAAGATTTTTTTAAAGTATGCAATATAGCAGTGCCAGACGGGACCATCTGCAATTAACTTTTTCTCCTTAGTTTTCTCCTAGGTGATATATTCAAAATACAGTAGTCAATAAAATGCCTTTTAAACCACGAGAAAGCAAGTAAATACTCAAAATAGTTTTGATTTACTTTTCCACCAACTTTTTAGTACTCATTCAGTTGCAAAGTGCTGAAAAGTTAATTTAAATAGAAGATGAAAAATTATCTCCTAGGAGAAAGGAGAAAAAGTGAATTGCATATGGGCCATGTGCCCATATGCAATTAACTGTTTCTCCTGAGTTTTCTCCTAGGTGATATTTTCACAATGTGTCATAAAATGCCTTTTAAGCCACCAGCAAGAAAGAAAACACTAAAAATTAGAGATGGCCTGAACGGTTCCCAGCGAACTTCCGTGGTTCGCGTTCGCGGAGAACAGCAAACTCATCCGGAAGTTCGGTTCTCCCCCATAGTGCATCATGAGGGTCAACTTTGACCCTCTACATCATGGCCAGCAGGCACATTGTAGCCAATCAGGCTACACTCCCTCCTGGAGCCCCCCCCCCCCCCAACCTTATAAAAGGCAGGCAGCGTCAGGCATTGGACTCACTCGTGTGCCTGCAATAATTAGAGAAGGGAGAGCTGCTGTGCAGAGACCTATAGGGAAAGCTTAGTTAGGCTCTTGTAGACTTCTTAGCTTTCTCCTTGCTGATTCTTATTGCTAAAAAAGCACCCCTCAACAGCTTTTTTGAGAGCTAATCTTGTTCTTGTGATCTATTTTTTTTTGTGTGTGTGGCCCACTTGCATTATATACAGCCCTGTCAGTCAGTCACAGCTGGCCTTTGGCTCTTTGGTGGTATAATTACTACTGTGCCAGGTGCACATTATAATACCCATCACTGCATATACCTACCTGTTGTTCACTTCAGTGCACCCACCTACCTACGTGAGCACACGCAGTGTCACTGTGCCTGTCCGGTACCTGTCTGTGTGTGACAGGTGCACATTATAATACCCATCACTGCATATACCTAACTGTTGTTCACAGTGCACCCACCTACCTACGTGAGCGCACACAGTGTCACTGTGCCTGTCCGGTACCTGTCTGTGTGTGACAGGTGCACATTATAATACCTATCACTGCATATACCTACCTGTTGTTCACTTCAGCGCACCCACCTAACTACGTGAGTGCACGCAGTGTGATATTTAATACCACCAGTCACTGTACCTGTTCACGGTACATGTGTGTGACAGGTGCACATTTGTAATACCCATCACTGCATATACCTACCTGTTGTGTTCAGTGCACCCACCTACCTACGTGAGTGCACGCAGTGTGATATACTACTCCATGCATACCTGTTAACTGCACCTGTGTGACTGCACATTGTATTAGTCAAGTCAGTGCATACCTTTCACTTCATCCCCCCCCCCCCCCCAATATGGACAAAACAAAAGGCAGAGGCAGGCCACCTGGCAGGTCTGTTCAAGGTCGCGCTGTTGTGATTTAATGCGGCCCTCGAACCAAAGTACAGTGTTCAGAAGAAGGCACGTGCCATCAACCCCCAATATTGTCAGGACGTAGTTGACTATTTAACACAGAACACCTCATCTTTCTCAGCTTCCTCACGGAAGCGTGACATATCTTCCTCCTCCTGCTCTGATTCTGGCACCCCACTTAACACTCAGTCGGCCACCACCACCACAGTGCCATCACCCCAGGACTCAGTGGTGTGGAAATTTTTTTGTGTGTCTGCCTCAGATGAGAGCAATGCCATGCATCTGTACTCTCTGCCACCGAAAATTGAGCCGTGGAAAGACCAAGACCCGCGTAGGGACAGCTACCTTAGGCACAGGATTACAAAGCACAAACTGCAATGGGATGACCACCTGAGGAAAAGCAGCACACAAAAGCAAAGCCACACACCGCAGTGGAAGATACCAGGTCGCAATTTTTTCTCAAAAAAAGGTGATACCTAAACTGTACTGTGATGTTGAAAGGCAAGTGGTGACATCTCTGCCACACAGCATTGGTTCAAGGGTCCATCTGACCACGGATGCCTGGTCTGCAAAGCACGACGAAGACTAAGTCAGTCCCCGCACACAGCATCTCTGCCTGCATGCCGTGTGACTGCCTGCCCCAAGACTAAGTCGCTCCCCACACCGCACCTCTGCCCGCAGGCTGCTTGACTGCCTTCTCCGCCACCACCAACAAGGTCCACGACTCCAGGTAGATTCCCGAATTTTTAAGGCCGCTGCTAGCAGCGGCCACTATAATAATTTTTCTGGTGCGTGTACATGCCTGCCTAATTTTTCTGGCTGCACTGCAGCTGCAACAACAAAAGAAAAGGCATGTACATGTGCCAATGTCCCTTCGTGATCATTACCTTGCCGCAGTGAAGGGGCTTGCGTATCACAATGAAGCAATGACTGCCGGCTATATGAGTGTCTCGCGGGGGAGGGGGGGGGGGCACACCCACGATAATAAGGTCGTTGCTTCATTGTGGACAAACCAAATTTGACCAGCTGGACAGTCACTGTTCTGTCATTCAGCTACCTCAGTCCAGCGACCATATGGGCTGGAGAGCCGCCATCACCTGCACTCTCGTCATGGTGCCACCAGTCCAGCACTACACAAACAGCTGTTTGCAGTCACTGCATACCTTTCACTGCATCTGTGACTGCACATTGCATTATACCTGGCAGTCAGTGCATACCTTTCAGATTCTTGTTAAAGGTATTAAAGTTGATTAGTCTCATATACAGCAGGGCCTCGAAAGTCCTCCTGTATTGTTATTTTTTGTCACTACCTCGGGACTTGCATGCCATGCCTGCTGCCTTCCTTGGATGTGTGATGGTGGTAGCCATTTCTTAGGCTCCCACTCCGGACCGGAATTGAGCCCTGATCCCCCGGCCAATATTCGTGGTTACAATGGCAGACTTGCCCTCCATAACAGATTCTCATTACAGGTACTGAACAGCCAGCAGAAAATGTAATTTAAAAAAAATAGACGTAAGCTTTAACAATGGTAGAGAAAGAACCATCAAAAGTTGATAAGGCAGTCAGACATTACCTGATATCACTGAGGAAGAGCAATCTCGCCATTGTGCGCACCAGTCCAGCACGGCCATCACTACACAAACAGCTGTTTGCGGTGCGTTACACAGTTAGTTTGGTGTGTCAGTGTGAAGCAGTACTCTAATTACACTCCCTGATTGATGTATACACATGCAAGATCTTTTAAAGCACTTTAGGCCTGCAATTTAGCATTCAATGTGATTTCTACCCTTAAAACGATGCTTTGCGTCAAATCCGTAGTAATTTTCCCCGGAACTTTTGGCGTCTATCCCACTCATCCATGCAAAAACTCAGATGTTAGACCCCTTGAAACATCTTTTCCATCACTTTTCTGGCCAGCCTAAGTGTTTCTAGTTTTCAAAGTTCGCGTCCCCATTGAAGTCTATTGCGGTTCGCGGAGGTTTGCGCGAACCAAACTTTTGCGGAAGTTCGCGTTCGAGAACCGAAAATCGGAGGTTCGGGCCCTCTCTACTCAAAATAAATTTGATAGCACTTTTTCACCAACTTTTGTGTACTTTTTCAATGGTAAAATGCAGAAAAGTTTGTTTAACGCGTACCCGAGGGTGTGGTAGAGATCAGATGGGACACAGAGGCATGTTCCCTGCTCCATGCCATGTCTCTGTGTCGCCCCCCCCCCCCCTTCATCTGGTCTTCTCTTCCTCTGGCTCTTGGCAGCCACTCACTCTATGCTGCCATCCTCCAAAATTGTGCTTGGGGGCCCAGGGAGGTTCTTGTTATGCCCCTGAATGGATGGTGACATACTTTGCATTACAGTAGATATATATGATATGTCTGCCACGAGGACCAGTAAAAAACAGAAAACCGAGAGCCCAATATAGTGTAGTATGTATTGGAAAAGTGGAGTAGATATGAATCGTAAGTATTATACTTACAAGCCGGGCAGGTGGGGAGTTTAGGCCTGTCCCCACTCAGGACTAAGATGTCGCTCTCTGTAGAAGGGGAAGAAGAGGGTGTAACAACCCTCCACCAAGGGTGGATATCTTGATTTGTAGAGATGTACCGAGGCGCCAAATGGATAAAATTTGCTAAAATCGTTTAAAACGTTTGGGAGGTGGTGGTGGACCAACCGACCCAAAACAGACACACCACTGTTCATTGAGGTAAACACAATTTATTCACATACTCCTAGAACATACAGATGGATGTTCTAGGAGTATGTGAATAAATTGTGTTTACCTCAATCAACAGTGTTTTAAACGATTTTAGCGAATTTTATCCGTTTGGCGCCAGTGTACATCGCTACAAGCCACGAGGAACAGGACTTGCTGTTCACAGGAAGGTGGAGATAGTAGTAAGACTGCTAAGAAAAAACCTGCCAGGCAGTAGAGGTGTTAAGCCTATATGGAGAGGCACACAGCTACATGATATGCATTTGAACTTGAAATGTTCAGTTTCAAAAATAATACTTATGGTTTACACAAATCAACATGATTGATCTGCATGGCAAACTGTAAAAGCAAGCTTCATTGGCGTAGTGCATAGTGCTTGGTTTTTCTCTGGACAGAATGAAAGCTATTCCACCTCTGTGACAGCCACCAATTTATAAATCTGTTGCATCACTTGCAGAAATGTCATATTGTAGAGTTAGCTGTGAGGTACTTAATTCTAGCATTAAGGCCAAAAGAGTGATGTTTGAACTGGGAAGAAGTATCATGAATATTTATCAGAAAGCGGTTTGGTAAAAGAAAATATTAAATGTATAAAAATATAGATGAGCAAAAAAAACAAAACGTAGATAAATGACACAATGAAAAAGTTTACACATGGTTAAAAAACAGCAACATTCAGTGGAATTGTGATTAATGTTTTTTAATTTTTTTTTTATACAACAATAGGTTCCTTGTCTAAATTTCCATTACTATTATGTATTATGCAAACCAATCAGTATAGGAAAGAAAGTTTGTTCCTTATCTTTTGCAGTTCCGTGTACTGAGGCACGTGGCTCTCTGATGTTGGCATAGAAGGGAAGCTGAGAGAAAATATTAAACCATTACAGTAGGTCTGGTCATCTTTTTATTGGAATACAATTTTTTAAATTAGCAAATGTGATTATGACTATATAAGGAACATACAGCGGCTACAAAGAATAAGGCCGATTTCTGTGCATCCTTATCAACTTGTCTGCAAATCGTTTTGAACCTATAGATTTATGGATCCTGGTGCAATTTTTTTTTAAATAACCCTCCTTGCTTATTTAGAAAATTCACAAGCACAGTGTAGTCCAGTGTTGAACAGCTGGGCAATGATGGCTGTCTTCTAATGCTTTCCATTTCTTCCTGAATCCAGAGTTTATTTTAGAACCAAAAAGCAAAAGCAGATATCCATGGAATAGTAAGATCTGAAGAAAAAGACTTGCATACAGAAGACAGACACAGATGCCTCAAAAAACGGGTTAAGTACACACTGTATACACAGATGATACTGCCATCTCCCAGCCAGACCCACAAGTTGTCGATCACTCTTGTGGAGCTTCAAGTGAGGAGAGATGAGGTTGTGGTAGCTACTAGCAAGTGGACCATGGCAGGTTAACTGGAAAGCATGCAAAAGCAGCCATGGGGCAGTCTGTCTGGGTACTAGTAATACCACTGTAGAAGAGAGGTGGAGTCACCTAGGAGACTTTGGGGAACAAGGCCACGTAGACACTGTCCTTTGGTGTTACGAGGCACGGTCCTAGCAGGTAGGTTGACTCTGTCAGGAAACAAGTTGGGGACCAGCAGCAGCACTGAAAGCCAGGTAAAGTGGAGACTGTCATGAATGAGGCAGTGTCTGATAAATAATAATATAGAGAATTACATGTTATTCTTGTTAAAACAACAGTAGCCACAATAAGGGTGCCTATAGGCCCTCTGTAGCACTGGACCCTGTCACTTCTGTAACCTCTACAGCCATGGGGGTAGCTAGAGATTATGGGGCCCCATAGCAAAACTTTCATGGGCCCTCAGATGTAGGCACTCTTAAGCAATGCCATCTGCCCCTACCCTATGGATATGACAAGACAAGACAAATAACATTTATATTGCGCTTTTCTCCTTGTGGACTCAAAGCGCCAGAGCAGAGCAGCAGCCACTAGGGCGCGCTCTATTGGCAGTAGCAGTGTAAGGGAGACTTGCCAAAGGTCTCCTACTGAATTAGTGCTGGCTTACTGAACAGGCAGAGCCGAGATTCGAACCCTGGTCTCCTGTGTCAGAGGCAGAGCCCTTAACCATTACACCATCAGCCAACTGGGCAATTTACGTTCGCATGCAATCAGCACTGCACATAGTTCATGGGCACTAAGACAAAATTACAGGGTGGAGGGACTCAAGAAAGTTAATGGTGAATACATCAAGTACCACCTGGGTCCCCTGTGCTACAGGGGCCCCATAGCAGCTGCTATGGCTATTGCTACACCCTTGTCTACAGTCCATGTACATCTCTGCACAGAGCTGCTGCAAGCAGTGTACTGAATAGCTCTTCTGCTTGCAATGATAGAGTCCCAGGTACAATTCTCAGACTAGACACTACATATGTGAAGTCTCCTTCAAGCAGGGGGCATAACTACCTCCTCCCCAGTATTCAGCTAATTCCCATCATGGTGGGGGGCTCCAGGTCAGGGGTGCTGCTAAGGTTCTTGTTGCCCCAAGCGGGAAATAATTTGTGGCCCTGCGACTTACATGGCCCCAGTCCAGCACAGAATTCCACCATTCTCCTGTTGGCCGCTTAGCTCTGGTCAGCTCTGGTCGGAGATTTTCCAGACTGTGCATACGGGCATCCCTTTAGATGTGCTGCAGCCACCAGGGGGAGCTCTTCTACATGCTACAATACAAATATGCACATCTAAAGGGATACAGGGATACCCGCAGAATTGTCAGCTTCTTCTACATTGATACACTGAAAAACCCACCAGCATCCCTATCGCATTCAATCACAGTGAGAAGCAGGCTGTGTGGCCCTCCCTATTGGCTGCCTGGCTCTTCCCCCAAAGGCTGTGTGTCAAGTTACCACACAGAGACAGCAGGGGGAGAGTCAGTTATCGGCTGCTGTGGGCTGGAGAAAATTACTGAACGCTTTTGACCGGTAAATGGTGTGTGGAAATCTTTGTGAATTGACATTTCTTTAAGGGAATTGTAACTTGGGAAGGTGATTGGTAAAATCAGCTGTTTTTAGCATTACTGAATGCAGTAATGCTTTGTGACTAGAGTACATTATCCATTAAGTTTGTATGGAAGCCAGAATTATTTGCATCTCATTGACCATCTACTAGCCAAATAATGATAGGACAACTGAAAATCACACAAACAGGCAAGTGTGCTCCCAGCCTGAGCACAGGACAGCACAGTGAGATCAGGAGTAGCAGCTGGGACAGACATGTGCCCCAGCAGCGAGTCTATGTTGCTTAAAGAGGAACTCCAGTGAAAATAATGTAATAAAAAAGTGCTTCATTTTTACAATAATTATGTATAAAGGATTTAGTCAGTGTTTGCCCATTGTAAAATCTTTTAAATTCCTGATTTACATTCTGACATTTATTACATGGTGACATTTTTACTGTGGGCAGGTGATGTAGCTGCTGCATGTTTTTTGGGCAGTTGGAAACAGCTGTAAACAGCTATTTCCTACAATGCAGCAAGGTTCACAGACAGGAAACTGCCAAGAGTATGTACTCAGGATTTCTTTGTGGGAGGGGTTTCACCACAATATCAGCCATACAGCGCCCCCTGATGGTCTGTTTGTGAAAAGGAATAGATTTCTCATGTAAAAGGGGGTATCAGCTACTGATTGGGATAAAGTTCAATTCTTGGTCGGAGTTTCTCGTTAAAGTGACCCTGAGACGAATGATAATAAAAGATTTATATATACCTGGGGCTTCCTCCAGTCCCCTCCACACCGATCACTCCAACGCCGTCTTGCTCTGCCTCTTCGGTGTCCCGTTAGAAGCCCTGCAAGTTTGGCCAATCGCAGCACACTGCGCATGCGCGGCCTGGCAGCGTGCGCACACCCCGCTGCACTCCCGTAGTTGGGAGCACACTACGCCCGTGCAGTACTACTGCGCAGGCTCAGAACGCTCCCAGCCACGGGAGCGCGCTCGGCCGCACTGTGCATGCGCCGACTAGCCAAACTTACAAGGCTTCTAACAGGACAACAAGGAGGCGGAGGAAGATGGCGTGGGAGTGATCGGTGTGGAGGGGGCTGGAGGAAACCTCAGGTATATATAAATCTTTTATTATCCTTTGTCTCTGGTACACTTTAACATCAGTGTGAACACAGCCCTAGGTACCTAAATACGAATCTCTAACAATACTCCTAAATATACAATTAATCTGATTTGAATTTATACTTGCTTCAGAGTTCTGGTTAAAAGACAACTAAAGTGAGAGGGATACGGAGGCTGCCATAATTATTCCCTTTTACGCAATACAAGTTACTTGGCAGCCCTGCGGGTCTATTTGGCTTCAATAGTGTCTGAATCACACCAGAAACAAGCATGCAGCTAATCTTGTCATTTGTGATAATAATGATCTGCTGCATACTTGTTCGGGGTCTGGCTAAAAGCATTATAGGCAGACTCGGCAGAGGATCAACAGGGCAGCCAGGCAATGTGCATTGTTTTAAAAAGAAATAAATTTGACAACCTCCATACACTTCTCACTTCAGTTGTCCCTATCTAGGTGTCTAAAGACAAAGGGAGGAGTGGGATAAAAAAAATGTGGCTACATCAGCAGTGTCACATGCAGCGAGCACAGAGGAATCTGTGACTGGGGAGAGAGGAGGGACTGTACAGTTTAGTGACTTCGGGCAGGACACAGCCAGCGAGGTGTGGATGAGGAGGAGCTGCAGTGAAGGGATGGAGCACTTTCTACCTCTGATGTGAACAGTTGGGTTAGGCAGGAGGAGGCACACATAACACGCCATGGAGCAGCGACAGCACCTCTATCCAGCACACTCAGGACACTGACACGGGCAACACTATGCGCAGCTACCCGTTACAGATCTGGGAGACTTGGAAGTACAGAACTCGTCAGCTGGTCTGATTAGCTCTATTACGTTTGGTTTGGGGTAGCGCCTGTTTTTGAAACTTTTCTGGAGTGTAGCGTTCAATCCAGCAGCGCTGTCCAGCTTTCTCTCTGTGTAGCTGATAAGCAGCTGAGAGATCCCGCTGCTATTATTACTCGCTGTAGTGGAGAGACCTCCCAGGGACTCTTCTCCTCCATGGGCTCATCACCTGCTGATCTCGCCCAGCTCCGGAGCCTGTTCGCCGCCTGTGATGTGAATGGCTCCGGCCTGGTGGAGCTGGAAGACTTCGCCTCGGTGTGCCGGGATCTGGGGGTCCAGCCCGGCCTGGTGGGGCCTCTGTTCCGCCGGCTGGATGTAGATAGGGACGGCATCATTGACTTTCATGACTTCGCCGCCCGCTTTGAAGAAGTTTCCGAAGCCCTGAACCTGTCCGCATTCCAGCCTCCCGAGATGCCCCCTGGCTGGGGGGAAGCGGAGGGCAGGATGGGGGTAGAGGTGCAGTATCTGACCAGGTAGAGTGCTGATGATATGGCTTCTCTATGTCGCTGCTGTCACTGTTCCTCCTGTGTCTGTCTGATGCTGCTCCTCAGCATATGTCTGCAGCAACTTTCACTGGAGACACTCTGTGTAACCTTTATACAGTTTGTATCTTTGTAGCCATTTATTGTGTTCAGCAGTCATTCATTGGATGTCAACTCAAAAGAACTGTTAGTATTTTGTAATGATGTAATATTAGTTAGAATCTAATACCCACAAGTGTCCTGTCTATAACAGCTACCCATCCTAAATAGCTACTTTCAGCACTGCGCATGCGCACTTCCATAAACGCGTCACAGGAGGGAGGAGGGTCGTCTGAAATAGCTACTTTTCTGCTGCACTCAGAAAAACTATCAAACCTACTAGCACAGAACTGTTGCTAAAGAAGTGGCAACTAGCCGCTGTGCAGGCTTGCCGAGATCACATCTCCCTTCTCCTCTTACTACACAGCTGCGTGACTCGCAGGGCAGCTGATACTCCCTCACTCAGGCTGACGTGCTTCTCCCTGCTTCCTCCTGAAGGCTGCAATGTCTGTCCTCCTCGCACAGCATATCTCTGGCATACACCTCGTCTAGTGCTGTGCATCCCTCTTCCTTGCTCTCTCCTCTGCTTTCTTCAGAGCTCCTCTGCTATAATTCACATTTGTGCGGCTCCTGACTGAGTTGTGACAAACTCGGGAAGCACAGTACACTGGGCAGCTCTGATGAAAGTGTAGGAGAGGAGCGATGCAAAGCGCTGGATGAGGTGTAATGGAATTATAAACTGCTTTGCTGTCATGTGCCTTAAAATACAAGGTGGTGGAGGACAGACATTGCAGGGGGGAGGGGGAGAATGTCAGCCACGAGGAGTGTGTGTGTGGGGGGGCTCAAATTACATCAATCTTTGTGAGACGTAATATACTGTACATGGGGCAGGTGAGGGAAGAGGGTCAGTCATGCTGGCCACTTAGTTTTTTCGTTGGGGGGGGGGGGGAATGATCCTGGCTATACATAGGGGAACAAGAGGACTATTAGATTAGTAGGGGGGGGGGGGAATAAAATGCTGGGAGAGATAGTCATACTAGCCACTTTGCAGGGGAGGGGGGTTTAAGGTGTACTGGCCAAACTTTTCTGGTGGGAAATTGGTAGAACATGATATGAGGGGAAGGGCAGGGGGTAAGGTGCAGAGCAGGTGAAAACGGGGCTGCCATAAG
Source organism: Hyperolius riggenbachi (assembly GCF_040937935.1). Taxonomy (NCBI): domain Eukaryota; kingdom Metazoa; phylum Chordata; class Amphibia; order Anura; family Hyperoliidae; genus Hyperolius; species Hyperolius riggenbachi. The sequence continues at coordinate 172,828,551 of NC_090648.1, forward strand.
CACCAATATTAAAAGCCGCAATTAACGATATGGACAGTACTTAAAGGGAACCAGAGACGTTGGGGGAAAGGTTTTATACATACCTGGGGCTTCCTCCAGCCCCATAAGCCTGGATCGCTCCTACGCCACCGTCCTCCACTGCCTGGATCCGCCGGTACCGGGACCCGTCATTTCCGCGAGTCGGCCGGCGGACGCGGCCAATTGTCCGCATCACAGGGGCTCCCTCCATATACCTACGCGTGCGGCTGCAAATTGCGCAGCCACATGCGTACGGGGATGGAGGTAGCCCCTGTGCATGCGGACAATTGGCCGTGTCCGCTGGAAGTGACGGGGCCCGGTACCGGCGATACAGGAAGCGGAGGATTGCGGCGTGGGAGCAATCCAGGCTTATGGGGCTGGAGGAAGCCCCAGGTATGTATAAAACCTTTTCCTATTTTTCCCTATCCTTCCTCTCTGGTTCCCTTTAATAATGTGCTGCCCACATAGCGATTTTTCTGGTGACTGCTGCCTTTCTGGTGACTGCTGCCCACTTTACGATTATTTTCTGGTGACTGCTGCCCACTTTACGATTATTTTCTGGTCACTACTGCTCACATTACAATTTTCTGGTACCTGCTGCCCACATTGCGATTTTTCTGGTGACTGCTGCCCACATTGCGATTTTTCTGGTGACTGCTGCCCACATTGCGATTTTCTGGAGACTGCTGCCCACTTTACGATTATTTTATGGTGACATGCTGCCCACGGTACGATTATTTTATGGTGAAATGCTGCCCACGTTATGATTATTTTATGGTGAAATGCTGCCCACTTTACGATTAATTTCTCGTGAAATGCTGCCCACTTTACGATTAATTTCTGGTGAAATGCTGCCCACTTTACGATTCATTTCTGGTGAAATGCTGCCCACTTTACGATTCATTTCTGGTGAAATGCTGCCCACTTTACGATTCATTTCTGGTGAAATGCTGCCCACTTTACGATTCATTTCTGGTGCATTACGATTATTGTATGGTGAAACGCTGACCCATTACAATTATTTTATAGTGAAACGCTTTATTTGAAATGATTATTTGGCACCTATGGGGGGGCCCCATCCAAATTTTTGCAGGGGGGCCCAGTGATTTCTAGTTATGCCCCTGCTAGTATATGCCCAAGTGTTATACATACTTGGGGCTTCCTCCAGCCCCATCCACACGAATCGCTCCTACGGTGCCGTCCTCACTCTTCTGGTATCGGGTCCCATAACTTCAGCCAGTTGCGGCCAGTTGTTGCATGCGCAGTGTGGCTGGGAGCGTTCTTTGCCTGCACAGTACTCCCAGCTGCCGGAGAGGGACGGAGGGATCGCACTGCGCATGCGTTGACTGGCCACTGGCCAGTTGCAAATAATTATAGCTGGGGTAACTGGAAGAAGCTGCGCATGCGCAGTTATGCACAGTCCGTACAGGCACTGGTAAAGCAAGTTGCAAAATCTGTTGGGTCGCAAAATCTTTCACCACACCAATCTAGTGGGAGGCATCAGCAGATACTTTAACAGTATTTAAATATCACAGTGGCTGAATCCGGTGTAATGAAAAATTTTGCAACCCATCATAGTTTGCAACTTGCCATAGAGGACAGTGTATAACTGCGTAGGTGTGGCTTCTCTCTGTTAACACGCCTGTCATTTTTTTGCAACCACGGATCCCATTGAGCTAGAAGGGGATTGTTCCCGTCCCCTGTAGCTCAACTAATAACCCCCCCCCCCGGAGGGAACAATCCCCCCTCTTGCTCAACTAATAACCCCCCTGGAGGGAACAATCCCCCCTTCTTGCTCAACTAATAACGGATCCCATTGAGCTAGAAGGGGATTGTTCCCTCAGGTGTTATGAGGCCCAGGATGCTTCGATAGCGGCCTTAAGCTCATCCAGAGTGTTGGGTCTTGCGTCTCTCAACTTTCTCTTCACAATATCCCACAGATTCTCTATGGGGTTCAGGTCAGGAGAGTTGGCAGGCCAATTGAGCACAGTAGTACCATGGTCAGTAAACCATTTACCAGTAGTTTTGGCACTGTGATCAGGTGCCAGGTTGTGCTGAAAAATGAAATCTTCATCTCCATAAAGCTTTTCAGCAGATGGAAGCATGAAGTGCTCCAAAATCTCCTGATAGCTAGCTGCATTGACCCTGCCCTTGATAAAACACAGTGGACCAACACCAGCAGCTGACATGGCACCCCAGACCAGAGAGGTAAGTCCACCTGAACATCCCCCTCTTTTAGACGGGTTTTAAATGTTTTTATTCTACTCTGGCGCCTCTGTACACCAAGCTTTACTGAAATCTTGATTCCACCCTCGGTGGAGGGGTGCTACCCCGTTTCCTATCTACAGAGAACGACATCTTAAAAACCTGAGTGGGGTCAGGTTATAATACTCCCTACCTGCACTTGAAGTGGTTGCCTATGGGTAACCCATGTTTGTGAGTATATCTAAGATTTTTTGTTTTAAACCACAACCAACTTAACAATACTACACCATATTGGGCTCTCGATTTCTCTTTGTTCTTCCAAGCATACTCCCTCAATATGTACCTTCGAGCATGTTCTGTTCCATAACTGTTTGTAGCCCCAAGTCCCCCCCCCCCCTCAGGCTCACGCTCACCCTCACCCACCCTCCCTCCCTCAGGCTTCAAGTTTGCTCACCCACCGTCAAATATGCCGCCTGTATAGACAGACAGTGAGTGCTGTGCGGTGTGCGCTGCCTTTGGTCCTGAGCTGCCTCACCTAGCTCTGGCTGATGTAAAATCCGGTCCGGCTGCTGCCTCCACCCTGGGCTCCACGCACGGCACGCTGTCTAACCTCAAGCCTCTAGGAAGTATGGGGCTGGCTCGCTGGTGGCGCCTCTGTCTCTCTGCTGACTGCCGCTCTGCTCAGCGTTCCACTTCGGCCATGACGTGTGACGTCACTGAGTGGGGAGATCCGGCCCGGCGCCGCTGGCGGTAAGGATCGATAAAATAAATGTATAGATTAAAGAGAAAAAAAAAGACACTGCAGCCAGTGGCGTACCTAGCATATTTGGCACCCGGTGCTGATTATCCAGTCAGCCCCCCCTAATTGGGGCTACGTTGCGCGGCGCGCTTAGCGAAAAATGTGTGTGGTCATAGACCAAAATGTGGGTGTGGTCACGGGTGGAGACAAGTTTACATGAACTTAGCAATGGTGGGACATTAGATCAGGACAGTGGTGGCGATGGCGAAAAGTCACTTACCTATCGCAAAGTGCCAACAGCAATTTAAACTAAATACAAACATTTTAACTCATACATGAACATTATGGAAAATCCAAGTTGAAAATAAACTGTGAAGATAAACCATTTCATCCATCCTACTCCTGAAAATGTATTTTTTTTTAGAACCCCCCCCCCCCCCCCCCCCAGTTTTATTTTCTGTTTTAAAAGCTAAAAAAAAGTAGGTTTAATACTATTGTCTCATATGATGATGATTCAGCTTTTCCTATAGTCTCGCAGTTAGCAATCATGAGGCCCCCAACAAGACAAATTCAGCAATCTTGAGGCCCCCAACAAATCATGAGGCCCCCAACAAGACAAATATAGCAATCTTGAGGCCCCCAACAAGACAAATCCAGTAACCATGAATCCCCCAACAAATCAAATTCAGCAGTCATGAGGCACATAAATAGACAGCATTTCACATAAATGGGCAGAATGCCCCCTTAATATAGTAGACACCTCTCACCTGGCTTCTGAATTCTCCTCGCCTGGCTGGCAATACTATTTTTGTCTGGATTGGGGATGATCTGTGGGCTGAAAGGCCTGGCAGTGATGCTGTGGCCTGACTGGTGGTGATGCTGTGGCTGGGCTGGCTAGCGGTGATGCTGTGGCTGGGCTGGCTGGTGGTGATGCTGTGGCTGGGCTGGCTGGCGGTGATGCTGTGGCTGGGCTGGCTGGCTGGCGGTGATGCTGTGGCTGGGCTGGCTGGCGGTGATGCTGTGGCTGGGCTGGCTGGCGGTGATGCTGTGGCTGGGTTGGCTGGCGGTGATGCTGTGGATGTGCATGGCTGGTTGAAGTAAATGCTACCCTAACTGGTGGTGATGCTGTGGCCTTTTTGCCAGTGATTCTGGGCTGGTTGGCTGGTGGTGATGCTGGGCTGGCTGGCCTAGATAGTTTAGGTAGTGAGAGATGCCCCCTAGTTTAGGTAGCGCCAGGAGCCCCCCAGTTCAGGTAGTGACAGGCACCCCCCATTTAAAGTGATAGGCACCCCCAGTTTAGATAGTGACAGGCACCCCCCAGGTTAGTGACATGGACCCCCCAGCTTAGATAGTGACAGGGACACCCCAGCTTCAGACCTCAGTATCAGCCGGCGACCAGTTAGAGCGGGCGCACCAATCTCGGTGAACACCACGCTGTATATGCGGAAGTGATGTCACTTCCGCATATCAGTGCGGTGTCCGCTAGGTCCTAGCGCCCGCATAGTGGTCGCCGACTGGTCGGAGGTCTGAAGCTGGGCTGCTCCTGCCTGGCAGCGGGGACGGCCCCGGGGGGGGGGGGGGGGGAATTAGCAGGCGGCCAGGGGGGGGGGGTAAAATCCCCAATGGGCGCCCTTGGGGACCTAGCGCCTGGGGGCACTTGTCCTACCCCGACCCCCCCCCCCCCAAGCTACGGGTCTGGTCTAGGGGCCTGGTGGATGCTACCCCCACCAAATCTAACTAAAAAAGTCAGGTGACCATCAGCAGTGCACAAAAATGGGGCTAGTCTACTTTAGGGGACCCAGCAGGAAACCTCATAGGGAAATCTAGCTAATGTGATTTGGTGGACGGCATGCTCTTGAACTTCTAGGTTGTAATAAACTACACCCACCCTGTTCAGCCATTCACAATGCTTTGTGTGGTAAAGGATGCTGTGATTGGAGAATTGTTCCCTATGAGGTTTCCTGCTGGGTCCCCTAAAGTAGAGTAGCGCCCAAAAAAGTGCTATCTTGTCTAGGGCCCTATTTCATCTTAATCCTTTTCTGTGCTACTCTGCATGTGGGTGGGGCTTAAAGGGAACCAGAGAGGATGAAGTATACATACCTGGGGCTTCCTCCAGCCCCATACGCACGGATCGCTCCCACGCCGCCGTCCTCCGCTGCCTGGAACCGCCGATACCGGGTCCCATCATTACCGCCAGTCGGCCGGCGGACGTGGCCAATTCTCCACATCACAGGGCACTCCCTCCATACAGGTACGCGTGTGGCTGCCTACTGCGCAGCCGCATGCGTACGGGTATGGAGGGAGCCCCTGTGATGCGGACAATTGGCCGCGTCCGCCGGAAGTGACGGCGTGGGAGCGATCCAGGCTTATGGGGCTGGAAGAAGCCCCAGGTATGTATAAACTCTTTATATTTTATAAAATCATTCCTCTCTGGTTCCCTTTAAAGACAAATAAGTGTGGAAAGTTTGGGGCTTGTACCTGTGAAACTGTAGGAGGAGTAGCGTATAGAAAATGGGGGGGGGGCACCGATAATAATATTAACTAGATGGTGTCGTTTCTGAAGAAACCACAGGATGTTGGCTATGTGTCTGATTGGCTGTATGTGGCTCCGCCCACCTTGCCAAATTTTAACCCCAGTGACCCAGTGTGCCAAGTCTGGGAACTCTGGCTTTAATACAGTGAGAATTACAGCTGTTTACATTTTCTCATTGAAGTCAATAGGGAAAATCTGATTGGTTGATTATGGCTCTGCCCACTTTTGGGGGTCCCCAAAATGTGACAAAATGTTTCAGCTTCACTCCATTAACAAATGACCCAAGTTTGGTGAATGTAACTTCAAATTTTCATTGGCCGCTGGTAGCTCCGCCCACTTCAGGGTGACCACCCCCAAAATACATATTTTTATTTGGGGTTACACCTACAATATGTGGTCCGAGTTTGGACGAGTGGCAGTGATTTAAAATTTTTCCCTGTCAAAGTCAACACGGAAAAAGGGGTCTTCCGGGGTCCGCCGCAGGGGCACGGAGGGTGGGATCGCTTATTAAAGCACAAGCAATATACTTTGCTACAGGACGAATAAGTGTAGAAAGTTTGGGGCTTGTAACCCTAAAACTGTGGAAGGCGTAGCGTATAGAAAATGGGGAGCGCTAATAATAACAATATTAATAATAAGAAGAAGAACGAGCTGAACTAGAAGAACAATCTATTGGCTATTTCATATCCAACATAATAATTATTACATAAATAAGATCTGTAACCTATCACTCAAGGGCAAACAACATTATGCAGCATATACACAGGGTTTGTTTTTTGCCATGGTAGCTAATTCAGACAGGGTAGCTTTTCCAGACACACTGTGCTGTCTGATTTAGCTACCGGTAGCTAAATCAGACGAAGTAGCTAAATCAGACACCACACCGGTAATACTTTAAATGCTGAAAGGAACACTGAAGTGTGGAAGGTAGGAATTCAAATTCACTTTTTAAAATTTGACTATTGAGATGGTCACTTAACTGTTGTTGCAAAGTCCAGCTTCCATGTAAATTTAATGCAAATTAGATGTATTTTGGAATTGGGCCAATCATATGGCCTTCCCTCTGAATTTAGCTGACCTAATTCCCAGCTGCATATAATTTGCATTGTATTTCCATGCAAGTGGGAATGGCATGTCATTGACTGTCTTTGTTGATAAATATTTGTCTCTTAACCTCCCTGGAGTTTAATTTCCCCAGGATTTCTGTGCAAAAGGTGATCCAATTAATTTTCATAACCCTTTTTTTTTTTTCCTGAAACTTGCCAAAATGTGTAAAGCAAGGGTCTAGTATACCGTGCAGGAGAGTATTACTGTGTATGCACCTCAATACTGTTCACAGCATGTTTTGTATTGACGTGTATAGCCGTCAATACTTCTAGGGAGGTTAAGGTGCCCACTAATGATACAATCTTGATTGTACAATCTTACTAAATTAAAGAAGTAAAAGAGTAAACTGAGTGAATATACTTTGAATGGATACTATGAGGTAGTCCCCAGTGGTGTAGCAATAGGGGTTGCAGAGGTAGTGACCGCATAGGGGCCCTTGGGCCAGAGGGGCCCCATGGGGCTCTTCCTCAACCAAAGTATGGCCATTTATTGGTCCTGTGGTGGTAACAATCACTTCTATAGATGCTTTGAATACTAGTAATCATTAAAAAACTGTTCCCCACCCCCTTCTTGCACCTCTAATACTATGGATAACCTTGGCAGGTTCTGTTGCGCCATATCAAGTGTTACTTGGGGGGGCATGTAAAACTCGCACCGGGGCCCATAGCTACGCCACTGGTAGTCCCTCATATTACATAGAAGTGTTAGATTTCCCATTCAAAATTGAATCATTAGTGGGCAGGCTGGGAACACACTTATGTTGGTGATTTTTTTGTGCTATTTTGGGGACACACATGGTTTTGAATTTCTGATTAGTGTGGTTCCTGCCTAATACTTAGTGGTGTATCTGTAAGACCGCATACACACATCAGACCATAGTCTTTTGAAAATGAAAGATCACAGACCAATTTTACCACCTTCCATGCAGTATGAGAGCCATACTCTACACAGTCTATTCTATGGAGCTGAACTCCCCATCAGACAGAAATCTTTGCAAGATGCTGCACACAAAGATGCTGTACAGACACAAAAGATCAGTATGTGCAAAAGATCTGTTCCTGCCAAAAATCCATTCCTGCAAATTGCATTCATAGTCTATGAGATCTGCAGATCATCATACACACCTTGTTTAACTGACATTCATCTGCAGATCAGACAATCATCTGCAGATCTGAAAATCCATCCTGGTGGATCTGATCTGCAGATGAATGTCTTTTAACCAAGGTGTGTATGATGATCTGCAGATATCATAGACTATGAATGCATTTTGCAGGAACGGATCTTTGGCAGGAACAGATCTTTTGCAGATACTGATCTTTTGTGTCTGTACAGCATCTGTGTGTGCAGCATCTTGCAAAGATTTCTGTCTGATGGGGATTTCAGCTCCATGGTATAGACTGTGTAGGTATGGCTCTCATACTACATGGAAAGGGGTAAAATTGGTCTGTAATCTTTCATTTTCCATAAGACTATGGTCTGATGTGTGTATGAGCCTTAAAGCTGACCAGTGTTTGCATTAGGTTACATTAACAGTGGTGCGGTGTTATGGCTGCATTGTAATGCAGCTTTCCATATTGCAGTGCACCACCTATACAACCTTCATAGTGTGGCGGGTGTGTTGCAGTATATAACAGATTGTGGTATGGTAACACACCGCATGCAATGCATTACTGCTAAACACTGGCATCAATAGTGGCAGTGAAGCATACTTTTGGCGATATGCTTCACTGTACCTGACATACCATGCAGTGCCGTTGTCCCGATCTGTTGCGTTCCTGCTGTCACATGTAATGCAGTGGCTACTGTGAACATGGCCTTGGGGCTCAGATTCAATAAACTTTTTCTCCCAAGTTTCTCAAAGGAGATGTTTCTCAGCTTGCTTGCAAAATACATTTTCATCACCTAGAAAGTATTGGTTATAAATTGCCACAAAGTGGGTAACAAACATAATATCAAAGTGAACTTGACAACATATTTTGAGCCCTTTTTGTTTGCTGACAAAAAAATCAGAAAAGATTATTACATCTGGGTCATTAAGGGTGGCCATTTATCAGGTGACTTGGCGGACAAGCGACCATCCGATTATTATCAAATCGGATGAAAATTGGTGCCGTCAAGTGCATGCCCGATCGACTATGCGACAAATTTCATGTCGAAATTGGCCACATGAATCAGTCGGACATGCTGCAAGATGTAGGGCCGACTTGCTCGATCAGGTGCGTGGCGGTAATGGTCAGCGATATTGGGATGAGCGTCGAATGCAATGAAACCCCTGGCACTGCCCTCCGTAATGTGCAATATGCCCACCCAGTGCACTATACATTACCTCTTTGTGTCCGCCGCTAGCTCCGGGCACAGTTCTTGGTCCATATACACGCCCCAAGTGGTTGCCGGAGTAACGTGGGCGCATGTGTGATGTCACACATGCGCCCACCTGTATGCCGGCAACAATGTGGGATGTGTGTTTGGATGAAAGACTCAGCAGACAGGTAATGAATAGTACACTGGGGGACACATTGTACAACAGGGGGACAGCTTTGGGCCAGAAAGGCGGCAGATGCATCATCACAAGGCTTATTCCGAATCGATTTCAGCATGAAATTGATAGGAAATCGTCCTGCGGTGTATAGGCAGCCGACAGATCTCTCTCTAATCAGATTCCATCAGAGAGAGATTTGTCTCTTGGTCGAATGTATGGCTACCTTAAAGAAAACCTGTAATGAGAAAAAATTTCCCTGGGGGGTATTCACCTCGGGGAGGGGGGGGGGGGGGGCTCCGGATCTGATCGAGGCTTCCCCCTGTCCTCCTGTGTCCCACGGGGGTGGCGAAAAAGCTCCCGGAATGGCAGGGAAGTAAATCTTTACCTTCCCGGCTCCAGCGCAGGCGCAGTATCGGCTCTCCGCTCTGAGATCGGCGGAAATAGCTGAATGCTGTCGGGCCACTCTACTGCGCAGGGGCTATTTCCGCCCATCTCCATGCTGAGTGCCTCAACAGCACCCTCGCTGGAGCCAGGGAAGGTAAATCTAGCAAACATTCTCAGGCTTGATTTTCGGGGGACTTCGGGGAGCCAGCGCTGGATTGCCTGCAGCTACAGCAGAGGGGGAAGCCTCATTGGGACCCTGAGGCTTCCCCCTACCGAGGTGAGTACCCCCAGGGGACACTTTTTTTTTTTTTTTTTTTTTGTCACAGGTTCTCTTTAATGCTGGGAATACACCGTGCGTTTTTTCGGCAGATAGATGGTTCGATAGATAATTTCCGACATGTCCGGTCTTACTTTCGATCGTTTACCTGCTCCATTTCTCATAGAAGTGAATGGAAATTTGATAAGAAAAGATAAGAGAAATCAAGCAGAAAAACAAAGCGAAAATCGATCGAACGGTAAATCGACCGAAAAAGCGCATCGTGCATTCTCAGCATTAGTCTTTGTCTGGCTATTTGTTCCAAGTTTGCCATCCAAGCTACAGAAGCCAATAGTTCTGTGTGACAGCCAGGAAGCTTGCACTGGATAATAATAATAATAATAATAATAATATGAGTGTCTCAGTATTTCTCGCATTTCAGGTTTCCGTTAGTGGTAGACTAGTGAAAGATGTGCTGCTGTGTATTATGATGCATGTTGCTAATCGCAAATCTCCTAAGTTTAGGGATTCTCTAGAACTGAGTCTCAGCAGTCGCTAAGCGTGCACCATATGTTTGCCCGCTATCATTGCCACATATGGATTGTTTAAAAGAATGACAGGAACAAACAGTTCAAATATATTTGGCCATGCTAAGTCAATATTTACTATAGAGGTATTGTCTCTTTAGTGCAGTCAGGGAGATCTTCCGAGTGCCATTTATTTGCAAGTTCATGTACCAGTACCCTTTTTTTTTTTTTTTTTTTTTTTTTTTTTTTTTTTTTAATTTAACTTTCATTCTATGCTATAATTTGTGAATATATATCCATCTAAGCATGATCAGAACTCTCCTGCTGGAAGCCTTTGTGCACAGTATGACTTATATGTGGGTGGCATTTCTTTCTGATGTCTGTGTGTGACATCTGTATAGGTTGGCAGGTACAAGTCGTAGCAGATAAATGTTAGGATTAGAAATGCTTTGCCAGTTTGTGTGTGTGGTTATTGTTAGATAATAAAAAGCTCTTAAAGGGGTTTTGTAGTGCATTATAAAAACAAAAACTGTCACTATCTAGAGGCCTCTACCGGCCCCCTGCAGACATCTTGTCCCGAGCCGGTCCACTCCTCAAGGTTTCTGTGGTCCCCGTGCCACAGGTCACATCCAATTATTCATATAACTATACGAATGTTGTCCTTGCTCCCGATCGAGTCTCCGGTAAATTACTGTGCAGGCGCAGTACGCAGTTTTCCGCAGTGACATTCGTCTACCTAGATGAATAATTGGATGTGGCCTACGGCAGGGAACGGAGGATTCTTGAGAGACGGCGCTGGACCGTACACCTGCAGGGGACTGGTAGAAGCCCCAGGTAAGTGACAGTTTTTGTTTTTATAATGCGCAACAGAACCCCTTTAAGCAGCCACTTAAGGCATTATCCATGGTTGACCAGGATCATTAAGGAGCCTTGCCCAAAGACTCCTTACTGTTTTACGTAATGTACTAGCTTGAGCCTTGGTCAAAGGCTCAAATCCCACATCAAAGCAGCAGCCTTACCAGTACGCTTTTCAGCTGATCCATCTGAGACATGCTGATAAGTTGACATGAGACAATAAGAGAAATGTCACACAGAACAAAATCATATTAGTTTAAAGACCAGTATTCAATTTTTGTTAAACATGATGACCCTAAAAGTGTTGATCATTCCTACTCAAGTGCTGTTTCCTTGCCTCTAGAACTCTGCCTCTCTCTTGTTGGCTGGGTAAGTTATAAGACCTGTGCTCCTCTCTGCAGCCACTGCTTATAGCCACCACTTTATTCAGGATGAGCAAGGCCAGATTTATACTTTTTCTCCCTCATGCCCATCTTTCTTGCAGCTTCCCTTCCATGTACAGCAGCTCTCTTCCATGTCTGACATTCGTGTACAGTATCCTCCTTCAGTTTTATACAGGCCTTTTGGGCTGCAGCTCCCCATTTGTTGCTCCTTGTTTGCAACCTTTGTATTCCATTTTCAGCAATGTCTCTTCCATGTCCAGCCGCTCCTTGTGCAGCTGCCGCCCAAAGCCCAGACCTTGGTGGCCTTTCCAGAAATCCGGCCCTGGGGATGAGCAGCATTATATGAAGACATCATGGAACCTGTCAGCTGCTACAAGCCCTGGAGCAGTATACTAATGTACTGTCTCTATATGGGAAGTATTTCACATTTGCTTGGAGTCTCATTTTAGTGCTAAACCATGTACAGCACTGCCTAATCATTGCACAAGCGCTTTCAGGGCGATTTTGAAAATCGCCAGCGCTTAAAGAAATCATAAAACGCCTCCAGTGTAAACGAGCTCTTAGCGCTTAGCGTTTGCGATTTTGCAGTGCATTTTTACGAGCAGTTTTTATAGGAGTGTGCGTTTTTGCACATTGCTGTGTTGAACATGCGTGAACTTTCACTGCCTGTCCGCTTACTGTCTAGCAAGAGGATCACAAATAAGTATATCAGCTGGTAAAAGTCCTGTCTATGCAAGGCTCTGCTGGGGATAGTTTAACCTCAAGAGCAGTACTGATCTACTGCACATGTGACAAGTATAATTATTTTAATATATGCAGTAAATGGTTGACTAATGACCAGTGTGAGCTCACTAGATTCTGACTTCATCCTCAGCAGTGTTTGAATTCATATTGTATTGCACACAATCTTAAAGTGGTGTAATCAATAAGAATGCTTCCTCCTGACTGCTGCTAACATTTATTTCAGTTTTGTATAGAAGGCAGAAGTTTGAAGCATGCTATGTTTACTATTATTAATCTTTATTTATAAAGCAGTAATACAGGTATATTAGGCAGTGCTGTACAATAGATGGGGGCAGGCCCAGGTTTACATCACAGGAGCCTACAGGCACAGATGTCATGGACCCCTAGACTTCACCCTCCATGATCCTACAAACCCCTGCTGAACCGCACCGGAAGTGTGCTAACTGAACCAGTTGTTACCTCTGCCCTACTTCCCTTGCCCATCATAGGTGGCCAAAAGTGCCCTTTAGTATTAGGTAGCCAGAGCTATCCTTGGTATTAAGAGGCTAGAGGTACCTCCAACTGAAGGGAGATCTGGTCAGTGCAATGCTGAGAGCAAGGTGAGTAACCTCTCAGACACACTATAAGCACTTTACCGAGCGCTTTTTGGCCTCTAGAGCTTTCTGAGAGCTTTTTTTTAAAAAAAAAAACACTCCCATTGACTTACATTAAAATTGCTATCGCGGTATAATCATGCGATTTTACCGCAATCACTATTTTACTGGGATTTTACCACAGTTTTAATGTAAGTCAATGGGAGAGTTTATTTTAAAAGCTCTGGAGGCCAAAAAGTGCTCCGTAAAGCGCTTATAGTGTGTCTGAGCCCTTACACTCTTACGCTTGGAACTCTGCATAGATAAGGCAGGAGGGGAGGTGCTCGGGGAGGTGAGTGAAGCTGCCTTTCCATCATCGGGCGCCTGTAGGCACATGCCTGCAGTGCATTATGGTAAATCCAGCTCTGGATATGGGAGACATTCCAACAACGTCACACAAGGACATTATAGCATGTATCAAAGGTACACAAATTAGTAATGTAACAATAAACAATGGTGCACATATTGCAATGTAGGGATAAGTCTAGAGGAGGAGTCCCTGTGGTGGTGAACTGCACACAGAAAGGAGGGCCCTGCCAAATAGGCTTTCAATGGAAGTGGTGGATTTGTTGTCCTTCTTCACTGCCTCCCTTCTGCAATTCCTATAATGTATTCCAATGATGATCTCCTCATGCCAGTTGTTGAAAATGAGAGCAGATATGTGTTTATATATTGTGGGGCTGGTCTATCAAGATGTAATGAAGGCTGAAACAAAACTGTACACAGTAACCAATTAGCATCCCTGTATCCCTCAATACCTGATACCCGCTTGGTTGTTCTAAATAATTGCTTAACTTTTGCTGCTGGGTTCTTTGGAACTTTTACTGATAAATACGCTCTGCCTCTATCCTCCATGTATGTAAACTAGTTCTTCCGATAACACCAGAATGTGTACTATGATATAAGGAGGAATATTTACATGTATTTTTTCTCTTTCTTTTGCAAACTTGTCATCCCACATAAAGGACAGATCCCATTTAATGTGGAAACCATTTAAAGGACACCTAAACTGAGGGGGATATGGTGGCTGCCATATTTATTTCTTAAACAATACCAGTTGCCTGGCATCCTGCTGATCATTTTGGCATCAGTAGTGTCTGAATCACACACCTGAAACTAGCATGGGCTAATCCAGTTAGTTTTCATTCAGAGGTGCCTGATCTGCATGCCGGTTTACGGTCTATGACTAAAGCCCAGTTTGCACCACACAATTTCCCATCAGATCGACATGTCGATTCAATAATTTCCAACAGGTCTGTTTAAATTCCGATCAATAACATAATCTATTTTCCATAAACTACTGTGTAAAATCGATCACATCATTGATCAGGAGTCGATCCAACTGGTTGGAAACGATAAAATTGACCCATCAATCTGACGGGAAATTGCATGGTGTGTACTGGCCTTAAACAGCAACAACGAAACATTTGTAAATCGCATTTCTCCCATAGGACCCAAAGCGCATAAGCTTGTCTCAGATCAGTACAGTAGTAGTGCTGCATGCAGAGGGAAAAGTTATGTGATCATAAATGTAAGACTAAACAGGTGGCTTTTTAGTTTTTGACTTAAACATGTCCAGGGTTGGAGCTGTCTTGATTACGTTTGGCAAGGCATTCTACAGGGTAGGGGCAGCATGACAGAAAGCTCTGGCGCCAAAGATTTTTAGTTGAACTCTGGCAGTAGTCAAAGTTATTGGATGTTTTTGATCTGAGGTTGTGGGAGGTGTGATGCAGTTGCTACAAATCCTTCAGGTGTCCTGGACCTACAGTAAGTTAGGCAGGAATTTCAATGTTAGCGTGTCAATTTTGAAAAGGATTTAAAGGTATTGAAGGCAGATGATCAGCAGGATAGCAAGGAAATTTGCATTGTTTAAGACACTGAAACAAACAAACAAAAAAAATTTGGTTGTGTAGTACGGATAATTACTAGAACAATAGTAGCAAAGAAAATATTCTCATATTTTAATTTTCAGTTATATAGTTTTGTTTTTTATAATCTCTAAAGCAGCCCATACACTCAGCCGATTTTCTGGCCGACCGATCGATCCCGATCGATCGATCAATCGATTGCAAATCGGTTGGCCAATCGACCGATCGACGGCCGATTTCGATCGATTTCGATGGATTTCCATCGAACTTGCAGGGTGGAAAATTTAGGTCGATCTGATGAGATTGCTTATCAGTTTGCATTGGTCTTAATGGAAATCTGATGGCAAAAAAATGCCATCAGATCGAATTTCAATAGATTTCAAACTGAAATCTATTGGAATTCTATCCTGGTAAAAAATGTTCTAAAAACGCATCAGATAGATCATCAGATGCATTTCTTATCTATCTGCTGCCAATCTGACGAGTGTATGGGCACCTTAATATTTGCAGTTTACACATTACACTCAGCAATCTAAATGATTTTACAGAGCAGACTAGTGAACTTTTGAACTTTTCTCTGCAGAAAAATACAAAATAGTGACAGACACTTGAGATAATAAGCTTCAGAAGACAGAGCTCTCTGCGACTTTGAAAGTCGTAGAGATCAGTGGCTCTTTTGCACAGATAACAACCGGAGTTTCTTAACTCTTCCTTTTACTGGAAACAATATGAGGCTCTTATCTCTGCTGCTAATGTTTTATTTTTTAGCTGTACTACACATACAAATCATATCTTAACGAGGAACTTCAGCCTAAACAAACCTACTGCCATTAAGTTACATTAGTTATGTTAATTAAAATAGGTAATATAATCTCTTACCCACCCTGTTTTTAAAAGCACAGGCAAATGTTTGATTTCATGAGGGCAGCCATCTTTTTGGTTGAAAGGAGGTGACAGGGAGCATGAGACACAGTTCCAAATGTCCTGTGTGCTGATCATCCCTCCCAGTTGCTAGGCAATGTGAATAACAACATAGGAAATCCCATCATGCTTTGCACAGCATCAGGGGGAAAAAGCCCGGGCAGTTTTCTTTGATGGGTGGAGCTTAGCTAAAAATGCAGTTAAAAGTGATGCTTTGGTAAGAAAAACAAAGTTCTGATGCTGTGAAACTGTTAAAGAAACACCAAGCCTTTTCAGTGCTGCTGAGTAGATTTAGTCCGGAGGTTCACTTTAAGTTTATTTTCACTTCAGATTCCCTTTAAAAGGAAATTAAACATGGCAGCCTCCATATGCCTCCCCCACCCCCACCCATTATTCTACATGACTTTCACTGAGAGCCTGCAGCCATGTTCTCCAGCAATATGAGACTGAAATTTGTCTCAGCGTCATTAGACAGTGACTACATTTGCATCTTTCCTGTCTCCATTTTACAGAGTGTCTTTTCTATCCCTTGTTTTCCTCTTAAAAACCAGCTTCAGTGGCCAAGTCACTTTCATTACAGTCATATTAAAGGATTGGATTTCAGTGGAGATAACAGAGCATAAGTCAAATATGTGACTTGTCTAGAAGCATGAGGAAATCTAAGGGAAAGGTAGTTTTAAAATTGCTGCATAGTGACATTTTTTAGTGTTGGTATTTAAATAACGATGTACCAGGAAAAATATCAAGTTCCCATGTAACTGGCCTTAGGCATAATGATTTGGTTGACTGAATATCCACTCTGCTGACCATTGATGGGGGGTTCTCTTTCAAATCAAGGACCAAAGCACAAATGATGGTGGATGAAAATTTGATCTGTCAGGTTAAGATTTAGCATCCATGGAAACCATGTCTGACAATGAATGGACTTTCTTTGCTGTGTTTTCTCAGCTGGATCAATGCCAGTAGTCTTCCAGTAGTAGCCTGCTCAATAACTGGCCAAAGGAACTGCCAGCTTGCTGTTAGCAGGTGAAAGAAATACTTATGACCAGACTGTATTATATTGCCACAGTAAATGCACCAGCAGAATGTGCCATTACTGCCAAATGCCAAAGCCCACATTTTTCTGCAGTCAGTATTAATCTTATAATTGCTTAGCAGACTGCTGATACCAATCACAGCTTACATAAAGAGGGCATGTCTCTGCACTGAGCAAAGGCTTCCTGATTCCATATTTGGCTTAGGTGAAAAAATGGGCTAATTGTTTGGAGATGGCTGTGTCTATGAATCTGCATTAAGGTGGCCACACACTATACATTTTTTTCATTTCTTTTCAATTCAAGGTTTACATTAAATGTTTTTGATTGATTGATTGATTGATTGTAAAGGTAGCCATACATCAGGTGACTTGGTGGCCGATCGACCATCCGATTATTATAATCTGAATCGGATGAAAATCTGTCCCGACAAGTGCATGCCTGACTGACAATGCATCCAATTTTAAGCCGAAATTGATTGCATTAACCGATCGGACATGCTGCACGATGTAGGGCCGACTAGCTCCATCGGATGTGTGGCAGTAACAGCGAGCGCTATCCCCCCTAATGTAAAATGTCCACCCTCAGTACATGCTATGCGTTACCTGTCCTCGGCCTCCGCGGGCCTCTTCAGCTCTCCATACATGCACGCCACATGGTTGCCTAGTAACGTGGGTGAGTATGTGACGTCCCGTCACACACGCGCCCTTACTAGGCAACCATGTGGGGTACACGTGTATGAATGTGTATATGCATTTACATGTATTTTAAGAATAAGTACATTTTTCCCAGATTAAGATGAACTATAACTTACTTTTCTTCTATGTTGCTGTACCTTTTAGTATGCAGTAAAAATCTAATCCTCAGTGGAGATTCTCATTATTTTCTTTATTCTTTACAAAAGCACTCCCTGTAAGGGATCTATACAAAGACTGATTTGCACACTATTCTGGCAGAGGAGCTGCCGTTCAGCAGGTGCTTTTTTTTAAAAAAAAAAGAAATCCTTGAGAGTCCCCTATGAGGAGATGGACTAGTCCAAACTCTGTCAGATTTCTACTGCCTATTGTAAGCGACAGGAACATAGGAGAAAATGAATGTGTAGTGCTGTGTGCCAGTTGTGAAGATTCCCTGGCTTATGTGATCAGTGACACCAGAGTCACTCCATGCCATATCAACTCACCTTTCACCCTCTGTATATTTGTCTATAATATTAAAGCCTATAAAATGATTTACGCTGAGACTGACCCACCCTTCTATCTCACTTAGAAGCTAAAGAGTCCCACTTTAAATAAAACTGGCTTATGCAACTTCAGTTAACTTCTGAAATACTGTAGCTCAGAAACCACTTCATTTACTCAAAGTTAAAATTTGGAATTATTTGATTTAAAGGACAACTGTAGTGAGAGGCATGTATGTGGTGGCAGCCATATTTATTTCCTTTTTAAACAATACCAGTTGCTTGGCAGCCCTGCTGATCTACTTGGCTGCAAGTAGTGTCTGAATCACACCTGAAACAAGCATGTAGCTAATCTTGTCGGATCTGGCAATAATGTCAGAAACGCCTTATCTGCTGCATGCTTGTTCGGGGTCTATGGCTAAAAGTATTAGAGGCAGAGGCTCAGCTGGAAAGCCACTGGTATTGCCTAGAAGGAAATAAATATGGTCGCCTCCACATACCTCTCGCTACAGTTGTTGTATGGTACCATCAAATAACTGAAGTATTAAAGAGGAACTCCAGGGACATATAGTAGAATGTAGTCAATTATTCAGGATACCCACTTTTACTTTAGTCATCCTGGTTTCAGCATCAGAAACATATCCCTTGTCTACAGTTTATACAGAATAGCTATGTAGTGGTATGTAACCCTGCTCTCCCAGGGAGGCTTAGCCTAAGCTCTTTATTATCCAGAACAGACCAGATGTTTCTATTTAGTTTGGAACACACAACAAACATTCCGCAGTGACGTACCTGCAGTAAAGATGTCACCACTTATGTTAAATTACAGCATGTAAATCAGAGAGGAAAAGGCGAGGAAAAATTTTACAATGGGCATAGGCAAAATAATTTAAAAATGAATATTGTGGAAACATTTTTTTTTATATTCGGTTCCTCTTTAAATTCTGACTTTTTAACAACAACCAAAATATTGGTCTGGCATGAACTCGCCCCCTTGAGGCTATGATAATCCCTCAACAGTGTCACAAACCGCAACAAAACCTAGAAAGAGGGCCATATTTACCATAAGGCACTGTAGGCACGTGCCTACAGGCGCCTGATGATGGAAAGGCGGCTTACTCTCCTCCCAGAGTGTCTCCCTTCCTCTCTCCTTTCTTATGCAGAGTCCCGAGTGGAGTATAAATGAGGTTACTCTCCCAATACCACTGACAAGAACTACATATAACTGGGGGCACCTCTAGCTACTAAATACTGCGGTGACCTCTGGCTACCTAATATTAAATGGCACCTCTAGCTACCTACCGTGGGCAAGAGAAGTAAGGAAAGAGTGACAGCTGGGCCAGCCAGCACAATTGCAGTGCAGTTCGGCCAGGGGTTTGTAGGATCATGGAGTGAGAAGTCTAGGGTGCCAGGACATCTGTGCCTATAGGCTCCTGTGATGTAAATCTGGGCCTGCCTAGAAAGTTGTTTCATGTACTGTCTAGGTGTGCGCAGAAGCAGGATCCACCTGTCGCTGTGTGCTTTAAGTTCAAACAAATTAACTATTCCTGGCTGTGGCTGACATTGAATGTGAGCTCTACTGCATGCTTCACAGGGATTCAGGGTAATTGCTAATACGTGCAGCATTACATAATCAATTGTCACAGATCCCCCATAACCAGTGGAACAAGTCACAACTATGTCACCAAATTCACTGCATGTCACGGAAGCACAACAGCAACTATTACCTGCATTAAAAACCTACACTCCTGAAATCACGAAAACCATAATGTACATTTATAAAGTAACAATTTTTTTATCTTGTTTTCTGTGAGGGAAATAAATGCTTCCCTTTTTAATGATACACGTCACAAGGATTTCACAAGGATAGGAAATGGTGACATTTTTAGGGTTATGGAAAGAAAAATCTGGCATCCCTTTAGTTCAGGGGTCAGGAACCTTTTCGGCAAAGAGAGTCATAAATGTAAATTCCACGAGAGCCATACAATATGTTTCAAACTGGGACAGGAGGGCTCACGTCCCTGTTGCCATGGTGATGTGTATACAGTTGATCCGCCGGGCAGCGGAAATGTCAGACACGTCTTCAGCTTCTCTTGGGTTTCAGCAACATCCGCAAATTCACCGAGAGCCAGACAGGAAAAATACAGACTGTGGCCTGGTGCACACCAAAAACCGCTAGCAGATCCGCAAAATGCTAGCAAATTTTGAAACGCTTTTTCTTATTTTTCTGTAGCGTTTTAGCTAGCATTTTGCGGTTTTGGGAAGCGTTTTTGGTGTAGTAGATTTCATATATTGTTACAGTAAAGCTGTTACTGAACAGCTTCTGTAACAAAAACGCCTGCAAAACCGCTCTGAACTGCCGTTTTTCAGAGTGGTTTGCGTTTTTCCTATACTTTACATTGGAGGCAGAAACGCCTCCGCAATCCAAAATCTGCAGCAGCCCGGGAGTATGCGTTTCTGCAAAACGCCTCCTGCTCTGGTGTGCACCAGCCCATTGAAATACATTACCCAAGTGTATCCGCAGCCGCAAACGGATTGCAAAACGCAGCCGAACCACTCTGGTGTGCACTAGGCCTAACAGCTTGTGCAATTACCTTGCTGACTTGGGGCTTGATTCACTTTGTAGGATGAGATCCCCGCACTTTGGCCCAATATGCTGCTTGTCAAGTCAAAGTGCGGGGATCTCGTTCTACAAAGTCACTGGGCGTGACGGGGTCCAGAGTGAGACAATTGGAGCAGCTATTATGGACTATTGGTTTGCTGCTTTTATATTCATATTGCCCATGCCAACTAAAGACATATGACAGAAATTCCGAAGACAGTGCTGCGGAAGTCTGAAATGTTGCACCCTGTTTTGTGTAGACTTCGAAGCGAAGCAATAGCATGCACAGGCAGGAGAGAAGTTTAGGACATCCTGCAAGTGTCCAGCACCTAGAGGGAGAAAAGACACTATGAACTATAGAAAGGCAGCGAAATGGGCCTCCCTTTCTCCAGGCCACATAGCAGCTACCATCACTCTTGCTGTTGCAGCCATGTGTGGAGAAAAGATAAGCGTTGTCTGGTGGGATCAGACCAGGATCTTGTTCTAGTCATCCTGTGCTCTTGAGCCAACCCAGCTAAGTAGTGGTAAAGTTTACCAGGTCCTTTTCCCTATGGTGGGTCACCGTGGGTGGGTTTTAAGATGTAGCCTTATTCCCTTCCCTCTGACCTACATAGCCAATTAGCAACCACCATACATTCTTGGCACAAATACAATGTGACTGCATTTATAACCAACCTTCTGGCTTCACCGCCCTGTGGCCTGTCATATCAGGCCTGCCTATCCAACTGCCCTGTCTTGTCCTGTCACTCAACTGTCCCTCAGAGGAGCTCACAATCTAATCCCTACTATAGACATATGTCTATGTATGTATGTGTCATGTAGTGTATGCATTGTAGTCTAGGACCAATTTAGGCCAACACCAATGACCTTATCTGCATGTTTTTGGGGTGTGGCAGGAAACCGGAGTGCCCGAATGTAACATACGCAGACACAGCGAGAACATACAAAGTCTGTGCAGATAGCGCACTTCGAATCAGGACTGTGTATGTGTATGTATGTATGTATGTGTGTGTGTATACAGTGGTGTGAAAAACTATTTGCCCCCTTCCTGATTTCTTATTCTTTTGCATGTTTGTCACACTTAAATGTTTCTGCTCATCAAAAACCGTTAATTAGTCAAAGATAACCTAATTGAACACAAAATGCAGTTTTAAATGATGTTTTTTATTATTTAGTGAGAAAAAAAAACTCCAAATCTACATGGCGCTGTGTGAAAAAGTGATTGCCCCCCCTTGTTAAAAAATAACTTAAAGGTGGTTTATTACACCTGAGTTCAATTTCTGTAGTCACCCCCAGGCCTGATTACTGCCACACCTGTTTCAATCAAGAAATCACTTAAATAGGAGCTATCTGACACAGAGAAGTAGACCAAAAGCACCTCAAAAGCTAGACATCATGCCAAGATCCAAAGAAATTCAGGAACAAATGAGAACAAAAGTACTGTAATTGAAATCTATCAGTCTGGTAAAGGTTATAAAGCCATTTCTAAAGCTTTGGGACTCCAGCAAACCACAGTGAGAGCCATTATCCACAAATGGCAAACACATGGAACAGTGATGAACCTTCCCAGGAGTGGCCGGCCGTCCAAAATTACCCCAAGAGCGCAGAGAAAACTCATCCGAGAGGCCACAAAAGACCCCAGGACAACATCTAAAGAACTGCAGGCCTCACTTGCCTCAATTAAGGTCAGTGTTCATGACTCCACCATAAGAAAGAGACTGGGCAAAAACGGCCTGCATGGAAGATATCAAAGGCGCAAACCACTTTTAAGCAAAAAGAACATTAAGGCTCGTCTCAATTTTGCTAAAAAAACATCTCAATGATTGCTAAGACTTTTGGGAAAATACCTTGTGGACCGACGAGACAAAAGTTGAACTTTTTGGAATGTGCGTGTCCCGTTACATCTGGCGTAGAAGTAACACAGCATTTCAGCAAAAGAACATCATACCAACAGTAAAATATGGTGGTGGTAGTGTGATGGTCTGGGGTTGTTTTGCTGCTTCAGGACCTGGAAGGCTTGCTGTGATAGATGGAACCATGAATTCTACTGTCTGCCAAAAAATCCTGAAGGAGAATGTCCGGCCATCTGTTCGTCAACTCAAGCTGAAACGATCTTGGGTGCTGCACCAGGACAATGACCCAAAACACACCAGCAAATTCACCTCTGAATGGCTGAAGAAAAACAAAATGAAGACTTTGGAGTGGCCTAGTCACAGTCCTGACCTGAATCCTATTGAGATGTTGTGGCATGACCTTAAAAAGGCTGTTCATGCTAGAAAACCCTCAAACAAAGCTGAATTACAACAATTCTGCAAAGATGAGTGGGCCAAAATTCCTCCAGAGCGCTGATAAAAGAAACAATTCAAGTTATTGCAAATGCTTGATTGCAGTTATTGCTGCTAAGGGTGGCCCAACCAGTTATTAGGTTCAGGGGGCAATTTCTTTTTCACACAGGGCTATGTAGGTTTTGAGGGTTTTTTTCTCACTAAATAATAAAAAACATCATTTAAAACTGCATTTTGTGTTCAATTATGTTATCTTTGACTAATAGTTAACGGTTTTTGATGAGCAGAAACATTTGAGTGTGACAAACATGCAAAAGAATAAGAAGTCAGGAAGGGGGCAAATAGTTTTTCACACCACTGTATATGTGTGTATATGTATGTATATGTGTGTATATGTATGTATATATGTATATATATATATATATATATATATATATATATATATATATATATATATATATATATATATATATATATATTAGAATTTTATTACCCATAATATGTATGCAGATGATACTATTTGCAGGCATTAAGCCCTGTGTGGTAGAGTGTGTTTGGTGAAATGCCTATAAGTCTGTGAGTCACAGGTCACTGAGTCACCACTGTAACTCTCCACCTAGACTGCAAACATTTAGAGAGATGTCATTGAAGGTATGTGTGTGACGGTGCTGCAGCAGTGTAAAAATGGACTCCAGAGTTACACCTGTTTAAAGAAGATAAAAGGAAAGTGCCTTCGCCCACATTCCTCTCCATCCCGGGCCCAGCCTGCTGAGAGTCATTTCTGTTTTATTGTGTTGATACAACTCATAATGTCAATTTATTACCTCACCACCAATGGTGCCAGTAGCCTGCAGAGGTAATTAACACATTCAGGAAAATGTTCGACTTCAGCAAAGGCTTTGTTTCTGGAAACTATACAGTGTACATGAATAAGCTTCATTTTTAATTGTGTATATCGTACTAATTGTATTCTTTTGTAAGGCCACAGAATTGTGTGCTTTTCTTTTCTTTTATGTATTCTATGGAGATTATATTAAAGGGAACCTGTATTGACACAAAATGTCCTAATAAATAAAAAGTAAAAATGTCTATTATGAGGTCCTCCTACTTACAGGCCCCCTGGTTAGGCCCACCTCCCCTCCAAGTGGGGTCACAGATTAGGAATGAGCATGTACTGAAGGAGGAGAAGCACTATCGACTTCTGATCAAAAGACTTCAATCACACCGCCACAATCCAATGGCTTCAGTCACAGCAAATCGGTGCAATGTAGGTGAGGTCAAGGAGTATCAGGACCCCATAGACACTTATCTGCTTATTTTAGGATGTTTTGGGTTAATTCAGGTTCCCTTTAATGCAGATATGTAATGGAAGTGTAGCATATCTCTGTTATGAATTTTCTAGGCTAAAATTCCTGAAATACTTAAACGCAATCGGATGTGACCCTGCATACATGCACTGGGGTTCAGAAGGAATAAAAGTCGTAGTCGCTGACCACTGCTCATGTACATGTACGTGTGCACCATCTTCTTGGTTATGCTCCCAGAGCTATGGGAGCATTCTGCGCCTGTGCAGTCAGTTAAAGCTTTGTAACTGCGTAGGCGCAGATTGCTCCCAGACACTGGAGCGTGATCATGGAGGCGCGTGGCTGTGCATGCGTGGTAGCCTCCAACTGGCTCAGTCAGGGACTTAACAGGGCAGACAGCAGTGGAATGTACAAGACCTGACAGACGTCCAAGGGAGTCAACAGGATGGGGCATGGTGGCCAGGTAAGTATACATTTTTGTGTTGTATTTAACTCGGGTACACTTTTTAAAGTGAATTTGGATGGTTCATCATTATGCTGTTAGGATGTGGGAGGAAGGAGTAGTGATCAGAGAAAGAGCCATGGGGTCTTAGCTACGATTCCATTGTGAGACCCCTGCACTGCATGACTAGAGTGGTTGTGTCCTCGCCGCTTCAGTTTGTGGGATGCATCTGACTTTCAGGGATTTGGGGCTGTAAATGATGGATCCAGCTTTCATTCAAAGGCCACAACTGTGAAATAAAGTTACAATCAAAAACTGTGTGCATGTCGCCCAGGTATAAAGAATGGGACTCCTCTCTATAGTTTTATCATTAAAGCAACTGGGACAGATAAATATGCATAACATTGCACAGAAGTACAGTATATGGAGGAGAATGCCCATGGTTGTTGGATACTAGTGATGTTTACTGATATGTAATACAGGCTTCCTGACTGCAGCACACATTGTTCATTCTGAAATGTTTGTTCTGGAACTTCTGATGCCAGTGAATACGTCCTGGCCTGCTCGCCTCAGACTGCGGACAGCTGCTTTGCAGCAATGATGTCACACCTCTACCTGTTTTCATTGAAAAGTAGCTCATACAAAGCATTAGGTCTGTTTTATCTTCTTCCTGAAATGCAGAGACCGTAATCATTTCTTGGTTACAACGTAGTATTCTAGAATGTTTTGTTTTTCCTACACCTTTTATTTACTACATGCAGTGGCATAGCAATTGGGGGTGCAGAGGTTGCGACCGCACTGGGGCCCTAGGGCCACATGGGGCCTTTCCTCAACTGCAACATTAGCACTTTATTGGTCATGTGCTGGTAATAATCACTTCTGTAGATGCTTTAAATAGTAGTAAAAGAAGAAAAGAGAGGGGCGCTCTGAGTCCGTTGCACTGCTGGACTGTGCTCTAATAGGACAGGTCTCACCTGTTTGTGGTGGGGCTTGCACAGCGTACACAGCCCAGATCTGCCTTGTCCCTCTTAGCCGAGCCGGGGACTGAGCTCTAACGCGGGGCGGAAGTGACGTCACTCGCTCCAGGAAGTAGTAGGTCAGTTGCCGGGTAACGCCAGACAGCTCTATACGGAGCTTCTGGCCCTGTGCAATGTATATTGCTGAACAGGAAACTTCACGGAGGTGAAGGTAGATAGACTTGGATATGATAGGAATATAAAATTTTATTAAAACAACGCGTTTCGCGGAGATACAGTCTCCGCTTTTTCAAGTTAATGCTTATGAAGCTAGACATCTCTCGGAAATAAATACCCTCCCCTCCATACAAAAGCCCGACTTGACCAATCCGCACTGCAGTGGGTGGGGTCCAGGAATTCATATTACTTCTAAGTAAGGAGCAGGTGCCGTAAAGCACCTAATAAAGAGATAGTGTATAGGAAAAATGTTATAAAAGAACATGGTGGCCTAAAGGAATTATAAAAAAGGACTCTACATGCATGCAGTGCCCACTGATCTCACATGAAATAAACAGACTGAAAGGTATCAAAAGAATTCTATGTATATGTGCATGCACTCTCCCATACATAACCACAGTTGTAAAATAACCAATGGGATCCTTTCCACACAGATATCTCATTGGACAATGGGTTGGAGGTGGCTCATCTCCTCCAAACACTTGTTTAATCCCCCTGGTTCCAATGTACCCAATTTCAGAATCCAGAAGGATTCCCGCCTGCACAGGGTATGATATCTCTCATATTTATTGGGGTGGATTATCTGTTCAATTATGATTGCCCTGAGTAATTCAAAGTTCTTATCATGGGTAAGAGAAAAATGTTTGGACACCCCATGTTTCTGCTCCCCTTTGTTTATGTTGGACCTATGTTTGTTCAACCTGGTCTGAAATTTTTGTGTGGTACGTCCCACATAAAAAAGTCTGCATGGGCAACTGAGTAGGTAGATCACGTATGAACTCTGGCAAGTAACATGACTTTTTATAGAATATACAGTGGGTGAGTTGGTTTGAAATGTAGATACGCCTTTCTTTAGAGTCTTACAGGAGAGACATCTTGTGGACCCACAGGGGAAACATCCCAGCTTCCCACTGGTGGTCCTTTGGCTCCGAGATGTTGTCTCACATCTCACTGTAGGCAGTCTACTGGGTGCAATATGTCCCCTAATCGTTTTGCCCCGTCTAAAGACCACACGGGGTCTCTGAGGTAGGGATTGTTTCAAAATGGGATCACTTAATAGGACCGGCCAATATTTCGAGAAAATGTCTCTGCATTCCTCGGCCTGTCCAGAGTAGTTAATTACCACAGGTGTCTGTTTCTCAAGGGGTTTCTCTTTCTTGGAAAGAGTTCTAGAGGACTCTAGACACTCCTGTTGAGACAGGAGGGCAGCTCGATCTCGTGCTGCTTCTACTAAGGGGACAGGATAATGTTTCTCTATGAATCTGGATACAAGTATTTCCGATTGGCGTGTATAGTCTACTATATTGGTACAATTACGGCGTAATCTCTTAAACTGGCCAAAGGGGACATTCCTTAACCAAGGCTTATAGTGGGCACTATAGTAGTCTAGATAACCATTCCTATCTGTTGGTTTGAAGTAGTTAGTAGTTTTAATAGAGGCATCAAGAGGATCTACCTCCAGATCAAGATCTAAAAAGTGTGTCCTGTACAGGGATGTCTCCATGGTGAAAGACAAGCCTAGTTTGTTCCTATTCAGATAATTCACATAATCCTGTAGTTCTTCCACAGATCCCCTCCACACACACAAAACACCTTCTACAATTCCAAAAGGGTATGGAACAGAATTCCGGCAGACCAGGTCCCTGTGGCCAAGCCCCATATGTCCACCCCTGGACAGACACATAGGGGTCCACTAGATAACTCAGATAGTGCCTCACGTGAGAATGCCAGTACTGGTAACCATTCCTGTGATAAGACCAAGGCTGAAGACAGCATTGAAGCACTGTTTGAGGGCTCATACACGGAATTACCCTCGTCCCATATCTGCAGCCCCATGGCCAATGCATTGGGCCTGCTCTCTGTCCATCCTAACCCCTTGTCCTTGTCCCCTGTGAATCCACTGACTAACAAACGATTGGTGGCTACGGAGGCTCTCATCCACGCCCCCAATCCAGTTGTGGATTCATTGGGAGACGGCGAGTCAGAGAACTCAGCTAATCCCTCACTTGACAGGATAGAGAGCGTAGACCCAGATATCACCGAGATTCCAACCAATCAGGCATCCAATTTGGAGATATCGAAGCCATTGATAGCTAAGAATGGTGCTCTCTGCCCTTTGAGGGTACCAAGCTTCCCTCGCAAGGCTTTTTTAGGGGGGGGTGCTGCCTCTCTCCCCCGACGGGCCTTGAGGAACACCCTAACCCTTCCTATATACCCCCAAATAACAGAATTTTTCAGAAAAGAGAGTCCCAAAAGAACACCCTCAGAATTGGACCCCATAGAAGGGGTAGAAGGGGCAATAGAAACAAAACAATAGAAACAAAACACACAACACCAAAGAATATACAACTGACACTGCCACAATAGTTCCCATTTTCAATTTGTCCTCTTATACCCTTAGTTTGAGCGAAACTTCGGTTCTCGCTAAAGGCCTCTCCTTCTGCCCTAGTGACAAAATTAATACGTTTCAGATTTTAACCGATGTGCATGCATTTGTTCGCAAGCTTTCACTGCATAGATATTTTGCCCTAAAGAATGAAAGGAAATCTGCTACAAACAATGAACTAGTGGAAACGATGGGCACATTGGATCTAGCCGACACGTCCTCTGACAATCTTGTCGACGCGGTGTTGACGCGATCCATACCTACCGACCTTAAGAAAAAATCTAAATTCAACCCCACCCAATATAAAGGTCCACAAGTAGAAACTTTTTGCCAACTAGTCACCGAGGAGCTTCTCAAGCTACCCAATAAGCCCGTTCGTAGGGACAATCTTACCCGAATGGAGAAGGAAGCACTCATATCGCTCAAAAATAATGACATGATTGTCATTAGAGAAACTGACAAGGGGGGAGGGGTTGTAGTACAAGATCGGGATATCTATATATGTGAAGCTTTGAGACAATTAAGAGACCCTACTTATTATAGAATCCTCCCACATGACCCCACCCATCTATTTTTGAAGCAATATAGAGACCTAATTGGACAGGCACATAGAAATGGAGTTTTGAAAGTGGAGGAGTTCAACTATTTGAACATTGAGGTTCCCAAAACGCCCTTTTTCTATCACCTCCCTAAAGTACATAAATGTATGACGGATCCCCCTGACCAACCCATCATCGCAGGAATTGGGTCCATCACGAGTGCCCTCTCCCACTATGTGGACCTACACCTCCAGAAATTCGTCTGCCAACTACCCGCATACCTCAAAGATACAACCCACACACTACAGACACTGAATGGTATTGAGTGGCTACCCGAAGTGTATAGATGGGCAACCCTAGATGTAAGTGCCCTCTATACAAATATACCACATGATTTGGGCCTACAATCTATTGGGTATTATCTGAGGGGCGACCCATTGATGCCGGAGGCCCAGAAACAATTTATTTTGGACTCCATTAAGTTTATACTGCAAACCAACTATTTCACCTTCCAGGATGTCTTTTACCTACAGCTGCGGGGGACGGCGATGGGGACGAGGTTCGCTCCAGCCTTCGCTAATTTGTATATGGGTTGGTTTGAAGAGCAACTTGTCTGGTCCGACGCCAACCCGTATCGGGCGAGCCTCGTCCTCCATCGCCGTTTCATTGATGATATTTTGTGTGTGTGGAGGGGATCTGTGGAAGAACTACAGGATTATGTGAATTATCTGAATAGGAACAAACTAGGCTTGTCTTTCACCATGGAGACATCCCTGTACAGGACACACTTTTTAGATCTTGATCTGGAGGTAGATCCTCTTGATGCCTCTATTAAAACTACTAACTACTTCAAACCAACAGATAGGAATGGTTATCTAGACTACTATAGTGCCCACTATAAGCCTTGGTTAAGGAATGTCCCCTTTGGCCAGTTTAAGAGATTACGCCGTAATTGTACCAATATAGTAGACTATACACGCCAATCGGAAATACTTGTATCCAGATTCATAGAGAAACATTATCCTGTCCCCTTAGTAGAAGCAGCACGAGATCGAGCTGCCCTCCTGTCTCAACAGGAGTGTCTAGAGTCCTCTAGAACTCTTTCCAAGAAAGAGAAACCCCTTGAGAAACAGACACCTGTGGTAATTAACTACTCTGGACAGGCCGAGGAATGCAGAGACATTTTCTCGAAATATTGGCCGGTCCTATTAAGTGATCCCATTTTGAAACAATCCCTACCTCAGAAACCCCGTGTGGTCTTTAGACGGGGCAAAACGATTAGGGGACATATTGCACCCAGTAGACTGCCTACAGTGAGATGTGAAACATCTCGGAGCCAAAGGACCACCAGTGGGAAGCTGGGATGTTTCCCCTGTGGGTCCACAAGATGTCTCTCCTGTAAGACTCTAAAGAAAAGCGTATCTACATTTCAAACCAACTCACCCACTGTATATTCTATAAAAAGTCATGTTACTTGCCAGAGTTCATACGTGATCTACCTACTCAGTTGCCCATGCGGACTTTTTTATGTGGGATGTACCACACAAAAATTTCAGACCAGGTTGAACAAAC
The DNA here is from genome assembly GCF_040937935.1 of Hyperolius riggenbachi. Taxonomy (NCBI): domain Eukaryota; kingdom Metazoa; phylum Chordata; class Amphibia; order Anura; family Hyperoliidae; genus Hyperolius; species Hyperolius riggenbachi. The sequence goes on from NC_090648.1 coordinate 172,858,736, forward strand.
ACAGGTCCAACATAAACAAAGGGGAGCAGAAACATGGGGTGTCCAAACATTTTTCTCTTACCCATGATAAGAACTTTGAATTACTCAGGGCAATCATAATTGAACAGATAATCCACCCCAATAAATATGAGAGATATCATACCCTGTGCAGGCGGGAATCCTTCTGGATTCTGAAATTGGGTACATTGGAACCAGGGGGATTAAACAAGTGTTTGGAGGAGATGAGCCACCTCCAACCCATTGTCCAATGAGATATCTGTGTGGAAAGGATCCCATTGGTTATTTTACAACTGTGGTTATGTATGGGAGAGTGCATGCACATATACATAGAATTCTTTTGATACCTTTCAGTCTGTTTATTTCATGTGAGATCAGTGGGCACTGCATGCATGTAAAGTCCTTTTTTATAATTCATTTAGGCCACCATGTTCTTTTATAACATTTTTCCTATACACTTTTCCTATACACTATCTCTTTATTAGGTGCTTTACGGCACCTGCTCCTTACTTAGAAGTAATATGAATTCCTGGACCCCACCCACTGCAGTGCGGATTGGTCAAGTCGGGCTTTTGTATGGAGGGGAGGGTATTTATTTCCGAGAGATGTCTAGCTTCATAAGCATTAACTTGAAAAAGCGGAGACTGTATCTCCGCGAAACGCGTTGTTTTAATAAAATTTTATATTCCTGTCATATCCAAGTCTATCTACCTTCACCTCCGTGAAGTTTCCTGTTCAGCAATATACATTGCACAGGGCCAGAAGCTCCGTATAGAGCTGTCTGGCGTTACCCGGCAACTGACCTACTACTTCCTGGAGCGAGTGACGTCACTTCCGCCCCGCGTTAGAGCTCAGTCCCCGGCTCGGCTAAGAGGGACAAGGCAGATCTGGGCTCATTGAGCAGTTTGAGAAAGGGCTTGCTAGCCCGAAACAGCGTCTGTACTGCTGTGCTCAATAAAAGAGCCTTGATCATAACTTGGTCGTGCCGATCCATTTATCTTCTTGACTACCTGCTGTGGGAGCTGCCAGGGAACCATGCCAAACATGCTATTCTTTATGGGATTATTATGGTCACCTGCCAATTATGTTGAAGCAGGGTGAAACTTTTAAGATGGCAAATGCACACATGGAGTGCTGTAACAGCCTGGCAGTCCAGCCAGTTAATACCCAAAATAGTACCCCTGATTACCATGACAATGCAATGGCAAGCTGCACTGGACGGCTGGTTATACCTTTAATTGCTTTGTTTTTTTTGTTTGCTTCTTTAATGCTTCTGGATTCTAGTATGCAGTAAAGTAGAAATGTATTCAGCAGACATGCACAGTGCCTTGAATATCTCAGGTGCTTGTGGCGTACAAACCTGCTGCTGAACGTGTCTACCCCTGTACTGTACATATGTTTTCTGACAGATAAGTATTTCAAAGTGCAGGAGTATATGTTTAAAAATACTTTGTTTTTCATTCATGCAGCGCGTCTGACCCAAGTGCCAACTGTAATGTTTATATAAGAGATTGATTTAGTAATAATAGCCTTTACATTTGTGTATACTGTATAGCCTATTATTATTATTATTATTATTATATGTACAAACGCGCTAACATATTACGCAGCACTGAACAATAAGTAGGGATACATACAATGTAAACAAGGGTTGGCAGACAGAGGTAGCTCTCAAGCTTATGCAACATAGCACAAGGTTATACACGCAGACCGGTATAAGATACATAGTCATGCGATTTTTACAGAGACCCAGCAATTCAAGTCTGAGTTCGTCCATAGGAAGGGTGTCATTGGTGGGGTTTTTTTGTTTTTTTTGTTGACTATGCAGCCTTCTTTATTGTGGATTCTGAAAAAGGTCAGTGCAGTACATGAAAATAAGGGCCATTTGGTCAAGTGCAAAAACTAATAATACATTCCTTGCAACATATAAAGTGCTATATGTTGCAGTATGCAGTGTTCTAGTAGCATAGGTGGAGGAGGTGACAGTGGTTTTCTCTCACAAGGGCCATGACTGAAGGCAGACATCACTATTAAGCTGGCCACTAACGGTCCAATTTCTAGCGAAAAATCGTTCGAGCGATCAGAAATTCTGATCGGATTGGTTGTAAATAATCTCCATTGGTGGACACAATCGATTATGAACAAGTGAAAAAAAATGTCGCCCGAATGAATTTTCGTCAAACGAAAATTTGGATTTTCTTGGTGGTCGTGATAGATAGGAAGCAATGATTGGTTAGTTGATGGTGTAGTGAACGATTTTTTTTGTCCGATCAGAATTTCTGATCGCTCAAACGATTTTTCGCTAGAAATTGGACCGTTAGTGGCCAGCTTCAGAGAGGCTTGGAATTGCAAGGAGCGAGACAAGTACAGATCAAATACCAAGTGAACCTTTAAAGTGGACCCAAATTAAAAATACAAGATTTCAGAAATAAAATCTATTTTCTAAATTATAATAATAAATAGCAGCCTTTTTTTCAGCTGCATGATGACAAATACAAAATATTTTACATTTATTGGAGGAACCCCTCCCCTTCCTTTCATATTGCCAAGACAGAATCCGGCAAACTAGTGGAGTAGGTGGTGTCCATCAAAGGAGGAATTGCTAATGGCTGCCACCTGTATAACACTAGTTATGCAAAGAGAAGGGTGAAAAGCATGCACTGAAATGCTCATAGGCTTGAAGGAGTGTTTATTTATCTTTGTATGTGTCAGAGTGGTGCAAATAAATATTTTGAATTAAAAAAAATGCTTGGTTTGGGTCCGCTTTAATAAACAAATCTGTTCTTGGTGATGAATCATACAGTGCAAAAGTATTCGGCCCCCTTGAAGTTTTCCACATTTTGTAACGTTACTGTCACAAACATGAATCCATTTTATTGAAATTCCATGTCAAGGACCAATACAAAGTGGTGTACACGTGAGAAGTGGAACAAAAATCATACATGATTCCAAACATTTTTTACAAATAAATACGGTAACTGCAAAGTTGGGTGTGCGTAATAATTCAGCCCCCTTTGGTCTGAGTGCAGTCAGTTGCCCATAGATGATGAGTGCTAATGACTAAATAGAGTGCACCTGTGTGTAATCTAATGTCAGTACAAATACAGCTGCTCTGTGACGGCCTCAGAGGTTGTCTAAGAGAATATTGGGAGCAACACCACCATGAAGTCCAAAGAACACACCAGACAAGCCAGGGATAAAGTTATTGAGAAATTTAAAGCAGGCTTAGGCTACAAAAAGATTTGCAAAGCCTTGAACATTCCACAGAGCGATTCAAGCGATCATGGAAGGAGTATGGCACAACTGTAAACCTACCAAGACAAGGCCATCCACCTAAACTCACAGGCCGAACAAGGAGAGCGCTGATCAAAAATGCAGTCAAGAGGCCCATGGTGATTCTGGACGAGCTGCAGAGATCTACAGCTCAGGTAGGAGAATCTGTCCATAGGACAACTATTAGTCAGGCACTGCACAAAGTTGGCCTTTATGGAAGAGTGGCAAGAAGAAAGCCATTGTTAACAGAAAAGCATAAGAAGTCCCATTTGCAGTTTGCCACAAGCCATGTGGGGGACACAGTAAACATGTAGAAGAAGAAGCTCTGGTCAGATTAGACCAAAATGGAATTTTTTGTCCAAAATGCAATGTGTGGCAAAAAACTAACACTGCATATCACTCTGAACACACCATCCTCACTGTCAAATATGGTGGTGGCAGCATCATGCTCTGGGAGTGCTTCTCTTCAGCAGGGACAGGGAAGCTGGTCAGACTTGATGGTTCACCTTCCAGCAGAACAACGACCCTAAAAATAAAGCCAGGGCAACAATGTAATGGTTTAAAACAAAACATATCCTTCTGTTTGAATGGCCCAGTCAAAGTCCAGATCTAAATCCAATTGAGAATTTGTGGCAAAATCTGAAAACTGCTGTTCACAAACGCTGTCCACTTAATCTGACTGAGCTGGAGCTGTTTTGCAAAGAAGAATGGGCAAGGATTTCAGTCTATAGATGTGCAAAGCTGGTAGAGACATACCCTAAAAGACTGGCAGCTGTAATTGCAGCAAAAGGTGGTTCTACAAAGTATTGACTCAGGGGGCTGAAGAATTACACACACACCACTTTGCTGTTATTGTTTTTATTTTTATTTTTTTAGGCTAATTACACACCAGGATGTTGCGTTTAGGGGACGTTATAGGGCACATAACGTGCCCCTAACGCAACGCCTGGTGCTCTCTGGTGTGGACGTCGAAGTGAGCCGTGTTGTGCAGCTCACTCTGGCATCCGTGATGCGTACTCTTGGACGCATGCGGCATCACGTGGTCCCGCCCGGCCAATCACCGCACAGAGCGGCCGCTCCAGGAAGTAAACACTGCATGTCACTGAATGCAGTGAATATTAATTATCCAAGTGCCCGGCCGCTCTCCCCTCCTCCCCAACATGACTGAGCATGTGCAAACAGTCTAACGCGGCTTAGCCGCGTAGAACGCACAGCATGCAGCACTTTGCTGCGTTACAATGTAACGCAACGTGGGCAGTGTGAACAGCCCACTTGTTACATTGCTGTGCGTTGGGGGAGCGTTACAGGCTGCACTAACGTGCGCCTGTAACGTCCCTGTGTGCAAGAAGGTTCAATGTTTGGAATCCTGTATGATTTTCATTCCACTTTTCACGTGTACACCACTTTGTATTGGTCTATCACGTGGAATTCCAATAAAATTGATTCACGTTTGTGGCAGTAATATGACAAAATGTGGAAAACTTCAACTTCGAATACTTTTGCAAACCACTGTATATATCATTTACGCATTTATCTCATAGGTTGTAACACATCCTCTGGTCAAGGAAACCTAAAGTGAAAGGAGTACAGAGTATTTTATGTTGTTTTGCATTGGAAGAAAATGTCAGTTGCTTTGCTGTATTGTTGGTCTTTAAAGAGGAACTCCAGTGAAAATAATGTAATTAAAAAACTGCTTTATTTTTACAATAATTATGTATAAATGATTTAGTCAATGTTTGCCCATTGTAAAAGATTTCCTTTCCCTGATTTACATTCTGACATTTATCACATGGTGACATTTTTCCTGCTGGCAGGTGATGTCCCTGGAAGTAGCTGCTGTTAGCTTTTTTGGTAGTTGGAAACAACTGTAAACCGCTATTTCCCACGAGGTTCACAGACAGGAAACTGCCAGGATCATGGTTTTCACAGTTTCCTGTGGGAGGGGTATCGCCACAATATCAGCCATACAGAGCCCCCTGATGATCCGTTTGTGAAAAGGAATGGATTTCTCATGTAAACGGGGTATCAGCTACTGATTGGGTTGAAGTTCAATTATTGGTTATGGTTTCTCTTTAAGCTTTAGCACTGTCAGTCAGACACTCTTAATTAGCAAACAACCAGTGAAATCAGAGCAGAGTTAGAATACTTGGTCTGCATGCTTATTCTGTGTTACTGACTCAGAACAATTATTAAAAGTAAACCATCACTAACACAACAAGGCAAATAATATTTTTAAGGGAATAAAAATGGAAGTCTCAGTATTCTTCTCACTGCAGGTTTCCTTTTCTGAAACCCTAACATTTCCCTTAAAGGGAACCTTAACTGAGAAGGATATGGATTTTTCCTTTTAAAATAATACCAGTTGCCCGGCTCTCCTTCTGATCCTGTGTCTCCAATACTTTTAGCCACAGCCCCTGAACAAGCATGCAGATCAGGTGCTCTGACTGAAGTCAGACTGGATTAGCTGCATGCTTGTTTCAGGTGTGTTATTCAGCCAATACTGCAGCTAATGAGATCAGCAGGACTGCCAGGCAACTGGTATTGCTTAAAAGGAAAAATCCACATCCCTCTCAATTTAGGTTCCCTTTAATGTGTTACATTTTACACAGTTCTAATGAGTATTTGGGTTTGAAATTCTTATAAAAACTCTGTCGTCCTTCCCAAGGAAAGAAGGTCCATGTGACCACTGGGAATCTATGGCAGCCTTCATATGTATGTCACTTTAGCCTTCCTATATTTCAGAAGCTTCACAGGAATATGATGAATGGAGTCATGTCACAAATATTAATGCAGTCACACTCACACAATATAAGTAGGAATATGCATTAGAGAGAGCTTTGTAATATTATTGTAGTGTTTGAAAATGAAAAAATGGAAGTTACCACAATGTAGTTAGTTGAACAGGTATACTAGAACAGCAATTTACACAGGTTATAGTCTGACATAAATAGGTACTGGTATGTTCCGCTGGTTATCTCCAATCCCTCCTACACTAGAGGCCTGGAAATTAAGAGTTCGAAAACACATCCCTTACAAAAGCGAATCTATTCTCACAGGAGATGTCCTAATACATTTAATAAAATTTGAGACAGATGGATTAATTACATTTAACCACTTAAGGACCAGCACAGATCAGGTGGCAGGCAGGGCGATCAGACTTCCCCCACTTTTTTTCCCACTAGGGGGATCCCCTGTTGCGGGGGGGGGGGGGTCTGATTGCCTCCGCTATGTTGTGCCTTCGGGGGGGGGGGAGCCTCAAAGCCGCCCTCCGCAGCGCTATTCCCCCCTCCCTCCCCTTCGCAATAAAGCGGTACAGGACAGCGATCCGTCCTGTACCGCCTCAGATAGGCTTCAGCCTATCAGATGGCGGAGATCCCCGGCCAATCAGAGGCAGGGGATCGTCGATCTCCTTTACGGCGCTGCTGTGATAGCAGCGCCGTATAATGTAAACACCGGGGATTACGTCCCCTGGTGTTTACATTTAGCTTGCGAGCCGCGAAAACAGGCTGTTCACGGAGCCCCCCGCCGTGAACTGACAGGAAACCTGTCGGCGTTGGCTGGTCGTTAAGTGGTAAATACAACAATACTAATATATTACTGTCTGGGATTCTGTGTTTAATTGTTAGAGTATTGTTAATACCCTCCTACAACTCTTGTTAACATGCTCCTTTTGCAATAACTGTTTTGTTATGCTGTATTTACTTATGTACCACTGTATAATGTACTGTAAACTTGCTCGATAAACTCTCTTGGTTGATGAAAAAAAATAGATACTGGTACATTTGTGACTCTTTCTCTATGTTGTAGTGAGACAAGGGAACGGCTGTGGAATTTATACCAGGAAATCCAAGGGTTGCCTGTGCCCGGACTCCTTGAACAATATGAAAAACTGATTGAGAACATGTCCTATGACCACCGTGTTCAACGACTTAACAATGAAAAGCTGGAGTCTGTCTTGAAAAGGTTTGTTTGTGTGTGTGTGCTTTGGGGGATGAATAGGTTGAGAGGACAAGGATTGAAAACCACCTTCCATGGTAACAGGATTGCCTTGGATGGGGGATATTAGATGGGCGGTATTGGGCAGAATACTGTGTCACCAACACAGCTGTAAAGCGGGACCTCTGTGTGATAGGACCTTTCATGCCATTTCGTCTCGGTTAAAACTACTAAAAAGTGTTTTTCTGTTTTACATGCTGCTTCACACTAACATTGTGTGTGTGTGGTCGGGTTAGACTTTTACTTTAATATTTTAGTATAAAGCCTATTTAGAATTGATTTTTTGTGTTGTAAAATGTAGCTTTCTGCAGTAGTTTGTGTATGCTCATTCTGTAAAATGCTTGTGACTAAACCATGCCCTTTCATGCATGAACAATTGGAGCAGGGAACTGCATGAGAGGTATTACAATACCTTTTTATGTTCAAGGCTTTCACAGTGTTCATACCCATTACTTCTGTGTTGGTAGTTAGCAAAAGCTTTGATTTAGTGCAGTGATCCAAAAAAACATATTTAGTGTTGTTACATTGAATAACTTGTGCACATAGAACCTCCAGGAAATATTATTGGTGCATAAAGAGGAGCTTCATTCATGTAATGTATTGTATATTCTGTTATATATTTTAAACAATCACTGTAACAAGGATTTAATTTTTTTTTGTTCTGGCCCATCATGTAACATTGTATGTGGGATATTAATCACATAGAACTGGGTTCGCTGACTTCAATTCAGCCTGCTTAAGATTTGCATAAAACTGGCCTTGTTTAAGATCTTTGATGCCTTTTTCCAAGCCTGTTAATTTGTTCCCCGATGCCTGCAGACTCATTGGGAAAAATACCTTTAGTTCAAACACTATGGCAGTGTTTAAAGGCCACTGTGCTAAGTTCCCTTAACCCTCCTGGCGGTATATTAAAAACCGCCAGGGGGCAGCGCAGCCATTTTTTTGATTTATTTTTTTTTTTTTTTGGAAATCATGTAGCGAGCCTAGGGCTCGCTACATGATAGCCGCTGCTCAGCGGCATCCCCCCAGCCCCGCCGATCGCCTCCGGCGATAGGCGATCAGGAAATCCCGTTCAAAGAACGGGATTTCCTGGAGGGCTTCCCCCGTCGCCATGGCGACGGGGCGGGATGACGTCACCGACGTCATGGACGTTGTGACGTCTAAGGGAGTCCCGATCCACCCCTTGCCGCTGTCTGGCGCTGATAGGCCAGGCAGCGCAGGGGTCTGGGGGGGGGGGGGGGGGGTTACCGCCAGGAAGGTTAAAGTGTATGAACAGTTTCACATTTTTTTTCCATCTCTGCTTCCTTCTCCTCTGCATAAGGTAAATGCAACATTTTTAGTCATTTAAAATCACTATTAAAGCGGAATATAACCCTGCATTTCAACTTTGCTCTAAAACATTATTTACAGCATATTATATGCAAAAAGCATTTTTTTTTTTACTAGACCAGCATTGGAAGGGTTAAACACAGAGGTTTAAAGGTGGAGAGATATGCAGAAGTTCAGATTGTTACATTCTATTTAGTTATATGTATCTATTGAGAAATGTTACACACTCTTTGGCTGTCCTCCAACTCCTTCTCAGTCAGAGAGATGAGTCACATTCAACACTTAGTTACATTTATGTAAACAAAATGTATCTATGTCAGCTTCGGATGCGTCTGCAGAAATCTCCAGGAACTTTAAAGCACTGTGTAACCCTTCCAATGCTGCTCTAGTAAAAAAAAAATGCTGGTTACATATAATATACTGTAAATAATGTTTTAGGGCAAAGTTGAAATGCAGGGTTATATTCAGCTTTAAGTCCTTTACACAGGAACATGGCACAATCTCTTGGGAAACCGTGTGAGACCAAGGGTGTGCAGATACGTTCCTCAGCTATGCAGGGGGAGGAGGGTCGGTGGAGTGGCTCAGACTGGGCGAGGTGAGTAAGGAGAGCAATGCCCTCAGCCAGCGTTTGGACAAGTCGATCCACCTAATGGATGTCTGATGATCAAAAGTAAAGCTAGGCATACATGGGTCGATTATATGGCCTGATATACCAAGAATCTCCATCTCTCTCCAATTAGTTTTATTTGAATGTGATTGATTCCTACACCACACGGCACATTCAATCTTGATAGATTTAAGCAGAAATCTATTAAAGAGGAGCTGTCAGCCATACTACCTCAGAGAACCCCCCACATAACCCACATATATAATTAGATAAATACTTGCTCTACTTACATAACATATCTATTGCACTGTCCACATTTTGATTTTAGTGATTTTTCTACAGTAAAGTAGGACAAAGAGAAGATCCTTCTTAGCATTTCCCATTTTAGCTGTTGCTATTTTGAAGCCAATCCTGATGTAATTTCCTCCCTTACTCTCCTCTGCCTGATTGTGTAGGTACTGCCAGCCCTTCACTACAGAAAGTTCATTGTCTCAGCATGAGAAATATTGGCCAATCAGAGAGGAACAGAGGTGTGGGAGGGGTAAATGGGAGGGAAAGAGGCTTCAGCCAATCAGGCTGCATTAGTTAAGTTTTGTGTACCAAATTTTGTGTGTACTAAAGAAGTCAGGTAAACGGTAACAGTAAAAAAGGGCGCAGGAGGCTAGTGGACAAATCGGGCGCCGCCATTCACTCCCATAATAAATATCGTTTAATGGGCGCCCGATAGGAAAAAAGGGCGCCGGAGAAAAATAACGTTTTAAAAGCGGCGCCCGGAGACTTAACGTTTTATTACTGCTTCTCATGATTACACATTATTTAATGATTTATACATTTTTTAATATTATTTTTAAACGAAAAACAGTACAATATTTTTTTCAAACATCATTTTTAAACGAAAAACAGTACAAATTTTTTTTACATTATTTTTAAACGAAAAAAACGCACAATATGTTTTTGAAACGTTATTAATGCTTATCACAGGGGGGTCTTAGGTTTAGGCACCAACAGGGGGGTCTTAGGTTTAGGCACCAACAGGGGGGTCTTAGGTTTAGGCACCAACAGGGGGGTCTTAGGTTTAGGCACCAACAGGGGGGTCTTAGGTTTAGGCACCAACAGGGGGGTCTTCGGTTTAGGCACCAACAGGGGGGTCTTAGGTTTAGGCACCAACAGGGGGGTCTTAGGTTTAGGCACTAACAGGGGGGTCTAGGGGTTAGGGGTAGGTACAGGGAGGGTTACTTAGTAAAAAAAATTTTAAACGTTATTATACGTTTCACTATTTAAACGAAAGATTAACGTTTTTACAATTGCCGATTTAATGCACATTATTTAATGATTTATAACTTTATAAAACATTAATTTTAATCGAAATACAGTACAATACATTTTTAAACGTTATCCATGCTTATCGTTTAAAACCCCGCGCCCTTTTTTCCCAGCGCCCCTTTTTAACGTACGCCAGGTAAACTGAGGTATGATCATTTATCAACAAGAAAAGTAATAGTGATTTTAACTTTTGGATTGCCTGGGTAGCTTTTACTTGTTTACCAGATAAAAATAAAGAATTGATTTTTGATTTTATGCTCGACAGTTACACTTTTAACGACCAGCTAACGCCGATAGGCGGCGCCTGGTCGTTAGTGGTATAGCATGGAAACTTTCCATGCCAGTTCACGGAGGGTGTCTCCGTGAACAGTGTGCGAGCCGCCGATCGCGGCTTGCACACGTGATGTAAACACGCGGGGAAGAAATCCACGCTGTTTACCTCATACGGCCCTGGTGTAATCCTGATCGGTGCTGCGGGCAGCACCGATCATTAGAAATTCGCCTGGTCCTTAAGTGGTTAACCTGCTGAGCGGTCTGGACGAGCTCAGCTCGTCCAACACCGCCAGAGGCTGCCGCTCAGGCCCTGCTGGGCCGATTTTAATGAAATAAAAAGCAGCACACGCAGCCGGCACTTTGCCAGCCGCGTGTGCTGCCTGATCGCCGCTGCAGCGCGGCGATCCGCCGCGTGCAGCGGCGAAAGAGGGTCCCCCCAGCCGCCCGAGCCCAGCGTAGCCGGAACAAACAGTTCCGGCCAGCGCTAAGGGCTGGATCGGAGGCGGCTGACGTCAGGACGTCGGCTGACGTCCATGACGTCACTCCGCTCGTCGCCATGGCGACGAGGTAAGCGAAACACGGAAGGCCTTATTGCGATCGGAAGAACGCCTCCGGAGCGCCCTCTAGTGGGCTTTCATGCAGCCAACTTTCAGTTGGCTGCATGAAATAGTTTTTTTTTTATTTAAAAAAAACCCTCCCGCAGCCACCCTGGCGATTTAATCAGAACGCCAGGGTGGTTAGGATCAATCTAACCACAGTTAATAATCAGTCCAAAATTGAAGTTGAGCCTGTCAGATATCAAGCAATACTTACCCATTTCTGTGAACGAAGATACCCTTTAAACACTATGCCGCACTGCTACTTTACCTTTTACTCACGTTTGTCTTTCAGGACTGAGGAGAAAACGGCCATGCAGATGGCAGAGTTGGAAGAAGATTTACAACTTCACCTTGCCAAAGTTGAAGGCCAAATACGTGGAGAGGTACCTTTCCCTTAACTATAAGAGACCTGTTTTAGAATGGGCAATGTTGAAAGTGTGGCATTCCATGGCAGCCAATCAGGATTGTGGTTTTGCTGGTCTAGCTGCAGTGATCTGAAACTGACTGCAGTGAGTTATGTCAGAGAATCCTCTGTGGTAGTAACATACACCATAGTGTAGTAAATAGCAGAGCAGGAGGATAATACTGTTGTCTGTGTGATTTAAGTTTTGGTCTAACTTCACAATGTTTCAGTAATTTTCCAGAAAAGATGTTTTTAACTAGCTTAAGTTTGTAAAATCTTAACAAGTCTATACTAAATACTCAATGAGTGCGTTGTGATTAATATGCAGATCATAGTTATCATTAAATAATTGTTTTTCTCCCATTATTCCGATGAATTCATTTTTCTATGAAATATGAAATTAGCATGGTATTTACCATCATTACTCTATGGCACTTTGAGTGGCTGTGCATCTGTGTATGAAGCATGCATGTTTTCTGTAATGCGTGTGCTTTTTTTCCCCACCAGGAACGACACAGACTTACAGCTGCTATTCAGGAGTTACAGAGGAAGCATGACATGGAGAAGTCAGACCTGCAGGCCAGGATTGACAGGATGGCAAAGGTAGTTTGACCAAGTGTGTTATTAATGGCTGACTAATTGTCTTACTGAGCCTCTACAGCTCAGGGTTGCCACTATCATATCTTTATACAGACTCTGGGGCTGTGTGCGCAAGCAGGGCATTTTTTTTTAAATAGGCTAATTCATGGGACACGCCTATGTTTTTTAGCTCCTGTTTTTTTTTTGTCCCCATTCCTCCATAACATGTCCTTATTATAGTGTTTCTGTTCCATTGCCCCCTGTGACATATCTATCTACAGTTTCACCCTACATTTCTTGCTGCTCTTTTCCATGGATGGGAGCTATGCAGCTTACTCTCCTCCTACTACCAAAGGAAGAGATTGGCAGTGAGAGGTGAAGGGCACTGCTGAACTCAATTAGCTCACCTGTATAATTTACTGATGCCATCAGACGGCACCTAATTCCTTAATACGGCTAGTGGATTCTTGCTTTGATATGATTGTACAGCTTACAGTTTCCAACTTCCCGCTGCGGTGGAGTCTACCTTTTAGCTAGGACCGGAAGACTTGGAGAAAATATTGTCATATATTTAAAGGTAAAAATGTGTACTGTAATATTTACAGAAAAAAAGTTGAGGACCCTAAAAAGAGCATAAACTGGAATATAAAAGGGGAAAAAATTGGAAAGGGTGTTTTTTTCCCCTCCATGTAGTCTGATTGTCTTATGAAGTCTATTACAGCGCTGCAGTCTTTATTGTGGTGCTATGATTACAGCTGATGACCTGGCAGAAGAGGGATTGGTAGGGTCGAATAAGTGCTGTCAAGTATCTTTTTTTAAACTCCCAGGTTTCAAACAGTGCCAGGACAGCCTCCACCCTTGATCACTAGGGTTACAGCTAGGTTAAAAGTGTTTTACAAGTATTCTTGGGATTCTTTCACATCAAAATCCTACTTCTCTAGAACCATTCCTTCTACTTTTCACATAAACTTAGGATACGTCATGCAGATACTGGACTTCCACGGACATCTATAGACTGAAATTACCAGTGGAATGTGATATGTTCTCTTAAAGAACGAGGGTCAGCCATACTATCCCAGGAGGAAAAATAACACATACAGTAGAAAAAACTTCTTTTACTTACATATGTATTGTACCGTCCATATTTTGATTTCAGTGCATTTTATGTAGTAAAGAGAAAACTGTACCAGGCATTTTCCATCTGTATTGCTTTTTGACTGAAGCCAATCCTGAAGTCATTTCCTCCCCCTCCTCTGCCTGAAATGGTGTATGCAGAACTGCACTGTCATATCTAGTTTGCTTTGCAAATATATGTGAACAGAACATAGATCAGATTTCAGCAGCTTCTGCAAAGGGGTGAGGTGATTTTACTTCTATTTCCCTTCTCAGCTCTGTCACACTGAACTGACCTCAGCCAATCATAAAGGAGCAGGAATTTGGGAGGGGAAGAAGGGAAGATAACAAGGCTTTTTTTTCTCCCTCTCAGGCAATTTTACAAGAAAAGAGCCAAGCTGACTGAGCTAACATTCATTACAGCAGACACATTTATGATTATATTGGAATGTTTGCAATGCAGGTCAGGATTTAGACTGCATAATACACACAGAGCTGTGGGTAATAGGAATTTGATTTTATGGCTGACAATCCCGCTTCAACTATCTGTAAATTGCCAACAATAGGTGTGGTATCAAATAAATGTTTAAGTGGTTCTCTGTATTTCAGGCAATTGAATGTGAATGCAAAACTGCTCCAATTAATCACATGAAAAATATGAATACAATATATTTCTGGTTATTACAAGAGGTCTTACAGTGGTTAACTCCTCTTCACAACTTAATGATACGATTCATTTACTTGTATAATGGAGACTTAACAAACTCTTGAAGTAGACCTGCCAAGGCTTAAATGGACACTGTCCTTAGTTTAGTGTTAACATAAAAAAAATAGTTTATGTACACATACTTTTTTTATTTTCTTCAACAAAGAGCTTTATTAAAAGAGAGCGAACATTACAGATTTGCCAAATAACAATCAATACTCAATAAGGGAATAAGAAAAAGGGTGACACGGTAATAGTCATATACTTCAAGATGTAACATAAAAACAGGCATAGTAAACATTGTGACCATATATAGACAATGATAAAATATGTAATAGACAAGGCGATGTAAAAGGGTCTGTGAATTATACAATGACTAAATGGGTCCTTTAAGGGAAAACCAGGAAGACCATAGGTCCCACACCATTTCAAACTGATCATGTACACATACTTTTTTCTGCGTACTGTAGTATTTTTAGCCATGATGACCTAAACACTTGTGTATTCCGTAGTGGTCAGCCTATGGTAGGTGAAGTGTACATTATAACGTGCTCTACACGAGCAAGATTGTCTGCGGAAAACTGCAACCATTTTCCATGATGCAAGTGTGATCCCAGTCTAAGGATGCTCACTGTTAATGGCTGTAACAGCGATGATTTACAAAAGGCAGGCACAGATTGGCTCAGGGAACACATTTATCCTTGCACCAATCAGTGCTGCCGTGGGAGGAGTCAGAAGCACACGTGAATGCATGCCCATCCATCATCTGTATGTGGGATACAGTGCTGCAATAAACTATCCCATCCCTCAGTCATGGAAGGTTCACCCCTTGTTTTCAAAAGTCAGCAGGGGACAATGTACATGCTGTATATACAATTCCCTGAATGGTGTAGCCTAATGTTATATTTTCCAAACTAGAAAGATCTTATTTTTCCTTTCTGTTGTTTATGTAATGAGCTTGACAGCTTCCATATATATTGTTAGCGTGTTAAAATATGTGCATTTGGAAGCAAATGCCTAATTAGCCATGTTTTATTGGAGCTGCCATACGTGCAAACTACAAAATCAATTACAGTGATTACTACAGTGTCCAAGCTATGTCCTGCTTAATTCTACAGAGAGCATGTCTTGGCCTACATTCTTTGTTTATGTTGCTCATAAATAAAGCTGAAAGGAAATAAAGACATCAGGTGAGGCACTGTTTACCCAGCATGCCTTTCTGTGGCAGAACTGCTTTAGGATATGCGACTTATGTGGCCAGGCAGGTTTTTCATTTATGTGAGTGAGTAAAAATTCCTCACTGCGTGCTCATTACTGCATACCTGACTTCAGAGCTCTTAAACTGCTGGGCAATCTTAGCAGCACAAATAGAAAGTCAGTTGGGATATCTGATCAATGCTGGCATTTCATAAGTGGCATATGTAGCTAGATTTAAAATGACTAAATGTTAATGTATCCATGGGGAAATTACAGATTACCCAGTTTCCATGTCCCTAAAATAGCGTGTAAAGGGGAGAAGTGATTATAAAAATGATCTGTTCACTCAAATTCCTCAGAACTTGTTAAACCATTCATGTCTTTGACTATTTAAATCCAGTAACCTTAATTCCAACTTTTTTTTTCTAGACTGTACAGAAAAAAAAGAGAATCCTGAACACTTTTGTTTGTGAGAACTGAGCTCAGGTTTCTAGAGCTACATTGATGAGCAGATAAATCATTTTGCTGTCATACCATCATGATTTTTGAGTACAAGGACCTATCTTACCCATAGAAGTACAGACAGCCCCCTACTTACAAGCGATTCGAGTTACAAATACATTTTTGGACTTACAAACAAAATTGTCTCCATGTACAAAATATACAGTACTGTTTTGGAATTGCTTCTATTTGTTATATTTTACAGTACTGTATAAACTGCTGTTACACATTTTGGACCAAAACCTCTGGTCACTTGAAGGACGAGAGGCTTTCTTTTCTTTTTTTCTTTTCCTGATCATGGTGATTGGCTCACCGTGATCAGAAGGTCAGGAGCCAATGAAAACTGCTCCTGACTGATGCTTGGATCTTGGCAGAGATATGTGGCGGCGGGGACAAACTCTCGAAATGTAATTTGGATGTAAGTAGGGACCACCTGTAAACAGTTTATTCTTTCATTGGAGTCTTTCGGAAAAGGTTCATTATAACTTATTAGTGCATGGATTATGTGTATACCTTTTTTGTTAAATTAGATTTTTTGGTTACATTTTTTTTTCACTGGTTTATCTCCTCTAAGGCTAGCTTCACAGTGGGATATTGCGTTTTGATGCGACGTTAAAGTTTCAAAGTCGCATATAGCAGATATATTAGAGCGTACAGGCAATGAAAAGTATGCATCCAAGTCATTACTGAGCATGTGCAAACAATCTAACACAGCTAATAACATGTATAACGCACTGCATGCAGTAATTTCACTTAACGTGCAGCAATAGACACCAACACAGCGTGTGTACTGTGAAAGGCGCATTGATGTTTCATTGCAGTGCGACATTCTGCGTTAAATTTTGTTTTAACGTGCAACTTTAACGTCCCACTGTGAACTTAGCCTGAATGTTAATAAGCAAGGGACAAATTCTTTTCAGCCTCCTTGTAGCAACAAAGCTCTTGTCCGACTGTAGCCCACAATGCTTGTAAAGATCAAACTATTTACATATGAAGCCTGGAGAGAACCAGTGTATGTGTATAATGTAGCTTCAGAACTCTTGGCTTCACCAGTGGTCGACCTTGCAGAAAAATAAGCTGTAAATACTGCTTTGTTTATGGATCATTCACAAGGGCATCCACTGCCCAAGGCATTGTCAGACAGCTGAAGGTCATCCCAGGAGGTGCATGGTAGGTGGGGCGGGCACCTGTATATGCTGGGCTGCCCACGAATCTGGCACATGGTCAATGTCTGTACAACACCGCACTGGTGGCCAGTCACTGCCATGTTGATTTTGTGTGTGTAGTGCATTTCATTATTTTTTACTAAGTAACTGGCAGGTACTCTATTAGTGGCAGGAATGCTGACATACTGCCACTTATAAAGCTTCGCCTGAATGAGCCTTTAGTTCCCAAACTTTGGAGTTGAGATATGGGGGTCCACACTGTGCTTGAAGGGATCAGAAGCAGGTTGGTAATAGCCACTGAAATGACGGGTTGGCTTTCCTTGCTTACTTCAATTGGCATAAAAAGACTTAGTAATAACTACAACTCTTCTAAGTGAAAGAAAGTAGATTTGCATAAACAATACAAGCACAAAATTACCGGTAATGCTGTGATATAGCTTTCCGACAGCCCACACTCCTGATTACAGGCAGAGCTTTTTGACATTTCTCATAGTCTTTTGTGAATAAATGCTGTTTTTTTAGTTGTAAGCTGGGGTTTTTATAATGTTTTATTTGTATCATAGCATATAGATGAGCAGAGGGTCCAGGAAACAAAAGAAGAAAGCACTAAGCTGAGAAACCAGATCTTTGACCTCTCTCAGGTAAGCCATTTGTACAAAAGTACTGTATATTACAGATCTATGCATCATACAAGACCGCCTTTCAACGGATTTTCATGTGGTCTTCCGTGCCAGTGAAATTCCAGCAACCTGCAGTTCTGAACAGCTGATGCTACAGTTTTGCAAACATCAAGACTCATTTGACTCATTAATCGTCTCCTCTACTGGAGCGAGGACATTTTTGCAAAGTATAAATGGGATTCATTGTAGCCTTAATAGTACAACAATTGATTACTTGCTGATAAATGCACCACACACTTACACTGGATCGTAAAAGCATCAATATAGTTTTGTACTGTTTGATGCACTATAAGTCTAAAAACCTTCTGATTGGTCACTCCTTTTTAAACTTTTGAATTGATTGGCAGTAAATAGATGTTTAGCATATTTAGTCAAGGTGACCAAATCTTCAAGAAAAATCTGTACTGTGCTGTACTGATCACCTGCAGAGAGGAGGGGGAGGAATGCACTGTGAAGATACTGCTGGCTGTATTGTACTGCTGGCTGCCTCACACCACTGGCTGGACAGAATGATAAACCTGTGCTGTGTATGGTCACCAGCAGAGGGGAGGTGGAGGAATGCACTGTGAAGATACTGCTGGCTGTCTCACTCACAGTACTGGCTGGACAGAATGATAAACCTGCGCTGTACTGATCATCTACAGAGGGGAGGTGGAGGAATGCACTGTGAAGATACTGCTGGCTGCCCTGTGCTGTTGGGGTGTCTCACTCACAGCACTGGCTGGGCAGAATGATAAACCTTTGGTGGTTAAAACATTTTACAAACTTTGGGGTTAATTCACTATAACAAATAGTGTGCCTTTTGTCAGAGTTAGCATGCCTTGTCAGTTAGCATGCCTTGTCAGTTAGCATGCCTTGTCAGAGTTAGCATGCCTTGTCAGGGTTAGCATGCCTTGTCAGGGTTAGCATGTCTTATAAGAGTAGCATAGTGAGCGCTACGAATATATACCTGCTAAATGGCAATGAGAGCTCCACCCGTCCTGCCCTGAGCCCCTACGGGTCCAATCACTTTAAAGGACATTATCCGCGCACTTTGATTGGCCCAGTAGGCTGCCTGTCACTTGACAGGCAGTCTATTGGGCTAATCAAAGTGCGAGGATAATGTCCTTTAACCTCCTGAGCGGTATGGACGAGCTCAGCTCGTCCATCACCGCCGGAGGCTGCCGCTCAGGCCCTGCTGGGCCGATTTTTATCAAATAAAGTGCAGCACACGCAGCCGGCACTTTGCCAGCCGCGTGTGCTGCCTGATCGCCGCCGCTCTGCGGCGATTCGCCGCGAGCAGCGGCGAAAGAGGGCCCCCCTAGCCGCCTGAGCCCTGCGCAGCCGGAACAAAAAGTTCCGGCCAGCGCTAAGGGCTGGATCGGAGGCGGCTGACGTCAGGACGTCGGCTGACGTCCATGACGTCACTCCGCTCGTCGCCATGGCGACGATCTAAGCAAAACAAGGAAGGCCGCTCATTGCGGCCTTCCTTGTTTATTATGGGCGCCGGAGGCGATCGGAAGAACGCCTCCGGAGCGCCCTCTAGTGGGCTTTCATGCAGCCAACTTTCAGTTGGCTGCATGAAATAGTTTTTTTTTAATTAAAAAAAAACCCTCCCGCAGCCTCCCTGGCGATCACAATAGAACGCCGGGGAGGTTAAAGTGATTGGACCCGTAGGGGCTCAGGGCAGGACGGGTGGAGCTCTCGTCATTGCCAGTTAGCAAGCATAAGTTTATAGCGCTCGCTATGATACTCTGATAAGGCGGGTTAACTCTGATAAGGCACGCTATTTGTTATAGTGAATCAACCCCTTTAAATTTATACAATGTTGAGATTCTGTGTACAATTGCCAAACTCACAGTGTATGATGATTTGAAAATCATTTAGAACCTTATATTTATTTGAAAATTGTACAGACATGATGTTTCAATGTGGAAACTGAGACCCTTTATTTTTTAATGAAAAATATATACATTGGTTTGTGAACCCTATACATTTTTTGTATCATTTATGACTGCCACCTGAAGCATCATAAGATTTTCCAACTAGTTAAAAGATGAAGAAAATGTATTCTCACACTAAATACTGCGAGAACAATTCACTTCTGCCGCATGGTGATTAGGTTTCCTCCTACTTTTTGGACTTTAGATTTAAAAATCTGATGAGGATTTAGGTCACATTCCTATATAGGTATAAAAAAATTAAAGGGTACATAAACTTTCAAGCTCCACTGTATTATTATTTTGAATTGGCAGCAACACGACAAAAAGTTTGGGCAGCAGGAGACTAAAGACTGTGTAGTACATTTAAAAAAAACGGATGGAACATCACACAATTAATTAGGTAACATGCAACAGGTCTGTAACTTGAATGGATATAAAGGAAAGAATTCAAGAGAGGCTGAAACGATGACTCACTAATTATATATGTGCTGCTGCATATTTACAAAGCAAAAAATGTCTGTGCACATTGCATAGCCTGCAATGGCATACAGGGATTAACTAACTGTCCAAACCACTGGCAATGGCAAATAGCAGGCAAAGCTGCTATATACACACAGTCTACAATACAGGAATATATTTAAACATTCTCTGATGGTTTTGTCAGAGAAAATGCTTATAAATGTGCTACGATGAAATCTTGCTTCTTTGTTTTTTTTCCCCTACCACTGTTCTGCCATGATCTGTTGGGTGTATGGTGCGATTGCAGTACATTTGTGTTTGCAATTTACGCTGGGAGAAGAAATGAGTAGGAAAATATTTTAAATTGTGGAAAAATAGCATAGTGGTGCTTTCCTGTAGTCTATACAAAGGAGAGGATTGCACAAAAATGCAACATGACGGCAATTATGATCGGGAAAAATATATATGATAAATGCTGAATAAATATTTCCCTGATCAAAAAATCTGGAAGCATCAGTTTTACCACCTCGCTGCAATCAATATCGATCAGAGTTCAAATGTAATTTAGACCGCCACTAGCATTTACCGCTTACTACTTGTAGTATGTAGGTATGGGAACATGTACTGTTGTGTGCAGCCCCTCTCCTACAATATCGGAACTATTAAAATAACTAGTAGACCCAAGCCCGTTTAAAAACGGGCTCTAGGGTCTGTTTCTCGCCGTGGCCGCAGCATGTTACTGCGCACGCGCGCACACCCCTGGCCGCCCGCTCACACGCCTGCCGACTCCCTGGCCCCGTCGTCCTGTCTCTGTGAGGCTGGGTCCGTACTGTGCATATGCGCAGTAGCAAAAAGCACAGACCAGCTACACAGAGACAGCACACGCAGGGACACAGGGGTTTCATTATAGAGGATGCCTAGTGTATGTCTAGTAATAATGCTGTGTTTCTGAATGCCTTCCCTGCCAGTTGAGTTTGAACTTATTAATGCTGCTAGAATTTATTAATGCTATTTTTAGCCCACAAACATTATCTCCATTGTGCTTACAGAATACGAGGAAGTCCCCAAACTTCCCGTCACATCCTGGTCAGTACTTGTTCCTCTTGGCAAATCCTACACTAGCTATTACACATAAAGGTACATTGAAATAGCCCTCTGAAAGAATATCACAGTTTTCTCCGCGACTCTTGTGGGCAGCTGTATTTAGAGCAGGGAACTTTATGTAATGCTGCTTTGTGTTATCTGTCAGCATTATGGTTGTAACCAATGAGGTGTAGTGCCCAAGGCAGGTTTCCTGTGTTTGTACTGGGCACGTTTCACTGCAGAGAAATATTTGCTCTCTGATTCACACACTGAACTTGTGAAAAGATCTTTCTGAAGCTACTTACGGTGCATGTTCCTGCAGATGCGATCCTTCCTCAAGGCGTGTTACTTTATTACACATGAGCTATACACACTTTACATTCTCCTTGGTTTGTAATGATTGTTCAGGATCGTTTCAGTTGGAAATCTCAAGTGCATACAGGTGTCCTCTGCAATACTTGCCTTCTCTGTAGAAATCTGTCAAGTTGGATTGCTGTCTCCATATTTTTATTCTTTCTACATTGTAAAGATGGGGGTAAAGAGGCGCCCAATGAAGTGTAAAAGGTTTAAAAGCACACTTAAATCTAAAGCTTGAGGTGGCTTAACTCATAGAAGACAACTCACTTAGAGAAGAAAATATTATTTTCTATTTTATTTTCATTCTCGAAGTGAGTTGTCTTCTATGAGGTAAGCCACCTCAAGCTTTAGATTTAAGTGTGTTTTTAATGTTTTTAAACCTTTTACACTTCATTGGGCGCCTCTTTACCCCCTTCTGTGTTATACTCCGATATTGATTCTCATTACTTTGTGGTGCATCTATACTGATATAAACAGTATTGAAGCTTAGGAGATCTGGGCCCCAGTGCAAGTTTTACATTGCGCCCCCTCAAGCACTCTATACATAACAATTGATATGGAGCATTAAAACCTGCCAAGGACAACTGCAGTTTCAAAGGGGTGTAGGCTGGGGAGGAGAACAATGTATTAATGGTTACAACTAATCAAAGCGCACATAGAGGTGATCATTACCAGCTTAGCATCAATGCTCCTTTTTGCTACGCCACTGGATAAAAAAGTTTCTTCAATATTATATATTCATGTTTGTGTTCTAAAAAGTGGGACAATTTTGTTGAACGGCATTCTACATATACACGTTTTTATATTTCTTTTACTATGTTCCTTATGTAGGAAAATGAGCTTCTAAAACGGAATCTGCTAGAGACACAAACCAGCATCTCCCTTTTACAGACTGAACTGGACAGGCTAAAAAATGACTTTTCTGATCAACAAATGCACCATGAAAGGTAAGGGAGAAAATGTATGTCTATAGCAGTTGTTGTGGCCCCAATTTAATTTATAGGGAACCCTAAAGCGGATCCGAGATGAAAAACTAACTATAAAAAGTAACTTGTCTATATATCTAATCTATTACACAGCAAATCTAGCTGCAAACAGCTTTAATAGAATATGATTATTTCTTCCTGTGATACAATGGCAGCAGCCATGTTTGTAAACATTACACAGAGGCAGGCTTATCTGCAGCTTGAGCAAAAAAACCTAATCTCCCCTCCTCCTCCCTCCTCCCCTCTGCCTCTGAAATCTCTGGCTAGTAATACCTACCCCTCCTCCTGCCCAGACTGAGCTCCCATGAGCCCTTGCTACTGTCTGAAAGTGCCTTGGCTCTCTTAAAACCTGTGGGCGTGGCTTGTTTAGTTTATATGGGATTAGAGTATTAAAACAAAAACATAAAAGTATTTGGCTTGAGGAATACCCTATAAAAACAATAGGAAAGGAACACCAATTTATGCAATGAGTAAAAGTTCATCTCGGATCCACTTTAAAGAGTACCTAGGACGGTACACACAGCATTATTTACACTTACCTGAGGGTTCCTCCAGCCCCATGAGGTGTGTGGGCTCTCTCGTCGTCCTCCCCAGCCGCTCTTTTCTCCCATGTAACCCCCGGTATTCTTCTCAGTCTGGGTCCGTTGTTTTTGTTTTTTTCTGCGCATGCCCAGCCATAAAACACCTACCTGGCATAAAACTGGCCTTTTTTTTGAGCAGAGAGATAAAAAAAAGTCAATAGTTCACATATTTTAGCACTCAGAGACACAGTACACCATATTTTCAGCTGAAAAAAAAAATCTACTTTTTTGAAGAGCAATTCAAAACCTGTGTGATCCAGTGAACTTGGACTGGATTCTTTAAAAACTGTCTGTTATTTTTGTTTCTCATCTGTGTCATATCGGATCATAATCAGGTCTGCTAAAAGGTTAGTGAAATGGTAACTGTACAATTATAGAAGTTTATACAGATTACGTTTTGTAATAGTTCCTGTACTTTATGGATCTGTTATAATACATACTTTATATTTCACTGACCTTTTAGCAATCCTTGCTAAGATCTGATATGAAAGTTGCAGAATTTTGCCACCTAACTGCTAAGAATGTTTTAAAGCACCTGGCCCAGGTTTTCTTGGATCATACAGGTGCTGCACTGCTTTCTAACGTAGTAGTTTAGGGCCTGTGTATGGAGCACTAGTGGGCACTATTACATTGAATGTAAAAAGACTTGGTAAAGGAGGGAGTTTAATTTCTGTTGCTTGGAATTTATCTTGTAGTTTCAGTGTATGTTTAAGTCACGGTGTACAGTCATTACGTAATAGGTTGGCCATAGGCAGACTCTAAAATATCACTCTTTAAGTCACAAGCCAGTGATTTTGACTGAGACAATCTTACAAAGAAGACAGAGGTTTAAAATCTGGTCTGTGTGGACTCGCTGCTGATTGACGTCAGCTGAGTCACATGATCGAAAGATTGCAATCTCTGGTCCAGCCAGAAGCTCAGCAAGATGGTAACCTGATCTCTTGACTGTTGATGATTGATGGTGTGCTTATTATCATGTACACATGCTTATACTGCTGTTCTTCTTCTCTTCTCTTTCTTTTTTTTTTCAATTGAAAACAGAGAAAAGGAGCTGCTGAAATCCATGATAGAGGAAAGCACAGGATACACTAACCAAATTCAGATACTAAAGTGAGTTGAATATAAGTTCCTGACATTCTGTAATTTGAAAGCTCTGTGTGTACTAGAATTGGGCAGGTGTTTTTTTGGGGGGCTGGGGGGGGGGGGGGGGGGGTTTATTGGGTTTCCAAAGTAACAGTTCATTAAATTGAATTTAAATTCAAGTATAACATTACAAAGAATGACCCTAGGGCCCCCTGAGCCTCCAGAACCCGTGCCTCAGCAATCGGCACAGCTACTCATATTGCCCTTAGCGGAGAGGTGGTCAGAGGATACTCACGGTAATCCATCCATGCTGGCCATTTGGTAACAAAAGCCTTGGTGTTGTCTTGTATTGTGGTGTAAAGATCTTCCACTTGCATGAGGTTATTTAATTCTTTAAATAATTCCACCATGGTAGGTACTGGTTTGCCAATACCTGGCAATCTGTAATATCACAGCCACCAAAAGCTGTGAAGTGAGAGACTTTTAATTAGAAGAGATCTTGCCACATAAAAGTGTGAGCAAAGCTGTGGCTAATAAGTGTATGAGTTCACACTAGAGATGTTGGTGAATCTTAAATACTTTTTGCCAGAATGTTTGTATTTGGGAATATTACCACCATATATGGAAATAGGAGTAAGGAGCTTCAAAGCCTCTCCTGCGAATAGGACAGGTTTTAAATGCAGGATATCTTCCTAGAAGTGGCAGAAAAATTAATAATTATTAAAAACTGCAGCAGAAAATGCAGCAACTAATACAAGATCTCATTAACCTCCCTAGCGTTCTGGACGAGCTGAGCTCGTCCAGTGACGCCGGAGGGTACCGCTCAGGCCCTGGTGGGCCGATTTGAATAATTTTTTTTTAAACATGCAGCTAGCACTTTGCTAGCTGCGTGTTTCTCCGATCGTCACCGCCAATCCACTGCTACCCGCTGCATAATAGGGCCCCTCCCTGAGACCCCATGCGCAGCCTGACCAATTAGTGCCAGGCAGCGCTGAGGGGTGGATCGGGACTCCCTATGACGTCATGACGTCGATGATGTCATTCCGTTCATCGCCATGGCGACGGGGGAAGCCCTGAAGGAAATCCTGTTCAGAGCGGGATTTCCTGAAGGGCATGATCGCCGGCGGCGATCGGAAGGGTGCGCGGGAATCGTCAGGGAGGGGGGTATCATGTAGCTAGCGATAGGCTAGCTACATGATTAATAAAAAAAAATTAGGTTGAAAAAACCACGTGCGGCTGCGCAGAATCAGAACGCCAGGGAGGTTATAGTGAATATGAGCTTTTAAAAGCAAACAAGGTATTCATAGGGGAATGCAGCTAGTACTGCATGTGCTACTATCTCACTTATACTATGTATACTGTATTGTGGTTCTGTTATGGGTCACAACTCTCAGCATGATAATTTGGGATCTCAGGGTTTCATGCTAAGCATTTGAAATTGCCCCCCTCCCCATGTGACTTTGCTAATGCTTGGTGATTGACCAAACATCATGCTGGATGAAGGGACTTACAACACAACTGGAGGGTGTTGCAGCAGGCTGGACTCTGCAACTGTGTTGGATATTAAAATAGGTAAAGCTGGTGCATATCAATTTACAACAGTTTTTTATGTCTCATAGTTACCATTCATCTTGGATCTCCGTTCTTCCACATAATTGGAGTTCCCAGAATTTAGCAGACAGAAATAAGCAACCTGTCTTCCAAGAAAATAAAGCTAGATGTTTAGCCAGATACCTATATTTCCACTATGTATATTGTAAGTTCACCACCAATATATGATTAAAGTTACAGTAGGTCAAACTCAGAATGAAAATGTTAAATCGTTATTTTTCTGCCTATAGTAGCCAATAAAAGGCAATTTTGCATTACCTACACTACAGGAAACTGTAGTTCACTGTGATAGACAACAGAACCCTTTAGGTTGGATGACGACTGTTGTCGGCGACGCCTCTTCCTGCCGGCGGATGTGCACGACCTCACGCGATGCTACACGCCGGGAGCGAATGAGACTTTAAGTGATCCCGGTACTTTGTATGGGAGTTCTCAGGAATCTTAACGATCCGATCCGCTGTGACGGTCTTTATTGCGGCCTAACGCTAAGCGGCGTTCACCTGGTCGTGCTTCTGTACCCATGTCGCGATATCGCGGAAACAACTGCTCGGTGCTAAAAAAAAATCGCCAGCCGCCGGAAAATAGTTGGTAAAGTCACGACGTGGGTAATTAGCTTAACCTGAATATGTGTCTCACTACAGTATGTCAGAAGCACCCCAACAGCAGTCTGTCAAGTTTGAAAATCCTT